>NC_091128.1:95684321-96284321 GCF_040183065.1 Periplaneta americana
AAGAAGAAGAAGAATAACAATGAAACAGTAGAAATAAAGTAGCAAATATTAAATAAAGAAAGGCATATAAAGAAAAAGAACACAATAAAATAGTAAAAATAAAGTAGAACAATTTCATAATATAAAGAAAGGAACATCAACAAGAAGAAGAAGAAGAATAACAATGAAACAGTAGAAATAAAGTAGCAAATATTGTATTAAATAAAGAAAGGCATATAAAGAAAAAGAACACAATAAAATAGTAAAAATAAAGTAGAACAATTTTATAAAATAAAGAAAGGAACATCAAGAAAAAGAAGAATAACAATGAAACAGTAGAAATAAAGTAGCAAATATTGTATGTATTAAATAAAGAAAGGAATATAAAGAAAATTAATACAATAAAATAGTAAAAAGAAAGTAGCAACAATTTTGTAAAATAAAGAGAGGAACATCAGCAAGAGGATTATCAACAATAAAACGGTAAAAACAAAGTAATAACAATTTTATTAAATAAATAGAGGAAGATCAACAATAACAATAATAATAAAACAGTAAAAAGAAAGCAGCAACAATTAATTAAAGAGAAGAACAGCAAGATCAACAATAACAATAAAATAGTAAAAAACAAAGTAACAACAAATAAATAAAAAAGTAACATCATCAAGAAAAATAGCTTAACTATAAAACAGTTAAAAGGAGCAGTAAATTAATTAAAATGGGAACATCAACAATAACAATGGCAATAAAATAGTAAAAAAAAAGTAGCACCAAATGAATAAAAAGAGGAACATGAACAAGAAGAGTAACTATAAAACAGTAAAAAGAAAGCAGCAACAAATAAGTAAAAAGAGGAACATCAGCCACAAGACCACACGAATAATAAACACAATAGCAACAATAGTAAGATTAGAAACAATAAAATTTCAACAGGAACAAGACGAAGAATAAAAATAATAAAAATACAAGGAATAGTAGCAATATAAATGTAGAAAACGAGAATAGCAAAGCAAAGACGAGCAGAACAGGAGGACCTGCTTAATTTCCAGTGTTGCCTAACTTGCTCCTGATACTGTACATTTATGTGAATTCGTATTCGCAAGGAAGCTTATACAGTTTTGTTGAGCTTACCTACGTAAGGAATGGGTGGGTGGGAGGAGTGCTTTAATTCCTCTTGGATTTTCTCTACTTGTCTTGTTTATTTCTCTTCTTCTCTCGGGCGGAGCTGTTTACAGGGTTCAAAGTTCAAACCCATTATTGGGCTGTACTGTATATGCCGCCGGCATGCAGAGACTTGAGCCGTGCATATTCAAGAGTAGCCGGCAGATTCCGTGTTTCATATTAACAACTCTCAGTGACACATTAAAATGCTGGGAAACAAAACTATACAATTGCATGATCCCTCCAACGAGGCAAGGACCCCAACTATTAATCCGGCGCATTACAAAGTATGGCCTGGAAAGAATTCTGTGCCTTTCTTTACGATATAATTGTAATATATAATTTGGAACTATAGAGCTATTGCAATAATAGTTATTATTCAATATCAGCTTTGAACTGCAAAGACTTTTATGACATGGTAATTTGATACATAAAATTGTAATAATAGTTTATCTAACATCTATACTAATTTAATGATTTTGATACGCTGACATTTTAAGGTATAATAATAGATCTTTATTTAAGATCAAATTTTAAACTTCAAAGACTCTTATGGTACCTTAAAGTGATACATTGTAATTACTTTTTAATTAACGATTTTAAACTACACCGTGTCCCACTTAGAGGGATTAAGTAATAAATGCTCATTACTTAAAATAAAAAATAAAGACATCATTATGATTTACATCTGACAAGATAGAGAAACTGTCCAAGTTTATGCAACAAAATCTGAAAACAGCTGCATGCATAACTTTCGTTTGTTTGTTGCTAGGGCACTAAACCAAGCCTAGCGCCATTTTGTAGGAGAACACGCTATGGTAAACACCATGTGGGCACCACAACAGAAAGTTCAGTCCGTGCTATGTTTTGTAGAAGAAAAATATGTTACGCGAGTCATTGAACCATTCTTCTTCGTAGAGGCTACAGTCACAAGAAATGTGTATCTGGACATGTTGCGGAGCTTTGCTTTTGACCAACTTCCCCCAGGATCGGTTTTTCAGCAGAATGGAGCCCCATCCTATTATCATCAACGGGTGCATGAGTTCATGAATGAAAAATTCCCCGATAGATGGATCGGAAGACGAGGACTCCTTGCCTGATACCCAGGTCACCCGATCTGACCCCTTGGATTTTTTTTTCTGGGGTTTTGTGAAGGATGCTGTGTACTAAAGAGGCAGAGCTAACACTTTGGAGGAAATGAGGCAACGCATCACAAATGAAGCTGCGCTAGTGATTCCACAAATGCCATAGAATACTTGGCGGGAAGTTGAACACCGTTTAGATGTCTGCAGAGTAACTCAAGGCGCACACATCGAGTTGCACTGAGCATTCGCCGAAACTCGGAAAGTTTTTACATCAAGTTATATAAAAAGGTATGTTAGTAAACCAATATTTACACTTGAAATTTCATTTATTTCTCGATCCCTCTAAGCGGGGCATGGTGTACAGAAACTAATATCAGACGTTTAAATTATAGCTTGTAATTATACATAGATCTTTATTTATCATTAATTTTAAACTACTGAAATAATTACGACACGCTGATATGATCACTTTTAGTTTTATATATACAGAATGTAAGCAGATTGATGTAAAATATTTTGGAGACGTATTATTAACAACAAAACATTGAAAAACTTTCATATTACACATGGTCCTGAAAATGTTTATTTTCAGATTTACGCTGATTTAGTGATACAAATAAGCTCATAGTACAACTGATATTAAGCAGCTTATACAAAAAAGTACTACAAACATTAGCTACTCAAAGTGGCCTCCTCCTGTGTCGATGCATCCCCTGAGTCTGCGTTCCATACTTTCGCGTACTGTATTGAAAACGCTTGGAGTATTTCGTATTTGTTCAAATCCATATAGAATACGCTCTCTCAGAACGTCAACATTAGGTACAGGAGTTGCATAATTTATCTGATTCAAATGTTGCCAGAGATAAAAGTCCATTGAATTTAAGTCTGGCGATCGGGTAGACCATTCAATTTATCCTTCTCGACTAATCCATCTTTGCGGAAAACGACGATTCAAATGACGACAAACTTTCAGACGAAAGCGAGCTGCAGCACTATTTGCAAGTATCACATTCCACTGATAACGTCCATGACAGTTAACAGTTGACTTTTTTCTTCAGTTATTTATACTCTACCGCCAGTGTTTTTGGCAGTTTAGGCCTATGTCGTTTATATCCTGCATATCTGTTTTTCTTTAACCACATCAAATATTTCAGAAGTAGTTTCCTCGAAACGAATCGTAGGGTCAATGATCTCGCCTTCACCTTCTTTTCTTCATGTAGCCAACGTAACAAATAAACATTAAGCAACAAACACGTCAAACCACAACCTTTTTTATCAAATAGTTTCATAGATATTTATATTTTTGTGCAATAATGCGGGACAAACAAATTAATTTGACACATAAAACATATTACACAATTAAAAGCACTTACAATTACAATTTCTCAATAAATTATATACCAAATTAATTAGAAAATTCCAAATAATTATTTGCGACAAAAAAAGCATCAAATTTTGATATGTCTTAATTTGACCTCTGATTTCATCTTAAAAACGCATCGTCCTCTGCCGTGTTTGAACTTGCGAACTTGACATATAACAACGGGAAAGTGATGTACTACGGGAAAAAGCGGTATGTAGTTATCGTCATGAGTATGTTAAAATTTCGTGTCAGACTCTATTATAAATTAACATAAGATATACTAATGTAACATGTTTAAAAAAATAACTATTAACCACCTGCTTATTCGTAAAATCTTGGAAATCTTTTAATTGAGAATAAAATATGTGCAAGTCCATCATTAGTTCTGACTGAAATATTGGTTTCACAGACTTCAGAAGTCATTTACAAACTCAATTACTTCCTGTTGAACTGTGTGGCAGGCATCGATAAATCAGAAACCGCAGCGCATAACCAAAAACATCACCCAGGATGAAACTGTGAAGTAATTTAGCTGGGAAAATTTACAAAACGCGTCACTATGAACCGTCCTTTGCTGTGGTTCAAGTGGCAACGTTTAGGACTACGAATGCAGAGTACCCGGGTGCAATTTTTGGAAATGAATTGTCGATGTTAATGGATTACCATGTTTCATGTTAGTCTTGATATTTATACATATTCTTAGCGAAGAAACAAAATACAGTATCAAGAGAAACATGAGTTCCATTGACGAGTCGAAAAAGTCCCTATGTATTAATAATGATGATGATAAGTAATAATAGCAATAATGATAATGATAACAATAATAATGATAATAATAATCATCATCATATTGTATAACAAAGTTTCAGAATTATGTATCAAATACTTTATGAAGAATGTAAGCTTCTTCATTAATTTTCTTTATACTCAAGATTTTATCCGCCTCTTGTTTTGAAAATGAACACATCATTTTTATTGGGACAAGCAGATCATATTAGGACAAGAGGCTATGTAATCTAGACTTAGAATTCGTTAATATAAAGACCAGAAGAGATTTATCGGAAATACAACGTGTCCCGCTTAGAGGACTGGAGAAAGAAATGCTCACCATTTAAAACCAGATAAAGATATCGTTGACATTTACATCTGAGAAGATAGAGAAACTGTCCAAGTTCACGCAACAAAGTTTGAAACATGTGTAACTTTCGTTTGTTTGTTGCTAAAACAAGTCTGGCGCCATTCTGTAGGAGAACATGCCATGATCAACATGTGGACACAACAACAGAAAGTTCAGTGTGTGCTATGGCTAGCAGAAGATAAATCTGTTACGCGAGCACAACGCCGTGTTCTTTGTAGATGGATCGGAAGACGAAGACCCATTGCTTGGCCAACCAGGTCACCCCCTTGGACTTTGTTTTCCTGAGGCTTTGTGAAGGATGCTATGTACCAAAGATGCAGAGCTAACACTTTGGAGTAACTGAGGCAACGCATCACAAATTCAGATGCGCTAGTGACTCCACAAATGCCACAGAATACTTGGCGGGAGGTTGAATACCGTTTAGATGTCTGCAGACCAACTCAGGCCGGACATATCGAGCTGCATTGAGTATTCTCCGAAACTAGGAGAGTTTTTACATCAAGTTATGTAAAAAGTTATGTTAATAAACCATTATTTACACTTGAAATTATCACTTATTTCTCGATCCCTCGAAGCGGGATGCAGTGTATAGAAGTAACTGAAATCAACCCTCTGTTAAGAACAGTAGACATGAAACTGAGAAATAAAGAAAGAAAGAAACCTGAAGCATAAAATGAAGGGAATCTGGAATTTGTAGAATGAAATGGTGTATAACACCGAGTTGAAATTCTATGGGATTTGAACCATGCTATTCTTATTATATTGAATCAGAGTCATGAATAAAAAATCAACATAAATTTGGAGCAGTTAAAGAGAAATTCCTTAGATAGTATATAGATTGTCTACAAACGGAGACTAGCTACTAATTGAGGAAATCTGTCCAAATCTAAAAATATTTTCAGTCGTTGAAGAAATTAATAAAAATAAATAACATTGGAATTAGTACATAGATAGACTGAGCTCGTACCTGTTTCATAAGCTTATTTTTAAATTGTGAATCGGAATTAAAGAGAAAACTGGGAGGCCGAAGAAGAGATAAGCCTGAGTATAGACCTACGTAGATTATAGCGAACTGAACCATGGAAAATTATGCAGATGATAAATATGGTAGTGATCTACAATCAAAAAGTAGACTATCCAGATGCCAGTTATTAATATCTGTTACATCTTAACTGTTCCAAAGAGTATACATGCAAACATCAAGAATCTGCCCATCCAAAATTACATCATACGGAAGCCACAAACCAGCAGTAAGTGATCTGTTCCATAACAAGTGAATTTCTGAGCCTTGATTGAGAGGTGCAGCATTTACTGTAATGGTTTGTTTATTGTGACCTTCAATTATGATATAGGCTACAATAGTAATATTATAGTCTAGTATACACAGTCACGAAGCTTGAGTTGTGAGGGTACTATGTACAATAGACTGTGCCGGTACTATTTCGCATTGTCTGTGATGAGGCGATAGTAGCGATCCTAGTGGTTAGCAAATATCTATGGATGCATATTTCCTATGTATTGACTTCGTGACTGTATATACTAGACTGTGGTAATATGATTAACAAAAGAGCGTTCCATAACTTCAATTCAAAGCCTCGTTTGAAGGCAAAGTGACCTACAAAAATCAAACTGGCAACATAAATCCTAAAAGTATATATTTTAAAAAAGTGTAAAATTGTCCATTATAACAGTAGGTTATTTGACTAACCATTTCTTCTTTCCGTTAATTAAGTCTCACCTCATGCTGGTTTTGCAGTAAAAGACCTGCCCTTGGGCAGAACACTGTGAATGAATATGTGACTTAATTGTTAGTATGGCAATTTTGTTTATTTATTTATTTATTTATTTATTTATTTGTTTTTGTTAAGTTTATTTATACATGTTTTAACATTCTGTGGTCAATCTCTATGTAGGATCTTTGTGTATATGTATAATAATAATAATAATAATAATTATTATTATTATTATTATTATTATTATTATTATTATTATTATTATTATTATTATTATTATAAGACCACGAAAGCGCTGGCATGAGACCGTAACAGATCCTGTAGGGTCTAATACGTGAGGGATATGATGATGATGATGATGATGATTATTATTATTATTATTATTATTATTATTATTATTATTATTATTATCACCAGGCAGTTGTTACTATTGCTGAATTCCTGTTTCTGTTGTCGTGTCTTATAGATAGTTTGTGTTCATGTAACTGATTTTGATTAATTTTTGTGATAGGCCTATTGATGATTGAGGCGGTGATGTATCATGGTATATAAATTTCCAATCCGGCATTTGTCTTTGTGGCTGAGGGAAACCATGAAAAAAAAACCCAGTCAGATTGCCCGACCACGACGTTTGAACTCGGGAACTCCCGAATATGAGTCTCAGACGTTACCGTGTGAGCCAACTCTCTCGGTAAGGGAATTTTATTGCACGCTGCCATTTTATGAACGATTTTGAGCAACAGTAAGGCTGTTTATAATGGTGGTGTACAAAAAAAAAATTCTATTACTCAATAAAACGACACTTTCATTTCCAAACAAATAAAATGTATAAAAGTTACGACAATTAAAAAAAATCTGGCTTCATTTTGAATGTCGGTTCTTATCGGATTTCAGATCTAAGACCCGTATACCAGAGGATCTCGCCTATTGGGCATCTTCGACTGATACCTGTATACTAAACAGAAATCTAATCGTACTCCCTCTTCTAGGGTACGCACAATAGAAAAATCTATAATAGTCGCAGTGTAAAATGACTTCCTCCTAAACTCCTACATCCTTCATAGTTAAGCTTAGAGGTATTTCACGAAAATAATGACATTTTAAAGAAAATTGAAGTCTGGATTTTATGCGTTTTCGATAAAAATAACTAGCAGAAAAAGAATTGTATGACCTTGGAATTGAGATCTTGAGATTAGTCTCAAAACTAACTGCAATTAATTTCACAAGCAAAAGTGTACAAACTCTTCGATTCGATTACTTGTTGTATGCAAGGCTACGTCACAAACCGACACTGAAACAGCCACGAGCACTACACACATATACTGAGTATTATCAAGAAGACAACTAGAATCCCTTATTTCCCTTTCCAAAACTTGAAATCTAGCGGCTCCTAATACCCCGTGCTTAACAGTGTTAATTGCCAACTTAACTTTTCCCAAGTGCTGCATTGCGTCTTGAGTTTTAGTACCTCTTTGAAACTTGTTGTTATTGTTATAGGCCTACAAACATCTTCTATAGATGTTCTTGAAGCAGTATCACTACCATGGTGTTTATGTGCAAACCATTACAGGAGCCTCCCACACCTGTACTCCTCCCTAGTCACAGTGCAGTTGCCAACTTCTGAAAGGTTTCTTTTACATTAATATGTTCTCGCAAGAAGCACTATCTCCGTATTGGCACAGGAACTAGGGTCCGCTTTGAACGCCGGAGACTCGGGTTAAAGTTCCGGATTTTTCCAGTGGAATTTGTGGAGGACAGAGAAAATATCGGAGTCGGTTTTGTCGAGTCACTTTAGTTTCTCCAGCTATTATTCAATCACTTATTCAAACAATCATCGCCGTCTATCATATGATTCTTTTGTATTCATATCCAAATTATTTTACAGAATGGTAATTGAAGGGTGCCCTGCAATAACAAGGTATGTGTAAGAAGTGGGTTTTTGGCAGTGAGTAAAAGTAACATTGTTTTCATTAACAAAGTAAGGCCTTTGCAAATTTGCGTTTTTAATTTGTATTATTGATAGTTTATATGTATAAGTTGCATGTATTATTCGTCAAAATCTCGTTATTGAATTTGCTATTTTAATACAAAACAGTAAAGTACTCCGACTTAACTTGTTATTGCAGTCATAATATACAACTTGCCGTGTTATTGTAGTCATACGATACAACTTGCCTTGTTATTGGTCATAACATACAACTTGCCTTGTTATTGTAGTCATACGATACAACTTGCCTTGTTATTGGTCATAACATACAACTTGCCTTGTTATTGCAGTCATAATATACAACTTGCCGTGTTATTGTAGTCATACGATACAACTTGCCTTGTTATTGGTCATAACATACAACTTGCCTTGTTATTGTAGTCATACGATACAACTTGTCTTGTTATTGGTCATAAGATACAACTTGCCTTGTTATTGCAGTCATAAGATACAACTTGCCTTGTTATTGCAGTCATACGATACAACTTGCCTTGTTATTGCAGTCATAGGATACAACTTGCCTTGTTATTGTAGTCATAAGATACAACTTGCCTTCTTATTGCAGTCATACGATACAACCTGCCTTGTTATTGTAGTCATAAGATACAACTTGCCTTCTTATTGCAGTCATACGATACAACTTGCCTTCTTATTGCAGTCATAAGATACAACTTGCCTTGTTATTGCAGTCATACGATACAACTTGCCTTGTTATTGCAGTCATAGGATACAACTTGCCTTGTCATTGCAGTCATACGATACAACTTGTCTTGTTATTGCAGTCATACGATACAACTTGCCTTGTTATTGCAGTCATAAGATACAACTTGTCTTGTTATTGCAGTCATACGATACAACTTGCCTTGTTATTGCAGTCATACGATACAACTTGCCTTGTTATTGCAGTCATAAGATACAACTTGCCTTCTTATTGCAGTCATACGATACAACTTGCCTTGTTACTGCAGTCATACGATACAACTTGCCTTGTTATTGCAGTCATACGATACAACTTGCCTTGTTATTGTAGTCATACGATACAACTTGTCTTGTTGTTGCAGTCATACGATACAACTTGCCTTGTTATTGCAGTCATAAGATACAACTTGCCTTGTTATTGCAGTCATAGGATACAACTTGCCTTGTTATTGCAGTCATAAGATACAACTTGCCTTGTTATTGCAGTCATACGATACAACTTGCCTTGTTACTGCAGTCATACGATACAACTTGCCTTGTTATTGCAGTCATACGATACAAATTGCCTTGTTATTGCAGTCATACGATACAACTTGTCTTGTTATTGCAGTCATACGATACAACTTGCCTTGTTACTGCAGTCATACGATACAACTTGTCTTGTTATTGCAGTCATACGATACAACTTGCTTAGTTATTTCATGCGTATGAGAACATTGCAGATTCTCTCTAAGGTTGCTAAATGTAATAAGGGTTAAAATGTAATACACGAACATAAAATAATTTAAGAGTTGAACTTTATTTTCACAATACAACTTAAGTATACAATACACTAAATAACAAAATAGAACTTGTGTATTTTCTTGTATATCCCAGTACTTTTAGGTAGTGAGGGAAAAATGTGACGTCTCAAAATCAAAATAATCCAAAATAATGGCATCACCTTATGAGTATTGTTACAGTATTGCTTCCAAAACGTTTTCTTCACATTGATTTGATCACTTTACGAAGGAATATTTTATATAATCAGTCAGTATTCCAGCTCGGATTCATAACATTCAGAATCTAGTGCTTCTGACCTATGTGCAGCTTCGACAAGCGTCTGATAGACTAGTACTGTCTGCTCCCTTCAGTGAACTTTTGCATCGACACTAGAGCTCTCTATTGTCTACATAACGAAATTGCGACATAGTCATATTATAAGCTGTGCATAAGCAGTAAGACATTTCATACTCGCCACCTAAGTGATGGAACAGCAAGATAAGTGCGTTTGCTTTGTATTTCTAATGGTGTCGACTATACCGACGTATGTGTAGTCTACATACCTTGCTATTGCAGAGCACATCTCAATTAGGGTTAGAGATGGTTTGAAAAATTATTTAAAATATAATAAAAAATACAGTGAAGATTGGATTATTCGACATTGGATAATTTGAATTATTGCGTAATTCGAATAAATATTTTACCACTTGAGATTCCAATTTAATAAAATTTAAAAATTCACATTTAATTCAAAATTTCAAATATTACATTTAAATAATTCCAAGCCAGGACTTTATTGGTTTCGATGAAAATAAGTGTCCTTTCTGAAATTATTGTAGAGAATGTTCAAAAGATTTCCGTGGAACCCCTGTGTTATCAATTATTATTCCAAGCATTCAAGTTCTATTCTTAAACTTCGTAGTGGTTGACAGGCAATGTAACAGAAAAAGGTCGTTGTACTTGAACAGATTTTGTACCATTATTCAGTGACGGATAAATCGCAATATAGCGAACGCCAGTGGGGGGAAGTTATCCCCACCCACATGAAATGTGCATTCGACACAACACTCACCTATCACGTAGAGTGTCTGATGAGATAGTAGGGGAAAAGTGGAAGGGGTCGTGGGCGGAGCTTCTACGTTAGCTATATTGCGATTTGCCCTTCAGTGACTAACCACAGGTAAGAGCAACTGACAGGATGTCCAACTCTATTGTTTACATACGTAGAGGAGCTTGTAATTTACTGGCTCTTCTGCAGTCACACTGTCGAAGCGGGGAATAAACACAAGGTTATCATTAGCAAAGAAAGTTGAAGTGTTTTCTTCTAATTATTTATTGGTAGCCTAATTTTTGTGTGAATATAGATAAAACATAACAATTAAGTTAAAGTACATTGCATATTAATTACTCATATTAGTGTATACAAGTGTATAATTCTTTCTTTGATATGAATTTTCTTAAAAATGATAATAATAATAATAATATTAATGATAATAATAATAATAATAATAATAATAATAATAATAATAATAATAATAATAATAATTTCTGATTAATTCGAATTTTTCATATGTCGAATTTTTTAAAATTCCCTTTACAGTTCGAATTAAGAAGGGCCCGCTTTACTGTTATTATGACTAGGGTGACCAGATTCACATCGATAAAGAAGAGGACACGAAGATTAAAAAACGAGGACATTGTTCGAAAAAAGGGGACAAAAACTATATACTTAGATTTAGACTTAGGCCTATATTATACTTCAAATTAGTTAATATCTATTTTATTCCTGCACAAGATATTTACAGTAACATTTAGGCTTATATCATATTAAAAGTGTGTTAATATCTATTTTATTACAAAATAATTATGAAAAAACTTCATAATAATGATTTTACATATAATATGAAAGTCATGGGAAATAAAATAAAATTATTAAAGAGAACAGAAAATATCTATTTAGATTTACATCCGCACTTCGATTTACTAGCTATCTCTGAGCAACGACTGTAACAAGGAGGAGCAAAGGGAGTTATGATCGTTGGCAAAGAGTATGTTCTGTCGATGCTGCTGCCAACTATAGGCAAATTACTTGAAAAGGCGTCAAAGCAGATAATTTCAAAATATCAGACATATAAGTTACGAAAAGGAGGCCATTTCTTGATTTTTTTTTAAATCCGTCCGGACTCCGGACAAAGGCCTGAAAAGGAGAACATATCCGGACAAAAGAGAGCGTCTGGTCATCCTATTTATGACTATACATCAGTTATTAAGATACTAAAATAGTTATTAACACCTAAAAGATATAAATTGAAAATATGAATCTTAGAAATGGAATACAGAAATCAAAAAGGCATTAAGGACATGAATTTAGCAAGACCAACAATTTCGTGGGTGGTTTAGATGAGATCCGGACTTCATCTTTCTTTACATTAACACAATGTTTTCTCATAATAATTCTAGTTTACTAAATACAAGCTTATATTTTTCCTCTACCCGCGTTTCTTTTTTGTTTATCTTGCATTTTTACTGTTCAACTTTACTCTCATATACAAAAGTTTAATTAGTTCATACATACTTCTATAATAATGTTTTGAAAATCGTTTTAATAACAACAGTAACTGGTAATGTTTTTTTGTTATATCCTTTTCATTCTTGTGGGAAATATAGCCTATATCGACTATTTTTCAGAAGTCGATTTTTAGATATTCCACCATGTCTCAGCTTGTCGGAATTTGGAGCCAACGCCGTCCAGCGCGTAACAACGTTTGAAGAAACATTATTTCCAGTTTTCATTTTCTGGCAATGCGTGATTGGACTTGTTTATGGTACCATTTGCACCAAATCTTGGATGTGGTTCCTATTCTGTTCAGTATATAATTAAATGTATCTAGCTGCATCCTCCCTAACTAAAGAACCTGTCACGGTGCATTTTCAGTTTCGGAAAAATGTGTTAGTATTCTCCATATTGCCCTTGCATCATGGACTCCTATACTTTTTTTCCACGTAAGTTTTACATCAACATTTTCTAGCACAAACATTTCGTTCTCACTCTAAGTTATCTTTCACCACGAAAAAGATTCATTAAACTGGCGCTGGTCTCCAGTTTTCTGCGTGCCCACAATAAGTGCAAGCAAGAGCAGTAAAGAAGCGTCTGCCATAGTAGGCCTAAGCATTAAAAGCGCTAAATTTCCAGCTTTCTATATGTGCGTACACTTGGAAACGTTGGATAATTCTGTACCTATAACACAGTAAGAAAAAAATAGTAATCTTGCCCTATCTTTAAGAATATATTTTAAGAATAATGTAATAAAAAGACATATGTTCGTAAAAGACAGTCACAGATAGTGTAAAACTTCATTAAATTGCTTCATTTTTTCACGGTTCATGTAGCCGTACATATACTTTCATATTCTGAAAACATGTAAAATAAGCAATTTCGTAAACATCCTATGTCTAATTATAACATTTTGTCTGATTATGCAGGCAGAGATTAACAGCCTGAAGGTTGTGCTAATGCAGTAAGTGGAGCAGTGCATCATGGGAGGCGTCTATTTATCTTATTTATAAATCACTGCGCCATGGCATGATGCGTTGATGAGTTTTTCGGTGGGAAGCTTTAAATTAAACGAGACTTTGAAATGACGTGAATTCACAGGCAAGTTGACGTAATGGTGATGAGTCCGCCCTGTCACACTATCTGATGGTAACCAGAGAGTCAAATTGTGTAATAAATCGATGTGGTTGACTGTAGCGAGGTGGTGGGGGGTCCGAATTATGCGCAACAATTATTAAAAGCCTTCGATTTGTGCATTCTGATATGGCAGGGTCACACACAAGTGATAGAGCCGCGGAGGAATATGAATTCCAAATGTTGGTGCTTCCTGTTAATAGAGATATTAACTGATCACAGGCACTTGTTTTCCCCTTTTCTTTTTCCCTTCATTTTAACATGAAAAGCTTGAATTTGAGTATTGTACATAGTTCTGACTTCGGAAATGAGTTGTTATATTAAAACAATGACTTTCCATAATGAAGATTGGAGTTGACAATTTTTAAATTCAAAAGTAAATTTTATTATCAATAAATATGATGTTTAAGGAAATGTATTGCAGGGTGTCCATATTCTGGAAAGTCAGGAATAGTCATGCAGAAGTCAGAGAAGTTAAATGTGGTCATGGAAAATCATGAATATCGTTCTAATTCTGGAAAAGTCAGAGAAATTTCCCCAGTGATGAAACTTGAGGGGAAAATTTTATGCTTTAACTTGCCGTAATTCAAGTTATACTAGTCTCGTCTTCATATGGATATTTAGATGGATCAGTTTTTTTTTAAAGCTTCTAAACCAACATAATCCTTATACTGTACTTATTTTTACAAAGGCGTCGGTTTGGAGGTCAGCAACTTCAAGTTGTAAGTTTGGTCTTATTTTCACTATGCGTACAGTAAAATAATTTTCAAAATGCACTAAATCACTTGACATTTGTTTGAAGTCACCAAATCGCCTGTCTCTAAATTCTGGAACTAAAATTTACAGAATTTCGCAGTATTTATTTATTCTTGATTCAGAAACCATTCAAAGTCACTGCAGTTATGAAAATTGATGAAAGTAATTTTATTTCAGTTGCACTTTCCAAACATCTATGATCATGGAAAAAGATTTCATAGTGTAATGTGAACTACAGTAGGTCTTCTGCTCACGTCCTTGAAGCCTACCGTTTAGTTTGCTCAATTGTCCAGAAATATCTGTAAAGAACGCCAAATATATCAACATTAAAAATGTTACCATAGTAACCTTAACCATAAAACAAATAAAATACTAGGCCTACATAGAAAATATATTCTTTCAGATAGTATTTAAAAACTGGGTATAATTTTAAAATGTTCTCGTTGATGTCATAACTCTCATAAGAATGGTAAAACTTATTTTTTCAACAGTAATCTCACTAGAGGTTTTGATTTATCTAGAGAAAATCAAAACTCGAGTGGGATTTAATTGACTATTACACGATTAGAAGAAAGTATATAAAGATTAAAACAAATAAAGTACTTTAATACAATAAAATATTGACTTACTGAAATTCTAATTCACTAATGTTAGCTTCACCAAAACTTTTGAACGGAGTCGCCATTTTCATTTGAATGTCTATGATGTAAGCAAATGACAATCGTAAAGCATTTTTATAGTCCTGTAAAGAATTTGCATTTTGAATTGCTGGCAAACAAAGAAACAAATGCTAGGGTAGTGATAAAAACAAACAAATGCTAGGGAAGCGATAAAATTAAACAAATGCTAGGGAAGCGATAAAATTGTGCGGTAAGCAGCCATAATTGGTTGAAAGACGTCCTTTGGTACCGTTTTATTGGTCAAAATTAGTATGACCTAGTAAAAGTGTAATAGTCCCATAAAAATATTCTTTCTAAAATATAAGGTTTGAGATGTCTGCTTAAAATCTCCTCATTCAATATTGTACTCGTAATTGCAATTACGTGTTGCTTTTGAAAAACCCTGCAATATAAAATTTATATTGGTTGAAATATATCCTCGATAGAGTATTAAATGCTTGTGTTATTTTAGTTGATGAAAACCTGTACAATGGAAAACTCGGAGACAGAAGAAGAGTGGATGTAATCGCACTTCGTAATTGCTCTCTCGCACTATTAATATCAACTCAATAATTCCGGACAGTTCGCTTCTATTGAGTGAGCATATTACACGTCCCAGCGCCCGTCACGTGAAGCGAAAGATATTGTTGGTGATGGCAGTAACAATACAACCAGTAGGCAAGAGAAGGAAGATTCACAACTCATAACCCTATTGTCACAGGTTCGAATTCTATCTGTGACATGGATATTTAAGCCTTAGGAGATTTAACTACTACGTACACCACATCTAACGATCCATATCTGCTTATTTATTTATTTACTTGTCAGTTTATTTGCTCGTTTGTTTACTTGTTTATTTACTTACTTGTTTGTTTATTTGTTTGTTTAGGTGTTTGTTTTTATTTGATTGTTTATTTCTATCTATGTTTGTTTGTTTGTTTGCTTGTTTATTTATTTACTTGTTTATTCACTGACTTATTTACTATTTATTTACTAACTTGTCCCGCGCCGTGGCGTCGTGGCCTAAGGCATCCTGCCTAGGATTTGCGTTACGGAATGCGCGCTGGTTCATGGACGAAGAAATTTCTCATGAAATTTCGGCCAGTGTATGGGACCGGTGCCCACCCAACATCGTGATGCACTTGGGGAGCTTGATAGGTAGTGAAATCCGGTTGCGAAAGCCAGCTATGACGCCTGAGGGGATCATCGTGCTAACCACACGATACCTCCATTCTGGTTGGATGATCGTCCACCTCTGCTTCGGCATGTGGGCGTGAGGCCAGCAGCCGGCTGGTCGGTCTGGGCCCTTCATGGGCTGTAGCGTCTCGGATTATTATTATTATTATTATTATTATTATTATTATTATTATTATTATTATTCACTAATTTATTAGTTGAAACTTCTTTAGGCAGAGTACGAGTCTGTGACTGGCGTTTTAGTTGCACTCTGCGTGTTGTTGCTAGTGGATTGCATACGTTATCAGGTAAATAAAGTTGTTGATGTTTGCAGTTTTCTACCAATATTTGTGGGAGTGTGGTTGATGCCTTGCAGTGCGTCTTCTGTATAGTATTGTGACGTTACACAGTCGAAATCAGTGACTGAAATCACATTGCTGAAAAGCATAGAAAGTGTGCCGAAAACAGGGCTGAATGAACGAGGGTGTAGCTTAAAAGAAAGCGTGCAAAGGAGTCGCCGAAAATTGAGGCAAAAAAGAAACATTAAAATAGACTGCAACAAGTACGAGAATGCAGGACATAAAGATAGTGAAGATTCTTTTCATCAATGGAGCAAATTGAAAAGTAAAGGTTTGGGAGTTGTTTTCTATTCTCACTGGAAGAAAGGTAATTCGTGGATCTCAAACAAAAAGGGACTTTCGAGCAGTCAGTGGACGCAAGCCATTAAGATGAACTGTAATACAATACCTGTACGTACTCTCCCTGGTAGAACTCTTGACTCAACCCGTTGCAGAAGATGCGACGAGCAAGAAACGCTTCCTCACGTCTTGGGTTTCTGCCATCATGGAAAATTGCTCCGAATCAACAGACATAATACGGTTCGTTCTCTCATCGCAGCTTCAATCCGTCAGAATGCTTCCTATGAGGTTTATGAGGAGGTTGGTTGCGTCTCTTCTGATGGCTCTACTAGACGGGCTGATATCATAATTGATCGGCAGAAGGATAAGGGTGTCATTCTTGATCCCACAATCCGTTTCGAGATGCATGAGCAACAGCCACAAGAGGTGTGTCGTGAAAAACAAGTCATATATATGAGCCATGTTGTCAGCATCTTGGAGCACAATACCACATTACACATTGGACAGTTTTTGGGCTCATGTTCGGTGCCCGTGGAACGATCCCACGTGAAACTTTAAATCAACTTAAACAATATAAAATTTCTGATGCAACGATTGATGCCATAGGATCTCACGTGTTAAAATCATCCTTAGCTATAATTAGTAATCATTTGTACCCAACAAAATTTTTATTGTAAATGATTTCCTACGTTTTCTTATCTTAATGTTTTTTCTTTTTCTTTCCAAGTGTCACAAAATTGTTTTGTTTACTTATTATTCTTTATGAATTGATTAGTAGGCCGATCTATCGAACCCTTATTTAGGGCGGCTTTTGTTTCTACAAATTATCTATATTGTTATATTGTAACAAGTGCGGGAAGAGAAGGATATCAAACGAATTTTGCAATTACCATTTCCGGAAGTACGTTACACACTATTTTTTCTACAAAAGTGAGAGAAGTAAGCCGATCAAGGTAAAATTTTTAGGTCTACCTGTCAGAAGTAGGCCTACATTTAAATTTTATATCGAAACGCGTTTTTGTAAAATACGTTTCCAGAGGTAGGTGATCTCATGGTAACAACAGTATATTGTTGATCTAAACAACAGTTCTATTTAAGTGGAACATTTATTTATATAGTCACAGTTCGGATAATTTCTGTCAAAAATAAGGAATTCTGCTGATGAAAATGCAACTTATATCACGTACGAATAATATTAATATTAATCACAAATACCATTACGTGTGAAATAGACAGACAGAATAAGATATGAAGCTGTGTTGGAAAGAGTGGATAAAGAAAAAATGATGCCGAAACTACGTGTGAAATATACAGACAAAATAAGATATGAAGCTATGTTGGAAAGAGTGGATGAAGAAAGAAAGACGCTGAAACTGATCAGGAAGAGGAAAAGTAATTTGTTGGGTCACTGGCTGAGTAGAAACTGCCTACTCAAGGATGCACTGGAAGGAATGATGAAAGGGAGAAAAGTTCGTGACAGAAAAATATATCAGATGATAGACGACATTAAGATATATGGATCATATGAGGAGACAAATACGAAGGCAGAAATAAGAAACTTTGGAGAATGCTGAGTTTGCAGTGACAAACCTGTCCTTGGGCAGAAAACTATGAATGAATGAATGACATACATACATACATGCACATACATACATACATACATACATACACACATACATACATACATATACATACATACACACATAAACTATTAGTGAGAGGATAGTTTATGTCCGGAATCTTTTATCGTGGAAAGACTCATCATGCCATGTTTGCAGTTTTTCTTGGGAAAGATAGATGCGATTGCTTCCTGCTGCTTTTCGCACACCACACTCTCTTTCGCATCTTAAAAAATCCTAGGGGCCTAAGCGTGGAGGTGAGGAGAATGGATTTGACTAATTAGGTTCTCCAGCTACGCTAGCGCAGCACACAGAACTGAATACACGTCACTTGACATTTAATTTGTGTATATTGTGTAGTGAATATGCAGATATGCTTTTTGTTTATGGATTTCGTAATGACAATGCATTTGTTGCTGTTGAGGAATACAGAAGACGTTTTCCCAATCGAAGGGTTTCAGTGTTCACCGGATGTTATCTGAAATTGACAAGCTACCATTGAAGGTCGGGAAGAAAACCGGTACCGGTACCTGATATGAATTTACCATTTATGGAATCCGTAAGTTGGGTAAACTTATTAATTTATCTTATCTTATTTTCTTACAGAGTTTGTACTTAATTATGAATCAACTTATTTAACAACACAAAAAGGCAACATTTTCAATAAGTCATCATACTGTCACAATGGTCTAAAACGTAGAAATATATCTATAATATCTCTCTCTATTATTTTAAAAGTTCGTCCATCAGTAACTTCCCAACCGTTACATTTTGGACATAGATGTATCAGATTAAATCGAAGTATTTTATATACCTCCAGAGACACCCTGTAAACCCAACATTTGGTGTTTTCTAAACTCCGAAAGCTCTATAGGAAGCGTGTGTAACATTTCCGGACTCAGTATTGGAAAACTTACTTTCAGTGCCAGTTTTCCTGTCGGATATGCTATCTTTTCACACTTCCACAGAAAAAGGGCTATGAGTTTTAAAATACCATAACATTTTAGCATGGTTTTCTTCAGGAACGAAGTAAAGCTGGGGTGGCATGTCATTGATATGAGGTACGTAAAAAACATCTGGTAGGTGATTATAAAAAAAATCTTATGCTGTTTCTCTCCAATATTGAATTTTGACGATTAATTTCCTTTGCAGTTGAAATGCTAGTTAAATAAATACTATTATACTATTGAAACAAAAATAAATTAATTGCGCGACAGCCCATGAAGGGACAAAGGCTACCATCCGACTGCAGGTCTCACGTCCACAAGCCTCAACAGAGGTGAACGATTGTCCACTCTGCTGGAAGGGTAACCTGTGGTCAGCGCGATGATTCCTCTCCAGCTGTTACAGTTGGTTTGCGAAACCCGATTTTGCTACTCACTGCAGCTCCCCAAATTCATCACAATGCTGGACTTCTGTACTAGTATATGTTAGCATATTTGTAAATAGGTCTAGGTCTATAGGCCTATCATTTTGACAGACATTTATGTGAACTTCTTTCTTTATTTATTTTCACAGTATTCTGGACACACATTGCATAACACACTTCATCCATAATTACGACTTAAGCAAGTCAAAGGAGTAAATTTCTCTTAACCTTTCTTGACGTTATTTTCTTTATTTTACTTTTTTCTTGCGATGGTCAGAGGTCAGCATTGAATCTTCTACACTTGAAGAGCGAAAAAAAAAATGAAATCTCGACTGATCGTTTTCTATTACGTGAGTCTCCTTGACAACTGACGGAGTTCATCAATAAGGTTTTGATTGCCGTGACGGAGTGGCCGAGACGAGATGGGTAGATGATGGTGTACCCATGGCAACGTCTCTTTGCTGCTAAAGGATGTGAAGTCCACTCCAATCCTTCATCACGTCACAGGTGACGTGTTGACAGAGACGAAATGGTCGCCGACGCTACGTTTCTTGAGAGAATGAGTGACTTAAGTACGCCAACTTTAGTTTTTGTAAATTATAAGGAAGACAAGACTAATATTTCCTGCATTTACACATAAAAATGTACTGAAATTTGTTAAAATGAATGTATGAATGTATATATTTGTCTTTAAGCAATATACCTTTCGGTGAGGTGGCACTTCACATTATTAGTATACAGTGTCGTCTCACCGTTTTACACGCCTCTCCTACAAGTTATTTAGGACATTACTTGTTTTTAATTTATTATTGCAATTCTTCCACTAGTCTTTTCTTGTCTTTCATCAATTCTTCCTCTACTTTACTCCTTACCCATCATTATACCAAAAATACTGTAACCCCCCTCACTCTACATCTCTAATTATTTGCACTTTTCACTACTCCCTTTTCCACATTGCTACTTTATTTAGGTCTTAGTTTTCTTTTCTCACGATTTATTTCCCCTCCACACCATTTCCTTAAGTCATACTGTTTTTTCACCTTGTTTTCCTCTCTTCCTTCATCACTGCTCCCTGAACTATCTCCTACTTGGGTTACTCTACTTCTAGTCAGCCTCGATTTAGATCTTAGTTCCTTCACCCGCTTCGGAATTGCTCCCATCTGATGTCCACTATTTCCATTCGCCTGCATTGGTGTCTTGTTCTGCTGAGCTTGCTGAACTTAATTTGTTAAAATATTATGCATCATTATTGTCCTCCATTGTGACTAGGCAGTAACGTTTCTACTTTGAATCAAGAGGACTTCATTTCGATCTAGGGAGAGAAGTTAGTATAAACAGGAAAAGTTAAGACAATTAGTTAGATATTTATTGTTCATAATTGGATAATATACACCTAAACTTCGTCCCTAAAGCCTGCAGAGACAGCGTGCACACGCGTCATGGATTCAAATTTTGCAAACCACAGGACGCATTGAACTTTCCTTTGCACTGTCCACAGCTTAACTAAATGGCGTGATTCGCTTCATTGTTGTGTTGCGTCATTACCTACGCGCGCACAAAAAAATTGAAATTTATGCTTCAATGTATCGAAAGTTTTATCCTTTGGTTTCATTTCGCCACTATAAGTGTTCAAAACTGAACCATGACTACTGACAAAGTGTATAATGATGGCTGATGAATTAGTATACAATTTTGATTTCCTTATGACAAATTTAAGTAATTTGGAAGGCGAATTAAGAATTGAAGTTACATACGATTTAAAACGTAACATTTTATCATATATTACGCCCAAATCCTTATTGTTGTTACGGATTCCAGACACACATAATTTATAAAGTAGTACGGCTACAGTTTATCATTCCTTTTCGTGAATAACTTTAGTCTTTTCCGTATTAAGCACAATAAATCAGCTATAGTCCTAGTGCTGGATCATAATAATGCTTTCAAGAGCATCACCTCTACACTTCAACAACCACTCTTTCATTACTTTTCCGTTGCTAGTAAACTCTAATACAAAACCTGCAAACAAACAGAGTTAAATAAAATAAATTTAATTGAATGAATTTACTCTCATGAGCAATGCTCGTTGGCAGAAATGAGGAAAAAAATAATAAATTTAAGTAATAAAAAGAAAATAACATACATTAGATTACAAATAATATAAGATGAGAAAATGGCATACAATAAATTACAAACTGTATAATTATCATAAAATAATTAAATAGCATACAGTAGATTAAAAACAATAGGCTATGTAATAAATTAAGTAAATAAAATAAAGTATGTTACAAACAATGTATAATAAAATAAGTAAATAGCATACAGTAGATTACAAACAATAGGCTATATAATAAATAGAATGAAGTAGATTACAAACAATGTACAATAAAATAAGTAAATAGCATACAGTATATTACAAACAGTAGGCTATATAATAAATTAAGTAAATAGAATAAAGTAGATTACAAACAATGTATAATAAAATAAGTAAATAGCATACAGTAGATTACAAACAATAGGCTATATAATAAATTACGTAAATAGAATAAAGTAGATTACAAACACTGTATAATAAAATAAGTGAATAGTATACAGTACATTACAAACAATAGGCTATATAATAAATTAAGTAAATAGAATAAAGTATATTACAAACAATGTATAATAAAATAAGTAAATAGCATACAGTAGATTACAAACAATGTATAATAAAATAAGTAAATAGCATACAGTGGATTACAAACAAAATCGTATGTGATAAAATGAGTAATTACAAGTGAAAGAATTTATAACTAATATTAATATGTAATAACAATTAACAGTTAATTATCACAATTCAAATTTAACTAAAAATATTTAATTCAACAATAAAAAATTGTTATAATTTACTCAGATGTTTGAAGCAGACTTCTGCTATACCTGGTCCTTTATTACTAACTGAATTGTTGTTAAGGTTCACCTTTACTGTGTTGCTCATATACATGTTTTATGTTGTTCGGATTAGTTGCAGCACAATTCCATTAGTGTGTAGCATATTCCAAGATATTGATTGACCATGCCAAATGCTAATAATAATCAGTAAAGGCTAAGTAAGTTGGTACATTAAATTAAGTGCTTTTCTAAATGTTGTGACACCATAATGCAGTAATTTATAAATACAATGTGCAATATAAATAATTGGAAAGATAAACGTGTTATAGCTTACTTTACTATCGATCATTCCTTGTAAATAAATACAAATCTAAAGAGTTAGTTAATTCCACTCTTTCGCTAGAGAGACACACTACATGCTAGGACAGGGATGTCGAACAGCGCTCTCGAGCTGTGAACTGCAGAGCTTTCACTCCTCCCTTACCGTGCAACGGTTGAACACAGGTAGCAGGCAGTCCGGCCGAATGATCGTAAACAAAAGCGAAACTGCGGCGGATGGTACTTTGGTAACTATTATGCATCTCACCAATTGGTTAGGAACTCAGTTTAGTTTTGCACTTGATGAACTCTGATAAACAAAGAATGTAATCTACATGAAGATTAATTATGTTGATGATGATGATGATGATGATAATAATAATAATAATAATAATAATAATAATAATAATAATAGAGTTTTATCTACTGGGTCATTCCATGAATGTTGTTCGTTAGTGACGGAAATAAATCATAATAATAATAATAATAATAATAATAATAATAATAATAATAATAATGTTGTTAATATCGTGTTTAAAATATCAACTTTGTGTGTATGTGTTGTAGCAGTGCAACTTCAAGTTCAGGAACGTAAACTGTTTTGATGTATAAAATTAATTACTTGTAGCGTGACTTGAAATGTGTTCATAGTTTTTGTTACAGATTCAAAAATATCTCCTCCTCGAATTCGATCTTTTAGTGAAATGACATCTACGAGATCTCCGTGAACATTGAAATCTGAGTCGACACTCTATAAATATACTGTAGCGTATCTTTCCGGCGGTACTTTCATCAAGAGCTATAGTGAGTAACAAGTGAAAGTTTTCATTCTTGCTATCAGTTGTTCCTCCAAGTTGTCTCATTTATGATACGCGCTCTGCAACAATATTATGAGACTAACATACGTATAGATTTAAAATCATTAACGTATTCCGGACATATCCCTTTTGCAACAGCTATGAGACAGCATTTCACAAATTCTCCGTCACTAAATAGTTTTGAAGCCGTTGCAATAATTTCACAAATTTTGTAGCTGGCACGAACCAAGCTTATCCTACTAACACCCGATGATGATGGAAGATTTTCTGAATTCAACCTTGTTTTAATTCTTCTACAGGCTTTTCACGAGTCAAACCGGGTAACTTTTCTGGTCCATAAGCTTCAGCATGACGTGTAGAATTAAAATGCCTTTTAATATTATGATGGCTAATGTATCCAAGTTCTTTTCTACATATTAAGCAATGTGCCTTTCCGTCCTTTAAGATAAATATTTATTTGTCCACTCACTATTGAATCGTCGTTCCATATCCATACCAGCCGCCAGAGTTGATAAACACACTGCGTACAGAACAGCGAGCTGACTGACTGTCGTTTCAGTATTAATCGTTTCACAGTTTGAGAGCGCTGTTCGACATCCCTGTGCTAGGAGAATCCCGTTTTAATCAAGGTTGAAGACGAAATTCTCTTTCAGATGTACTCGCAATTTCGAAAAACCCTCCAGATTCCCAAAAAATTGAGTGCCAAGAATTTTCCTGATGAAAATTTCG
The DNA here is from genome assembly GCF_040183065.1 of Periplaneta americana. Classification (NCBI taxonomy): domain Eukaryota; kingdom Metazoa; phylum Arthropoda; class Insecta; order Blattodea; family Blattidae; genus Periplaneta; species Periplaneta americana. Next base: position 95,708,870 of record NC_091128.1, read on the forward strand.
GCCGGAGTTGATAGCACTGCTTCCTAGTGCCGAGATTAAGAAATCTTGGGAGCTTTACCTTTCCGATTCCTCTGCGGTTTAAAGAGCTCCGTAGAATACTTTCAACATTTGCCTCCTTATTGTAGTAGTTATTGTTACTCGTATTTAGTATTTTAGGTTCTAGTTCCTATATTATTTATCCTATAGTTTGCTTACTTCAGATTATACTGTGTGAAAACGATAAAAATACGTAGGGCTAAATTATTCAATGGTGTAGGGGGTGATTCATTGGAGTTCCGTAATTGTATAACAATTGTCGTTTATTTAATTTAAAAAAGTAAATATGTTGCCATTTCATTTTGTCTGCGTTTTCCGATCTCGCCTAATGTGGCGTGAACGATGAATGCACTCCTCGGATACCACTATAGGTAAATTGTTTAAGACTTTCAGATCAGTCTATTTCTGTTTTATACTTCGTAAATAGCCTATAAGTGTTTTTTCTTAGCATTTCTTTATTAGACCTTGGATTTTAGGTTAAATGACTATTTCTTCCTGTAGGGATAAACTAAAACTAGTTAAATGTCTTCACATTATATAAAATATGAACGTTTGAAACCGGTTTTATGATGCCTAAAATTGCCTATTTTGCCCATTGAGACCTATTTTTAAGGATGTAGAGCCTAAAATTCCTATTTCTATTTGTTACTTAGGGGAGAGTCGGCAGTATCGGACATCGGGTAATATTGGACAGTGAGTTTCTTTCATCTACCACACAATGATAGTACCTGATTGACATGGTTACGTTTCTGCCATGTCGCTTAGAGAAACGTAACCATGTCATTCAGGTACTGCCATATGGTGGTAGATGAAAGAAACGCACTGTCCGATATTACCCGATGTCCGATAATACCCGACTCTCCCCTATATTTTTTTTTAATTTTATGTAGCAGTGAAGGAGAAAGTTTTGAATGTCAAGGGGTGGGTACAGTTCAAATAGGCCTCTCCTGTAATAGTTTGGCTGTAGGAATAAAGAAATTCCTAGAAGGTATCTGGTTCTGTTGAGCACTTGAGCAGACAGTAGGAATATGATGAATAGGGAGGATGTAGTTCTCCCTAAACAAATCAGCATGGCAAATATTGCTAGATTTAAATATGCATCCATTGCTTCGGTATCATTGAGAAGATTTTTTCTTTTTTTTTTTTTGCTTATTAAATATTCTGCCTAAGAAAAGGCAAAGTTTCACAATAGAAAATTAGAGAAAAATGTTATGTGTTGCAATGCCACTTATGAATAATGTGTTAATTGCAAATTTATTATTACCTATGCTTTATTGAATATTTTGATATATTAGGGCCTATTTTAAGTGGCTGAAAGTTAGTTTTTAAGTGTCTAAAAATCCGAGGTCTATTCATTAGTAAGCCACAGATATTTCGCAACCGAAGTTCACAATTCGTCCTCGATGGCGTGCTGTTATTTTGTGAATTTCACGCAAATTACCTCTTTTCATAAAATGGATATTTTCTAAGCTTCTATAAAGAAAAACTTATTATAATTTTCTGACATTTTTTCCTGATAACTGTAGTTCTAATTTCATCTCTTTTTGATGAAATTGCTGACTGCCAAAAAACCATCTCTGTTGCCTATAATTTTCCATGCCTTTCTGCATTCAACTTTCATTTTTTATCCATATCTAATTATACTGCATTATTAGCTATCGTGCCACAGATTCGCATCAGGATTGTCCTCTCCTGCTAAAAATATTTAAAATATAACTATTTCTGTATAGAGAGACACAGAGCTAGAGAGAGAAAACTTTTGAAATACGAAAAAATAAATGTAAAGGTAGGTAAGGGTACTGAAACCAAAGAGACTAATCTTATATATTTTTTATAGTTTGCTGGTGATCAGTTAATGGTAGCACAAGATTGCGATGATGAAGATTATACGACCATGAAACTTATAAAAGAGTATGATGGTAAATTGGGGTTCGGTTGTTAATATGGACAAAATAAAATACATGATAATAAAAAAATATACGTCAAGAATTGATTTTTGAAAGTGAAATGGGTTCAATTAAACATCGTGAGGAATATACATATTTAGGTGTTAAATTTACAAGTGATTGAAAATGAAATTAATCAAAGAATAATATTGTGAAGATTAACTATGGTATGCATTACGTTTTTGTTGATTTAGAGAAAGCATATGATATTATTCTCTTAGAAAATATATGGCATACATTAAAATCCACTGACATTTATAAAACAACTATAAATTCAATACGAAGTTAATATGAAAATGTCTTATCCGTATGTAATAATTATGTTACTAACTGTTGTATCAAATATGGTGTGTCCAATAATGTACTTGGCCTATAGGATACCAAAGCTATATCTATAACGCCATTTCAGGAGCTTTTCCCTATCTTAACATTAGAAATTGAATTCTACGTATACATTTCGTAATGGATGTATATTTTGTTTTGTTAATACCAATGGAATTTAAATCTTCTAACGTACCGGTAATACAATTATATGCTTTCTTTAAATCAACAAATAAATGTATTGGTTGCCCTCTCAACTACTTTATTTTCAATGACCTGTCTTGGATAAAATATGTGATCAGTAAATTGTTGACTTTATTTTTATGCATGTCCTTTAGTTCAAGTTATACTGGTATTTTTGTGTAGCTAATAATATTCTTTTGTTATGGTTTCAGTGATTGTGTTTCCGCATCATATGTAAGTACGATTTTAACAGTTATATAATTATTATTACTACATTTTATCTCCTTTCATCCTACATAATGGTATTAATCGTCTTTGTTGTATTCTCAGATATTGATACATGGAAATTATGTAGAACATTTTTCACATTATCACAGATACGAAGCGAATATTCGAAGAATTGACATAAGAAGTTTTAAATTCGGTAAATCATAAACTTCTATTGACTTGGATACCTTTGTTGTTATAATAACATGAACCAAACGTATAATTAGTTACGCTTGCAATTTAGTGGGAAAGTGGGGAAGTACAATTTTATAGAAGAAAAATTATATTCTTTTAATTAATATTGTATAACATTCACTGTATCAATTGCAGGCTTAGATAATGGTAAACTTTCATAGTACAGATATTTTCTCAGTATCCTACCCATTAGATGTCAAGATAATATAAGAAATTGAAACTTGTATAATAAATTTATTAGTGCCTTGTAATGTTATCTGTATTTTTAATTATTTTTGACAGAGGATTTGTGTGTGTGTGTGTTTCCTGTATAGGTTTTCCATAGCTCTTTAATTTCTTGATATATTTTCTAAATATTACAACTTGTTGTGACTGCTTAATGGGGCTTAAAAATCAGCCATTTCAACTAGAAACATTCTTTCTTCTTTTCTATTATGGGATATAAAATCAGATTTGGTGACGTTAATAGTTCTGTCGTTTCTGATCTAATAATCTCAGTACATTTTATATACAGGATATTGGTATCGTTGTTAGCACGCCCGCTTCATATTCAAAATATCCGTAGTTCGGTTCTTAGGGTCGGTTGTCCTGATTTACATTTTTCTTTGTCTCTCCAGGTAAATTCCGGAATAATATCAATAACAAAGGGTCACGAACCGCTTCTTACCCAATTCTTTAACTCTTAATCATCCCACTCAGCATGTCATCAGCAAAGCTCGGAACTTGGGGACTTGTGTCTTTGCACGTGACTAAGCGACCGGACTTCAATGTCAACACACTCCCGCTTCCATCACGGAGGTACTGTCAGGTCTGCTACAAAAGTGGTTTCTGGCTCCGAAACATATTGTTATATTATGGTAGGTTGAAACACGTAATTTCATAGCATATATATAATAAAAATAAACATGAAAAATATATCAAATTTACACGTAATTTCATAGCATATATATAATAAAAATAAAATGAAAAATATATCAAATTTACTGTTCTGCTGTGTACATTTTATTACAATGTATGACTACCTAAATTCGAAGATTTTTCGGTATTAGACTTAAAATACTGAATTTTTTCACTGTTACTGTTTTCTGTTCTATTTTCAGCAGTTGCTAGCTGATCTCGTATCTGAGAAAGATTTCTCGAAAATAGTTTTCAATTAGTGTGTCACTGCTAGGACAGGTCCCTCTACGTCTCGATCTATGGCTATGAACAGATTTTTCTCCAATTTGAGGGACTGCAATGTCTTTCAATGAATTCCGTTTCCAGCCTCTAGTTTGTGTGTGGCACAACTTACGAAATATAAACTCTCCATTCGAAAAAAATAATGTATCTTAAATTTAAAACAAAATGTATTTTCAAACTTCTATAATACCCATTCGAAATAACTCGTATTTTCTATTTCCTCAAACAGACCGTTTACCTTTAATTCTCTGAATGTCATTGGGTTCGACATAACAGTTTCCTCGTCCGTCATCCTGTCATTAGTTGTGGCCACTTTCTTAGTACACACGACTGTCCCTGAGCACTTGCAGCGTGAGCTTTGTGTACGTTGTACTTGTAACCTTACTCATGCACAAGACACAAGTCCCCAAGTTCCGAGCTTTGGTCATCAGCCATCTTCGTGACAGACCAGTCATCTTTCCGATGAGGACACTAAAATGGCCGAAGATACTGAGATCTCTTTGAAGACAAAATAGGTAGTTGTAGCCGGAGTAGAATACATAGGAACGCCAAGATAAAGTCTGTTGGGAACTTTATTGTTACTATTTATATTTACTGCTCTCAAATTGTCTGTCGTTTATATATATATATATATATATATATATATATATATATATATATATATATATATATATAATATGCTAAAAATGGTTCTTATTATTTATAAATTCAATAATGAAGGGACAGCATGATAAAATGGCTTCAGTATACAGTAATGAAATTAAATGAATTTATTAACTAATGCTGATACTCGTAGTATTATAGCCTATTTACGTGATTTTAGTGTAGTGTGCCTTGATTATCAGCAACCAAAACCAATGTCTTTACCTCATTTTTATGAAAAGCAGATTCACGATTTTACTGTTGGAGCGACAGACTCTGTAGGCCTATATAATAATACTATTAATTTCACAATTTGGGACATCTAGCCGACATCTACGCCTGACCACTAGGATCCAGAATATGAAGCAGAGATTAACTTAAAACTAAAATACAATATGATTTAAGGAAAGAATACAAAACAATGATAAATTTAAAAATAAAGTACAATTTGATTTCGAAGAAACATGAGATGAAAGTACAATGAAGTATAATGAAATGAAGTAAATAATATTACGCAGTGTTATACAAGTGATTGTGTAAAATGGATAATAAATCTCTCAATATCATTAGACAAATAATAATGATGATAATAATAATAATAATAATAATAATAATAATAATAATAATAATAATAATAATAATAATAATAATAATTAGACTACAGCGATCTCAGACATTGGTAATTGGAAAAATGATTTCTTCACGTGTTTTCAAAGCTCAAAAAATTGTGAGCAATTTTCCCGTATTTCGTTTCCCTCTTTGACGGTATTAATTATATATATTTTAGTAAAATTGAATTAAATATTTGCAAAATCTAATTAATTATAACTTTCTGGATCTTTGAAAACAAAAATTAAATTAGATGAATTTACTAACTGCAGCTATTGTATTGTACGCTTACTTGATTTTAGCACACTTAGTGTACGTTTATCAGTAACCAAAACCAATGTTGTTATCTCATTCTAGCAAGAAACAGATTCACGATTTTGCTATTGAAACAACGGACTGTTTAACAGGATCAAATAATAGTAGTAGTAATAATAATAATAATAATAATAATAATAATAATAATAATAATAATAATAATAATACACCCTATAGCGATCTCGGCAAACATTGGAAATTGGAAAAACGATTTCTTCACGTGTTTTCAGAGCCTCAAAAAATTTTAAGCAATTTTCCAGAATTTCGTTTCTCTCTTTTACAATATAACTTAGATATATTTTAGTAAAATTAAGTGAAATATTTAACAATCTAATTAATTATAGGCCTACCTTTCTGGATCTTTAAAAACAAAAATGAAATTAGATGAATTTACTAACTGCAGCTGTACGTTTATCGGTAACTAAAACAAATGTTATCTCATTGTAGCAAAAAGCAGATTCACGATTTTACTGTTGGAACAAAAAACTGTTTAATAGGAGCAAATAATAATAATAATAATAATAATAATAATAATAATAATAATAATCTCAGTAATCAATAATAATCCGTGCCGCTACAGCCTGTGAAGGGCCCAGACCGACCAGCCGGCTGCTGGCCTCACGCCCACAAGTAGAGGTGGACGATCATCCAAGCAGAATGGAGGTATCGTGTGGTTAGCACGATGATCCCCCCCCAGCCGTTATAGCTGGCATTCGCAACCGGATTTCGCTACCTATCGTAGCTCCCCAAGTGCATCACGATGCTGGATGGGCACCGGTCCCATACACTGGCCGAAATTTCATGAGAAAATTTCTTCCCCCATGAGGATTCGAACCAGAGCGCATTCCGTAACGCGAGTCCTACGCAGATGCCTTAGACCACGATGCCACGGCGCGGGACTCAGTAATCAATAGTCATTGGCACAACGAATTTTTCATGTGTTTTCTGAGCCACAAAATGTTACTCTGTTTCTCTATTAATCTTTGTAACGCAATTTTATTCTCCAAATTTTTGTTTTTATAACTCGTACCTTTTTTTCCATCTACCCATACGTTGTTAGATATAAAACGTTTTCTTCTCCTGCCGTTTCATTGTGCAAACCGCTTAACAATCTTAGCTGAACTTATTGCACATATTGCATTCTGCGATGTTTTGTATAAAACCTTGCTTGATATTTTGCGTCATGTCTTTCTACTTTGCAGACACACTGTACAACCACGTTTCCTCTGTTCACTTATTCTGTCATCCTTAGACCCTTTGTTACCAAATGACGTAGAACGATATGCTGATTAAGTCATGAAATGAGATTTTTTCTTTTGCCTTTTTGTGTGCGGAGAGCGAATCAAAACCAAAGTCAAAGCCATCTAGTTGACATTTCAGACGGACGTTCAGAAAGGACTGTCAAAAAGAACACGGAATATTAAACAAAAAAATACAAACCACATAATTTTACTAAAATCACGGGGCCTTAATACATTCGTTTATAACTTCTGAACAAATTCTACGTAACCTTTTTTTATTATTTTCATCTTTCAGGTAACGGAGAATAAATTAACTGTATCAAGCAGAATTAGACTCTTTTAGCTGTCCAAACCAATAGTTGTGGAAACGTACATGGTCTATATATCACATCCATTACAGATTTCAGAGCCATGAATTCGCCTCTTCCTTTTATATCTGGGGCCTGAGAGAAGTAGCAGTAATTACTAACAGAATACATGTGTAACTGTATCGCCTATTTCGGAGAGGTGTATCTACAGAGAGAAAAACATACAAGTCAAATACATCCTTCATTCGCATTTACTATAACCCGACTCCCTCCTCTTCTGCCCCCTCTCCCGAGGTCTCCTGAATTCTCTCCTCTCTTCATAATCATTCTGTTTAGATGTTTTTTCTCATCCCGTCTCTGCCCCTCTCCTCTTTCCCTCTCAGCCGTTGTTTCTAGCGTTCACGGGATCAAGAAATGTGTCAGTGGCAGCTACAGCCCCCTCCGAAAATTTTTCCATGCCTTCGTTGTCATGGGCAGGCTCAGATCACCTTAACCGCTGGGGTATGATGTTGACAGCTAAACACAGTACATGCAGATACACAGTAGAAAAGTTAAAGAGAGTGGGGGAGAGATGGTTGCCTCCACCGCTGCTTCTAAAAATGAAAATATATCAGGGGAAATCTGCTGTTACATGTTTTCTCTCTTTTTCCGTCTGACCCCTCCCTGCCGAAACCTCAATATTCGTTGCTAACCACTAATCAAAGGAAAGAAATATAAAAAGGTTAGTCTTCTCTTTTTGTCATTTCGATGAAGTTAATTCCAAGTTGACATTATGGACTTGTCTAGACAAAGAGATGCTCGGACGAGTCTGCTAATCGCCGCAAATACACAGGCACTCCGTCATTTCCTGTCAATTAAGGATTATATTTCTCCATTTAAAGCTCTCATTTCGATCAATGCTTTCCACAAAAAGAAAAAAAAAGTTACGGTTTTAAGACTTTGTTACAAATTATCTTCATTAATTCTTTTTCCATACAGAACTTTTCGATTTATTATAGCAGGTTTATACGAAACTGTCACTAAATACGTATTGTCACAAATACACCGTGTCCCATTTAGAGGGATCGAGAAATAAGTGTTAATTTCAAATGTAAATAATTGTTTATAAACATAACTTTTTACATAAGTTGATGTAAAAACACTCCGAGTTTCGGAGAATGCTGAATGCCATTCAATGTATGCGCCTTGAGTTGCTCTGCAGACATCTAAACGACGGTATTCAACCTCCCGCCAAGTGTTCTGTGGCATTTGTGGAGTCACTAGCGCAGATGCGTTGCCTCAGTTCCTCCAAAGTGTTAGTTCTGTTTCTTTGGTACACAGCATCCTTCACAAAGCCTTAGAAAAAAGTCCAAGGGGATCAGATCGGGTGTCCTGATTGGCTAGTCAATTGGTCCTCGTCTTCCGATCCACCTACCCATGTACGACGAATGCGGCGTTGTACTCGCGTAACAGATTTTCCTTCTGCTAACCATAGTACACGCTGAACTTTCTATTGTGGTGTCCACATGTTGACCATGGCGTGTTCTCCTACAAAATGGCGCCAGACTTGTTTTAGCAACAAACAAACGAAAGTTACGCATGCAGCTGTTTTGAGACTTTGTTGCGTAAACTTGGACAGTTTCTCTATTTTGTCAGATGTAAGTCTCAACGATGTCTTTGTATGGTTTTAAATGGTGAGTATTTATTTCTCGATCCCTCTAAGCGGGACACGGTGTATGAAAGAAATTCTCGTGCAAGTGACCACATAGGCCTAATTGTAGGGTATGGATTTTAGACGGAATGTGGGACAAACCCATAAGTAATTAGGTAACTAATGCGGGCCAATTGTACCACCTTAAAATTTGTAAGGAGGAGAGAGATTATCAGATAAATATTACCTTGATCCCTCTTACACATGGGAAAGGATTTTTACGTGTCGTAAATGCACGAATAGGACCAGAGTAACTAGACCACTGTGAACGACGGTTATGGCAGTACAGGGTTATTTATATTATATGGCTGCCGTAACACGTGATCTGGCTTCCTGGCGACAGGTCGAGCATCAACCGGAAAAATGCTGCCTATAACAACGGAAGCAGAAATATATTATGAAACCTACCTTACAGTAGATGTTGAAAGTGTTGTCCTTCTGCTCATATAAGGTACAAGCCCCATATCGCGAGAATGTGTTGTCAGTCACTCGTCTAAGCTCATCAACAGAAATTCTTCTTATGTCATGGTCAAGATTAGCCTGTAGTTGCTCTAATTTGTGTGGATGCGTGGAAAACACTTTGTGTTTCAAACTCACCCATAAATAGAGAAATTAAGAAATGGAGAAGAAAAGTAGAAATAAAAAAAGAAAAAGAACAAAAGAAGAAATAAAGACATCAAGAATGTAGGAAGAAAGGAGAAATGAAAAAAATAAGAAAGGGAGCATTCAAGAAATGCAGAAATAAAGGAAACACTAAATAAGAAAAGAATAAATAGAGAAATCAAGAAATGGAGGAAGTAGGGAAACACCAAAAGGAAAAGAAGAAATAGGACAATCAAGAAATGGAGAAAGAAAGGAAACACCAAAAAAGAAAAGAAGAAATAGAGAAATCAAGAAAGGAGAGAAAAAGAAAAAAAGAAAAGAAGTAAAGTATTCAAGAAATAGAGAAGGAAATTAAACACTAAAAAAGAAATAAAGAAATGGAGAAATAAAACAAAAAAATTAAAATAGAAAAGAAGAAAATAGAGAGCTTCTAGACAATTTTCGACGTCTTTTGAATCTTAGGCCCTACGTCTTTGAATTTTCCTTTCAAAAGAGTTGTACAATATGCTGCATTCATTGTTTGTTGATGTGACAGAGAATTTATCAGTTAATAGTGGCTTTTTACATTCAAAATAACCGTGCTCATTACCGTTCCTCAGATAATTTCGCTTTAACCTTTTTTGATGATGATTAATCTCAGCGTTTCCATTCCTTGCTAGCAAGCTTACTTTCAGAACTGTATTGATATAACTAAGTCTCATCGCTTTGTCTCCTAGTCAGATTTCTGATCACCCATCTCGTACACACTTTTGAAAACATTACGTTTTGATGAATAATTTGCTCCATGCTAATTATTTCTTTGACCAATTCACAGACTTTTTTTTGTCGAACAGTTTTGCCGATAATTCTTCGAGCTGCATGTTTTATTCGTTGAGAGAAATCGCGCTTGTTGCATCTTACAGACTAGAGTGCGCCTGCATATATAGTTTTCATTTTTTGAAATTTGCACCACTCGAAGAACACCGAACGAGATAACAATTTTCCTAGAAGTGTGCTAGACGCATTTAATAAATGTTAACATCACCGGTGCCTTCCTCACTGAGAAACTTGATAATAATTTGAGACGCAGATATCTTCTATCAAATATCTCCTATTGTTAAGAGAAAAAAAGACTGTAGAGGGGGAAAAATATGTAAAAACTCTTTTAAGAGGCTAAATTTAGCTTGAATTATTGTACGTAAATATCATTTAAATCCAGTGAAATTTTAATATTGTACGACACTAGTGTTAATATCTACATATTTACTATTTAGTTTCACTGAGTTTGTAATTTAAAATTTTCATATTAGCTCTACCATTCTAGTGGATCCTCGTTCTACTGTAGGTATACTGGCGTTCAAAAATATCTGATCTACAAATTTCTGATAATGTAAGCGAACTTTGTAACCACGAGATAAGTTAGAACTAAAGATATAACAAATTTAAATAATATTTTGAAATAGTTCCGCTAGTTCTCAATAGGCGATACTATTATTACGATGAGTAAAAAAAATTATGTTCGGCAAAATTATGATGTATATTAAGTATAACTAATGCTATAATTTTGTGTACCAGCGGTTTCCCGCTGAACCAAGTACTATTAAATCATTAGAGGGGGATTCAATATTGAATTATAAAGTGTGGGTATATTTATCTAGGCCTACTATTGGCGAGACTGACTGTTATTTTCGCTATCTATTCATGGAAATAATAACTAAAAAAGCCATAATTACACGAAAAAATTGTCGATCACTGTCGATTAGTAGGGGGTCAGCTATCTTTGAACGTCAGTGTACATAACCATTTTTTCGACCTAACTCTCTAGACCAGAGCTCGTCGCTGTGGGTAGTGGGATTTGTCCGCGGTCTACATTACGTTATATTCACACCGAAAATGAAATTGAATTAAACCACATTTTAATAAAAGTTACAAATTGAATTAGTTGCTATTAATGCATTTTATTTAATTGTACATTCTACTAAAATTACATAATTATATAAAAATATGGTATATTGTTTTCGGTTTCAACAATTAGAACAAAATCTCTTTGCAAGAACTCTCCTATGTAGAGTCTACCTTAGACTAAGTATTTTATGTATGCGATTTCTTTGCATTCATTTTTGTCCAAGGGCAGGACTTTCACTCACTGCAAACCCAACAATCTCAAAGCTCCTCTATTCCTCGCCTTCCTCTTAGTCTCTGTATGTGATTCATATATCTTAATGTTATCTATAATTTGATATCTTCTGCCCCAAACTTCTTTCTGTTTACCATTCCTTCTAGTGCATCCTTCAGTAGGCGGTTTAACCAATGACCCATGAAGGCAATAAATGTTCAAATCATAGACCTATTATTGCGAATTGAAGCATTTCGCATTCTGGATTTCACGATCTGCTAGTATAAGGGACTGTCGAAATGAAATTCAATTCAAACGCAAACTTATTAGGCGTTTGGTCAGAAATTGAGACACGTTCAGACATGGCTTCTTGTAAATATTTCACTTATTCTAGCTAAAAATATTTCAATCTCTGGTAATTTCATCCCTATATAATTATTCTACGTTTAATTTTTACTCCAGTAAAAGAAATCTTTCTTTGTTCTTAACTTTTGCAAGAAATTTCCTAGGCTTTATTAATCAGGTAATCATTAGTATTTTTTTAAATTATAATTATAAATTTAATATTCATTGTAATACTTGCTTATGGCTTTTAAGGAATCAGGAGGTTCATTGCCGCCCTTACATGAGCCCACCATCAGTCTCTATCCTGAGCAATCCAGTCTCCAATATCATATCCCATCTCCCTCAAATCCATTTTAATATTATCCTCCCATCTATGTTCCGGCTTCCCCAAAGGTCTTACTTATTCCCTCCGGCCTCCCAACTAACACTCTGTATGCATTTCTGGATGTGCCCATACATGCTACATTTCCTGCCCATCTAGAACGTCTGGACTTAATATTCGTAATTATGTCAGGTGAAGAATAAAATGCACGCAGTTCTGCGTTATGTAACTTTCTCCATTCTCCTGTAACTTAATCTCTCTTAGCTCCAAATATTTTCCTAAGTACCTTATTTCCAAACACCCTTAATCTCTGTTCCTCTGTCAAAGTGAGAGTTCAAATTTCACAACCATACAGAAGAACTGGTAATATAACTGTCTTGTAAATTTTAACTTTCAGCTTTTTTGAGAGCAGACTGGATGATAAAAGCTTCTCAACAGAATAATAACACGCATTTCCCATATTTATTCTGCGTTTAATTTCCTTCAGATAATTCATTGTAATTATAATTTTAATTATATTCTTAATGTTGTGATTTTAATCCTCTGCCAGATGGGAAGAGAAGGCATGATGGCTTTATCTCTACCAATAAATCGAATTACCAACAACTAATAAGAAAATCCATTACAAAATATAAACATAGAACCAATAAAGAAAAAAATTCTCTTACAACAATAAAAATAAAGTGTCTGGTTTTTAATGTGATTGTAGGTGTATTAATTTCATCTATTAAATATAATAATCGTAAGGATGGTACCGCCTTCACTGGTGGTTTTCATTAATATAATTTTTTGGCCATCTTTGTTTCAGCATTCCCAAAAGGTTTCCAAGTTAATTTAACTGTTTTCTTTCAATTCTATTTACTATTTTTCCTTCGCATTAATTTTTTTCGTGATATAATTTTTTATACCATATTTCAATCTAGAAATTCTTGGACTTCTTCTCAAATAATTCATTGGGACTGCCTTGATTTTCCTTTTTTAAATTTGAATTTAACACAGATATTTCACTTCTACATCCCAAAGCAAATTCCATTACCATATTGCTTTCCTAACTTTCATTGTAGATCTCTCGGTTTTTTCGTCCTTATACTAGAATGTTGTGCGCACTATTTTTGATACTCTGTTATTATTCATCCCGTGTAGATATAAATACCCACCAACTGGAGGAATGTTAATAATTCAGTCTTCTTGACGTCTTTTCTTAATACATCTACAATTTTCACTGTCATACAATAGGGCATATCATCACTTAATAAAACATGAGGAGGATTTCTTTACGAACTTCCTTTCCTAAAATCTGGCATGTAATTTCATGAAAAGCATGGACACTGAATCAATTTTATTATTGTCATGATCAAGAAATGAAGGAGTTCTACCTTCCTGAGCCCCATTACACCTTCATGGTGTGCTATAGGGGACACCTTCACGTTCATATTTCACAGCAAAACCCATATTTCAATTGTACTTCTCTGCGACAAAAACCACCTATCAGGACGAAGATGATACATATTACGTTCCCAAGGTAATTTTACGGGCTAAAATTTAGCTTGTTTCGTGAGTGGGACCGAAGCCATATTTTAATTTAAATAGCTCGAGAAACAATTATTCCCAGCTTCGCATAGACCGTATGTCATGCTAAAACAATATAAATACATCTACCCCGCACTAAAGTATATTTTTCGGCTTCGTTAGCGAAAGTAATTCATCTCTTTTATCACGACAGTTCCACATATAATTGCAATTTCTGAACTCTGTTTTCAGTCCTATTCACGCGTATGCAAATTGGGATATCCAATTGCTACAGAGGGAAAGATTCCTACTGTTTACTTTACATATCTAGCGGTAATTGTAGCAGCAGCGGTCGAAAGTGTCATTAGCAATGTGATGGTAGATTGTCTTCCAGCAGAATCTCGCTTGTTTCCTCACACAAAATAGTCGTCGTAATAATAATAATAATAATAATAATAATAATAATAATAATAATAATAATACAGTAAAAGCTCGATATATTGCGGACCGATTACCGCGGATTCAAATAGAAAGTTCCTAAAATTAATGGAAGACCGATACGAAGACAATCAATCGAAACTAAACTTTGAGTCTCGGAATTCATCACAATAGTAAACAATTTATTACTTTTTTAAGATGATGATGAGGGACCACATTTTGTCACAGCTGTTCATAGACTATATTGACGTGACGTCAAATTTGACATGTGCCACAGCATCTTGTTTGTGTTGAAGTTGACGTTCTAGTCATGATTTAAAACTAGTCATAGACTCTTTACAAAGCATTACACATTAAATTGTACTGATAAAGACTGATACTGTGATGATGTTTCGTACAATTTATATGCTTTGTTCATTTATTTCATTTATTTATTTTTACTGACAGAGTTAAGACCGTAAGACCTTCTCTTCTACCCAGCCAGTATAGAAAAGCATAGCAAATATAAATAACAGCAACACAGAAAACAATGGAATAATAATAATAATAATAATACTAATAATAATAATAATAATAATAATAATAATAATAATAATAATACTTACTTATTTACTTACTTACTTACTTACTGGCTTTTAAGGAACCCTGAGGTTCATTGCCGCCCTCACATAAGCCCGCCGTCCCTATCTTGAGCAAGATTAATCCAGTCTCTATCATCATATCCCACCTCCCTCAAATCCATTTTAATATTATCTTCCCATCTACGACTTTTTCCCTCTGGCGTCCCAACTTACTCTCTATATGCATTTATGGATTCACCCATACGTGCTACATGCCCTGCCCATCTCAAACGTCTGGATTTAATGTTCCTAATTATGTCAGGTGAAGAATACAGTGCGTGCAGTTCTATGTTGTGCAACTTTCTCCATTCTCCTGTAACTTCATCCCTCTTAGCCCTAAATATTTTCCTAACCACCTTATTCTCAAACACCCTTAACCTCCGTTCCTCTCTCAAAGTGAGAGTCCAGTTTCACAACCATACAGAACAACCGGTAATATAACTGTTTTATAAATTTTAACTTTCAGATTTTTGACAACACACTGGATGATAAGAGCTTCTCAACCGAATAATAACACGCATTTCCCATATTTATTCTGTGTTAATTTCCTTCCGAGTATCATTTATATTTGTTACTGTTGCTCCCAGGTATTTAAATTTTTCCACCTCTTTAAAAGATAAATTTCCAATTTTTATATTTCCATGTCGTACAATATTCTCGTCACGAGACATAATCATATACTTAGTCTTTTCGGGATTTACTTCCAAACCTATCTCTTTACTTACTTCAAGTAAAATTTCCGTGTTTTCCCTAATCGTTTGTGGATTTTCTCCTAACATATTCACGTCATCCGCATAGACAAGAAGCTGATGTAACCCGTTCAATTCCAAACCCTCTCTGTTATCCTGGACTTCCCTAATGGCATACTCTAGAGCAAAGTTAAACGGTAAAGGTGATAGTGCATCTCCTTGCTTTAGCCCACAGTGAATTGGAAACGCATCTGACAGGAACTGACCTATGCGGACTCTGCTGTACGCTTCACTGAGACACATTTTAATTAATCAAACTAGTTTCTTGGGAATACCAAATTCCATAAGAATATCATATAAAACTTCTCTCCTAACTGAGTCATATGCCTTTTTGAAATCTATGAATAACTGATGCACTGTACTCTTATACTCCCATTTTTTCTCCATTATCTGTCGAATGCAAAATGTCTGATGAATAGTCTATCTATTACGCCTAAAACGACACTGATGATCCCCAATAATTTCATCTACATATGAAGTTAATCTTCTCAAAGGAATATAATAATAATAATAATAATAATAATAATAATAATAATAATAATAATAATAATAATAATCATAATAATAATGTTCCATTACGTTGTGTAATTCAATTTATTTCAATATATTTGATTCTTTTCTTAGATTTTCCTATTACGTAAAGTGTCTTAGGCCTACCTATCATATACAAATAACTGTTGAATATTATATGATATTGTGTAAGGGTAATAATGACACAAGCCTGTTTTATTATACAAAATTAAACAGAAGTTAATATTTGGAAAGTACAGGAGAAAGACAAATCAAAGTCACAATTCCCTTAAGAGTGATGTCATCATCTAATTCGGTACATCACTGTAAAATTTATTTCTGTTCCTAATGATAAAGGAGGAAAGGATGACTCTATCCGTGGTGATAAATCTTCTTGATCAATTTTTGATAAGAAAAACACACAAATTTCATAGTAGTATATTGAATTAGATGATGACATCTTTCTTAAGATAATTGTGACTTTGTTTGTTTTTCCTCTATACTCTTAATTTGTTAAGAATTGGATGGTTGTGAAAAAATTACTTTTCAAAGATTTTATAAGGATATTCATGAATATGCTCTATTGGAACATAATATAATATTACTATGTATACAGTAACTTAACAATAATAATAATAATGATAATAATAATAATAATAATAATAATACAAAAAATTTAAAATACAGATAATATAAATTGTAAACAATTTTAATAATGACCCCCCTCCCACTTGACAAAATTCTGAGTATGCCACTGTCTGTATGAAAAAAAATGTCGACTATTGAGCTATTCGGTTAACGGATAAATTCACGGAGCCATCGTCCAGATTCTATAGGAGTATATACGTGTACAAGTTCTCTTCAAGATGGAAGCTGAGACATCAACCAACTGTCATCAGTGTGAATGGGGAGCAGAGCGAACTGGAGAGGGCGCAGAGGACCCCAGTTATCGAAGTCCTCATAAAATGTATATGGACCCTGTGAGCTCTCGGGCACTGCGTGACAATAAAACAAAAAATGTCATTTCATGAAGGAAAAGGAAAAAAGTTGTTACAGGGTGACCTACGTTGCTGAAACATTTGCATATTTCGTAAATACGAACAAAACCGCTCTACATTAAAAGAGCAACGGGCAAAGTAAAATATTACCATTGAATTTGTGTCCAGATGGAGAAAAGAAGAATTTTAAATCAAGAAAACCGTACATAATATATTGTATATAGGAATGAAACAAAGATTCTTCCTAGAACACTACTGTATAGACAAACAGGCTAGGTTACTAGGAATCTGACATTAAAAACTTGATATTTGTACACAGTTCTATACAAACCTCATCAGTAGTTCAGGAGCATTTCAACCATGCCATAGGCGGATTTTGAACCTATGACCGTGAAGTCAACCCAAAATTACTGGTGTACACTTACATATCCGGAAAGAGATGTATTTTGTTCTTATTTAAAATTCCACCACTGACAGAATTTACAGTTAAGGAATTATTAAAATTGGCTCTCTTTTTCTTCCTCCTAAATACCTTCACTTTTCCTTCTTTCTTTTTACAGTTTCTTCCATCTTTCTTCCCCTCAAATCTTTCTAGATATTCCGAACTTTTATGGGTAGTATAGCCTAATTTTTGTTCCACTGTGTAGGACGTCATGTCTTCAATTAGCAATATTCTAATGGGAGGAAAAATTTTCTCATGAAATTTGGGCCACAATATGGGACCGGCGCCCACCCAGCATCATAAGGAACATCCGGTTTCCTAAGCCAGATCTAACGGTTTGGGAGATCATCATGCTAACGATATGAAGAGTTCGCGGGAAAAACTATGAATGTCACATTTCTGTTAAGGATTACATAATGATCTAATTGAGTCTATAACTGCAAGATGTAGTGCTGTTTCTATAGAAAATAAAGGAAAGGATTACTGTATTCGTGGTGATAATTCTCCTTTTTACCATTTTTCATAAGAACAACATTAAATTTCGCAGTGATCCATTGAATCAGATAATGACATCAACCTTAAGAAAATTGTGGCATTCATCGTTTTTCCCGCGAACTCTTCATATGTAATCTTCGTATTGGTTTGATTGTCGGCTGAGGAGTGAAAACGTAAGACCAGCATGCGACTAGTCGGCGTTCATCCTCCATAGGCTATCGAGACACTGATTATTATTATTATTATTATTACTATTATTATTATTATTATTATTATTATTATTATTATTATTATTACTTACTTACATACTTAGTGGCTTATGTGAGGGCAGCAATGAACCTGCGGGATAGGGACTGATGGCGGGCTTATGTGAGAGCGGCAATGAACCTGCAGGTTCCTTAAACGCCATTTGTAAGTAAGTAAGACAGTAAGTAGTGTTATATTTCGTCATTCAATAAAAATATAGGAACAAATTTATAGGCCCATCATACCTACAGAAAAGAAGGAATTTATGAAATGACGGATTGATGGAAACAAGAAGACAAATTGCTTGATATAAACAGCATATTATTTGTTGATTACTTAGGTCAGAATTTCGTGGTCTTAGAAATATGCTGAACTGGATCGTGTGTCCAGGACTAGGAGCTGGATATTTTGACACAGCTGTATATCGTAGTGTGTCTATAATATGGAACTTGTGGTCGGCGAGTATATGGGCACAGTTCAATGTGAAAAATGCACTCCTGGGTGATGAATAATGCAACGAGGCTGTCGAGGATCTGGAGAGGGCTTCAGGGGAATCCCCTCCCGCTACTCAACCCTTGTGACGTGCCAGGTCGTCATCCCCCTAGCTACTGCCACACTCCCTCCAAGTTACCCTTCAATCCACCGGCCGTGTAAAACACCAAGACTAAATCAACACGTAATTTGAGTACATGTGTATGATCAGCAGTTGTGAGAACTCTATAAGGGGGGCTAATAGACACGTATATGCATCATAGAGACTGCAGGCATTTCCACTTGTTGGCTGGCAGACTTTCCTCCAGAGTTTCGTGTCCAGTAGTAGTGACTAACATTTGCATTGCCGTCGAGCTTTTAGATTCTGTTAATAGGCGTATTGCTTTAATATACATTGTATATTAAATAGTCACTTAACCCTACCACCACTCATATTTTCCATGAAGTTCAATTTGTTTTATTAGATGCTAGATTTTATGCGGTATCATATCATGACACATACATATATATAGGTAATTAAGTAATTATTATGGTGTCTAAAGTTCTGTTGAACGATATTTACGTATTTATGTAGACTAACTCTAACTGCACAAGATATTCTGTATAATTACATGTAGTACACATAACAGTGTCCAGTTTCCCTTCAATATTCGACTATTCATCTTAAATAATTTGTAAGCACAAGGTCTCTTCGTTAAACTGGAAAAAACACGTTGAAAATTACACTGGTCAATAATGATTTTTTTTAATGTATAATTTCTACTGTTTCTTATGTAATGTCACCTACTGAGCCCAAAAATAAAGCACAATTTTTCTGCCACTCATCATTTTTTTTTAATTTTATAAAAACTTATTTTTTTTATTGCACACTCCTTAACATGCTAATGGAAAGAAGATATTTCGAATATTTCATTTTTATTGCGTTAAGAATATACCTATAACTTTAAATCACAGTTGCCTGTGAAGTCAGAATTTATAAAAATGAATTTTATTCCTCATAAGCCTGCGAGAGTTAGTATTAATTCTCAGTTGAGTTGGAACTTACAATCATGAAACAAGTTACATAACCCATGTTTTCTTTGTTTTAATTTTAAGTGTGGTAAAAGTATCTTATAAAATGAAACATACCTCGAAATACTGTGTAAATCACAAACAATTTTTGTTGCGTTTGTGGTTAATTAACTTTGAGAGCACAGTGAATTTTACTATAATAGTTAAAGGAGCTTATGAGATGAGGACAGGAACTGGGCCCCTGAAATCTGTCATGCTCCATGTAATTCTATTAACCTAACTGGCTGGCTAAAATGATCCAGTCATATGCTTTTTCCAATTCCAATTACTTGCTGGGAAACTAAGGATCATTCAACAGACTGTTACTTTCTAGGAACCACAGATTAAAAGATTACAGAGAACTTGTTAACGAGCTGATTCAGAACTATAACGTGATGGGGTGTCACATATCTCTCAAAATAACTTATTGGCTTCTCATCTATTTTTTCTTTTCTCAAAACCTTCGGGTAGTGAGTGACGAACATAGGGAGCGTTTTCATCAGGATTTTTCTGAATTGGAAAGGCACTACAGGAAAAATGGAGCCCAAATATTCTGACAGACTACTACTGGACACTCAAAAGAAATGTTCCTCAAGCGAAGTATAGCCTAAAATCTATTTCACTCACATTTTAGGTAAATAAATATAATTTTAGGTAAAATGTTACAAAGTATCAATACTAGAACAGTCTGAAGTATTTACATTTCATATAATTACTCAGAAACCTTGGGTGATAGAAACATTTTGAAAACAGATCTGAAATCAGAACGAAAAATTCTTTAAGAATCGCCCATTCTTTGTCTTTTAACAAAAAAATATGTTTAATTTTTTTGGCCAGTGATTATTATTAAAATGAGACCTACCTCTTATGTATTAAGATCTTTATCCTTTATTGGTTATACTAATTCACTCATAGTTTTCCGCCTAATAGCAGGCCGTGAACTGCAAGCCCGCCATTCTCCAATCTTTCCCATTTTCTGGCCTTCCTCTTAATCTTCGCATGCGATCCTTATATCTTTAACGTCATCTATCATCTGATATTTTCTTTTGCTTCGAACTTTTCTCCCGTTCACAATTCCTTTCAGTGCATCCTTCAGTAGGCACTTTCTTCATAGCCAGTAACCCAGCCAATTTCTTTTTCCCTTCCCGATTAGTTTCAGCGTTATTCTTTTATGATCCATTCTTTCTAGCACAGCTAACTTACTTACTTACAAATGGCTTTTAAGGAACCCGAAGGTTCATTACCACCCTCACGTAAGCCCTCCATCGGTCCCTATCCTGTGCAAGATTAATCCAGTCTCTATCATCATATCCCAACTTCCTCAAATCCATTTTAATATAATCCTCCCATCTACGTCTCGGCCTCCCTAAAGGACTTTTTCCCTCCGGTCTCCCAACTAACACTCTATATGCATTTCTGGATTCGCCCATACGTGCTACATGCCCTGCCCATCTCAAACGTCTGGATTTAATGTTCCTAATTATGTCAGGTGAAGAATACAATGCGTGCAGTTCTGCGTTGTGTAACTTTCTCCATTCTCCTGCAACTTCATCCCGCTTAGCCCCAAATATTTTCCTAAGCACCTTATTCTCAAACACCCTTAACCTATGTTCCTCTCTCAGAGTGAGAGTCCAAGTTTCACAACCATAAAGAAAACCGGTAATATAACTGTTTTATCAATTCTAACTTTCAGATTTTTTGACCGCAGACTGGATGATAAAAGCTTCTCAACCGAATAATAACACGCATTTCCCATATTTATTCTGCGTTTAATTTCCTCCCGAGTGTCATTTATATTTGTTACTGTTGCTCCAAGATATTTGAATTTTTCCACCTCTTCGAAGGATAAATCTCCAATTTTTATATTTCCATTTCGTACAATATTCTGGTCACGAGACATAATCATATACTTTGTCTTTTCGGAATTTACTTCCAAACCGATCGCTTTACTTGCTTCAAGTAAAATTTCCGTGTTTTCCCTAATCGTTTGTGTATTTTCTCCTAACATATTCACGTCATCCGCATAGACAAGAAGCTGATGTAACCCGTTCAATTCCAAACCCTGCCTTTTATCCTGAACTTTTCTAATGGCATATTCTAAAGCGAAGTTAAAAAGTAAAGGTGATAGTGCATCTCCCTGCTTCAGCCAGACACCCTTAAAATGATATGATTTACATACTTTCATTCTGTAATCATAGATTAATATTCTGAAACTAAGCATATTTCTTATTTACAAAAGAAAATTCTAAGGTAATGACAGGTGTGCATAAAAGCACTTCATTAGAAAGATTTTTCAAAATTTAGAAATACTGACCTTACCTTGTGAGTATATTGTTTTCGTCATGATGTATTATGTTAAAAATTAAAATACCAGTACATTTAGTATTAGTCAGAACTTCAAAATTTTAATTATTATTAATACGTGGCGCGACAGCCCATGGAGGGGAAAAGCTGAGTAGTTTATTACTGTCCGCATGTCTAATTAGAGCTGAACGATTACGGTGTTATCAAGCTCCGCAAATAAATGTTCAAACTCCGCAAATATGCTTCGCGGTCACAACAATAACTATCCCCACCGTTTTTCCCTCCTCTACTGTGATAGCTCTTGTACTATTTTCCGTGTGCGCACGCAGCACTGCGCAAAGCTATGAAACACTCATTCCTCCGCAGCTGGCGCACTCTTCATTTTGTTATTTTTACATACCTCGGCTTGCAGCAACTATAAGCAACATGATTAAAATGTACAGTCAAAGGGAAAAAGGAAGGATTTAGCCACAGTTTAGTATATACAGTTGCGAAGCTCAATACTTACTAATCGTGCATAAATGAATGTACAATAATTTCGCAATATTTAATGGAAATAAAGGCAGGTAGGTCTATTACACATACGAACAACGTCATTTTCACACCAAAAATAATATTACACCTTAACTCGCAAGGAATTATGTCTGAAGTGTATCCTAATCATGGTTTTAAATTTTATTAATGCAATTAGACTACATTTTAGAGAAATATATATATTACTTTTTATGCATTCCAATTAATTTATATGGTTGAAACGCCGCCCTTCGTGATCAGGTTAAGCGAGTCACATGGTCTGCCTTACGGTCTGTATTAGATCACGATGCCAGTGACACAGTCTATTGTTCCTAGTACACACAGCGCTCCAAGCGGCTAGCAACTATCGCGAGAAATGCAAAAAATCACCCCAAGCTTCGCGACTGTATATACTAGACTGTGATTTAACTGTAGTTGATGGATATAAATACAGGAAGTATTGCAAGAACAAAGAAGAACAGAAATTAAGGTACAATGTGAAAATGTGTAGGCCTAATGCCAAAATAATGACAACTGTTGAAGGTGACAGTTAAATACTGGAAGAAATCACAACCATGAAAAAGATATAATTGTACACCGTTATATGATTACAAATGCCGTGAAACTCAAAGCCAGTGAAGAAGACTTGTTCGACAGACCTTCAAAATTAATCAGGAGAGAAATATGCTTAGCCCCACAAGAAATAAGCGAGAAAATAACGACCAGGGATATAAACGTAACAAGGAGGAACTTATACACGCAAAGAAGAAAACTTCATCCAAAACTACCTAAAACTAGAGAGATTCATGAAGCTCTACAAGCAGTCCTAAGCCTAGAACAGAGTAGGCCTACACAATATTGACATTACTAATTTATTTACTTCGAAGTGTGAAAAGAATTTGCTTAGTATTGATGTGAAAGAGTGGGGGGTACACATGAGGGGAGAGAGCTGCGCACTTTGATACAAGGTTGATGAGGGTTTTCTTTTTTGTTGCGGAGCGTGATATTGCCCAACGATTGTCCAACCAGTACGACGGTGTCGTATGGTATGCACGATGATCCTCAGCCGTTATAGCAGGTTTTCGAAACCGGATTTCACTACCCATCGTAGCTCCCCAAATTTATCAAGATGCTGGGTGGGCACCGGTCCCTTACACTGCTGAAATTTCATGAGAAGATTTCTTTTCGACGAGGATTTGGTGGCCCCCTACGTTTTAAGAACTTAGTCTTTACAGGTAAATTCGTCTTGGGATAATTTTTCTCTCCTAAACATGTAGAGACCATTTTATATTTTACTCTTAAACCAGGCGTTCTCAATCTGGTACTCGCGAGCACCGTAGTGCTCTTTTAATGACATTTGGTGCTCTCGTCAAGCTCCTGAGATCCTTTATTCAATTCGAACTTTGTTGTAAGAGCCGGCCACTAGTATTTTCTTGAATGTAATTCACATACACGATGATGTTCTTAAGACGCGCGTAATGTTACAGAAATAGTAATATGTTTCCCGAATAAGTGGCCACTTAAAAGTTCCACGTAAAAAACATTGTGATGCTGTAAAAAATCAATAGCAGCATGTTCACAGAAGTAGAGGTTTCAACAGCTATGAAATTTAGTCACCGAGCGTGGGCTCAGATCTCCTGGTAAGGTGATGTTTATTAGTCATGAAAATTATCAACTCATGTCCTATTACTGATTCATCAGTAGAATGATACAATCAAATTCGATATTTTTTATAGCAATTGATGCCATAGTTTCCATCGATTTTTATTATTGATAATTTTAAAACTAAATGAATTCATTCGATATTTGTTTTATTGTCGAACAATTCGATAATATTTATTGTACTAAAGATTACTTTCTATGTGGGAAGAACGAAGTCTACCGGCGAGAAAAGCTACCGCAGTCTGTACAAACGAAAATATTGAAGAAAAAAAAGAGTAATGTGTACCAGGGATTTTCGACCTGCCGTATTATGACGATGGAATAATAATAATAATAATAATAATAATAATAATAACAATACATGTGTATTATGTCATTATAGTGATTCTTTTAAACAGACATAATGCAGAAACCAATTAGATGTGAATGAAATGTGAATTCTATTAAAAACTGGTGGATAATAAAAATGTTAGGAAGAATCTTACTTCAAAGTTCTCTTGTTTCCAGAAAGAAATATTTTTATAGACTACTGAGTTAATTGTAAATGATGTCATTCATTTCAATTGATTTCTTTAGTAAAGAGCAACAAAATACCACTTTTCTGTGTTTTGAAGAGTTTTCCAGAAAAACGTGCAATTTTAGCACGTAAATTGTAGCATCGCACTGAATGCACAGTAGTCTGTGCAATCTCTTTATCTCTTTATCGGACGTGTTAATAATAATAATAATAATAATAATAATAATAATAATAATAATAATAATACCATAATAATGATGATTATTATTATAAAATCATTGTTATTACGGTATTATTATTATTATTATTATTATTATTATTATTATTATTATTATTATTATTATTATTATTATAGATACGTAATGAAATAATATTGTTGAAACATATAAGTTAACAGTTAATCTCAATACATTAGGAATGCAAAGATAATTAATTTTAACTATCATTTATAAAGTAAACAGAGGAGTGGGAGGTAACTGTCATATGCATAGATTGTTTTCAATATCGTAAGGATAGAAACTAATGATGTGCTGTTTAATTTTCCTGTTTTAAACTTGTAGAAAGAAGCTATAAGCAGTACACCGTGTCCCGCTTAGAGGGATCGAGAAATAAGTATTATTTTAAAGTATAAATTATAGTTTTATAACATAACTTTTTGTATAACTTGATGTAAAAACTCTCCGAGTTTCGGAGAACGGTCAGTGCAACTCGATGTGTGCGCCTATAGCTACCCTGAAGACATCCAAAAGGTGCTCAACCTTCTGCCAAGTGTTCCATAACATTTGTGGGGTGATTAGCGCAGCTGCATTTATAATGCGTTGTCTCAGTTTTTTCAAAGTGCCAACTGTACCACGTTGGTACACAACACTTGTCGCAAAGCCCCAGAGGGAGGTCAATGGGTATCAAGTCGGTTGACCTAGGTGGCCAGGCAAGGGTTCTCCTCTTCCGATCAACCTATTGTGAAAGTTTGCATTCAAGAAGCCAAGCATTGCTCCATAGTAATGGGGTGGAACCACATGTTGCTCAAAAACCGATTCTGGGAGAAGTTGAACAACAACAAAAGTTCTGCAACATGTCCAGATATACATTACCTGTGACTATTGCCTCGATGAAGAAGAATGGTCCAATGACGGAATGTTCTACTGAATGGCGCCAGGCTTGTTTCCACGATAAATGTTAGTGCGCAAGCACATGAACAAGCAACTATTTTTAAACCATTGGTGCATAAACTTGGACAGTTTCCGCATCTTGTCAGATGTAAATCACAACGATATCTTCATCTGATTTTAAATGGTGAGCATTTATTTCTCGATCCCTCTAAGCGGGACACGGTGTATTTTGCTTCAAACAATACAATTGTGTCTCCCACTTCAATTCTAGTAAACTTACATAAGAGAAAGTTAAATTCCAGAGCTATCTTTAAACGGAGTTGTTCATATTTACATCTCCTTTCTCTCTTCCATAGCTCTAATAAACGTACACGTGAACTGTACGTATCTGTTGACTTCAGGCAGTAACTTTTTGCGACGGCGTTACGGTTCCGTACAATTTAAAATTTCCTCCGAAGAACGAAAATTTACATTTGTTCGAATCAAATTTCTACAAACTTCAATCATTCAATATCGGGATTCACTACACACTTAAACTGACTGAGATACTGAGAATTTAATCAATAGTTTTCCTGAAATACCCTAAAGTTCCATTTGAAACGTTTTTTTTTTTCGAAACATGAGCAAAAACGAGCAAAGTTGCATTAGACTTTCCTGTTTAATTCAACTCACATTACTGACATGACACGGTTCATCCATCGGGAATCGAATTACTGTATGATCTCTCTGGTGGAATGTTAAAAATTGAGCGTGAGTAAAATATCGGTTAACTGTAACTTTTTGAAATTTAATGAAGGCAGGTGGAACATTTCATTCCTGGGTCTTTGTTTCCTTAATCTGAACTACTTGCCATATGTTTTACTGTAAATGGAAAATATAACCGCTAAATCTGTGACATGTACCTGTTATCGTAAATATATTGCCGATGTGACGAAGGTCAAATCTGTTAATTTGCACGCGCTTTTCTACAACAATGACTGAAATTCTGTGGATTAGCGAGCATTGCTGATTGAAGGCTATGAGAGATTAAGTTTTCACAGTCATAGTGACAGAGGGAGGATGCTGTACGTATCAAAATGAAATTTGAGGCGCATTTCTAAACATATCAATCGCGCTCAGTTAACTTTACGAATGTTAAAACAATGAAACAAATCACGAAATTAATTTCGACATCGCTGTTTTATTGGAAACACTTTCTTTCCAGGTTCATATAAATATTAATATATATTGTCCTTATTTATATTATTTTTCTTCCCAATGGAGAGTACTTGATTTAACACCATTCACCCCAATCGAGGAGGGACTGTCATAATTATTGTAAATTCCTTTTCCACCTTAGCGTTGCCCCTGGTGCACCATGAAAGATGGTCTTGAACGTAACAGTGTGATGATTAATGAAGCAATGATGGAACGCAGGTATAGGAAAGGGAAGTACATTACATATCTACCACCTAGCGCATTCTATGTTCACCACAAATTTCGGTTGGACTTGCTGAGAATCGAATCCGGGTCTCCGAAGTGGAAAGCAAATGCTCTAGTCTTTCGGTTATGATAATTTAGTTTCATTTAATATCTTGCAATACACGATACACCGTCCATCAGTGGTCGACAAAGATTACGTCATATAAAATACAGCCCGCAAAACAGAGCAAAGAGGGAGGTATAAGAGGAGAAGGAGAGAACCCCTTCACTATTGCAAGTTTTCAGTGCGCAGAGACGAACAGTGAACATACCCAAACTGCTTAACTTTGACTGAACAAGTGATGGCTAAGGGAGGAGAGATCATGCCTTACCCCTCCACCCTGCTTGTTTATTAAGGGGTTGAGTCGCGAGTCAAGAAATATCGACCACTATCTTACATGAACATTATAGCTTTCATATGTGGAACAAGTAAAAAACCATACAAAAATAAATATTATATAATAATATTAATATAAATAACCACTTTAACTTAATTTACAAGTATAAATAATTCACAAGTTTAATAAAAGGTATAAATTTAGAAAAATTTAAAAATTTAATTCTGAACCTTGTCTCTTAGCCCTTCAAATCTTTAAGGGGTTAGGTACAGCTTACAGCAGTAAAATTTTGGAAATATTCAACATTTTTTTCCTCCACTTCTGTATTTTGTACAATAATGAAAATTAGTCTTTGTTAGACACTGTCCTTCTGCTATGTGAAAAAATACTTTTACTATTGAAATAATTTTTTCTTCCAAAATTCACTTCACTGTGCAGTAATGAAGCGTTTCCCACATAACTCAAAAACTATCCAACATTCTGTGATGACATTTTTTGTGTGTATTTATTCATGTCATATCTACAATATGATGCAAAATCACTTCTCTACCTTTGATAAATTGTCTGATAAAAAATAAATTCCTTTTAAAAATGGTCAAATATCAGTATTTTCTTCTAACACAAAATAAAAATAAATAATATTTATTAAGGAATGTAGTTGAAAGAGCATGATATTGTAAACATGAGTTTCAGCAATAAAATGAAAGAAACAGAACATGAAAAAGTTAACGAGTTTATGAGTTATGAGGGAAACGCTTCATCACTGCAAAGTAAACTGCCATCATTTTAAATTTAAAAAACTATATATTTATATAATATTTTTTTAATCGTAATAACATTTTTCTCATATAGCAGAAGGACAATGTTTTACACATACCACTTTTCATTATTTTACATGATACAATAATGAAGGTAAAAAATGATGAATATTTCCAGAATGTTTTCAACAGAAAAAAAAAACAATGGCAGCTGAAATTACTGACTTCAGTAAACTAGTTATTGCCAATTTGTGTGAGAAGAAACGCAGTGTGGAATAATATTCTGCTTGAAATAAGCAATGTAATGGCACGTTCTAATTATTGTTTTTCATTCGTTAATATGTATATATATATTTTTATTTACTTATTTATTTATTTACTTACTTATTTATTTACTTATTTTCTTACTAATTTTTACTTACATATTTATTTACTTGCTTATTTACATACTTACGTATTTACTTATTTACATACTTATTTATTTACTTACTCACTCCTTTATTTACTTTATTACTTATTTATTTACTTTCTTACTTACTTTATTTGCTTATTTATTTCCTTACTTACTTTTTTATTCAGCCTACTTATTTATTTGCTTACTTATTTATCCACTCACTGTCTTATTTATCTACTTATTTACTTACTTACTTATTCATTTACTTAATTAATTAATTAATGGTTCACTGAACTTGTAAACATTAAATGGTTAAGTACTCTTTGTCCCTTGTGGCAGCTCACGAATAGTGAGAAGATTTCTAAATTACAAATTACTTACTTATTTATTTACTTATTTATTTATTTACTTACTTATTTATTTACTTACTTATTTATTTATTTACTTATTTATTTATGTATTTATTTATTTACTTATTTATTTATTTATTCATTTATTTATTTATCATGCTTACTGGCTATGGTTCGCCACAACATTTCTGTATTCATTCGATAATATAATATTTAAATTGACAATTTAACTTTTATAGCTCAGCCTCTTCATGACTAATATCCACGAGCTGCCGCTGTTGATAGAAAGAATTATTCATTTTATTTCAGGAAGCCGGGAGAAATTCTGAAATGAAACCACTCGTCCTGCGATATAGTCCACTAGAGGTAAAATTCTAGTAAAAGCAGGGAATCGAACCACACGTCAGTTGAAATTACATCGAGTAAAGACCAAAAGCCGTTCTTGAAGTTGTGACGAGATTAAAAATCTCTTCTTCATCTAGACTTGAACCCAAGCCTTTCCATCACATAATTTGATGCTCTGCCAACTCGTCTCCCAAATACCTATATTACAATACAAAATTTAAGTTGAAACCTATATAAAAGCGAATCGTTTTGCTCCCGCAACGCCCCTGATATTCAGTTCATTCTCATGCGGTAATGCGGGAAAAACTAAATTACGGCGAACACGGGTGAGGCTAGACCGTGTCACATTTGTGAATGCCAATAGTTAAAACTAAATTTTGGTCGCCAGTGCAATGACAGAAGTAATAACTTAAGCCTTGTAGCACGCTGAAGCACAGCACAAATTATTAGATTTCTGTTAATATGGGAGAGGTAATCCACTTGATGTTTCCTCTCACACATAGAAAAATTAATTGACCACGGGTTTTTAATTTGGTCTCGTTCATTTTTTTTTAAAGTACATAGAAATAAAATACAAAATAAAAACAACAAAACAGAGCTCAACCAAAAATTTGTAACATGATTTTTTGGCAGTGTGTTTTGTAACATTTGGTGAACCATGGTGCTGTGGTGGTGATAATAATGCCCGTTAGCTCCCGGGCACTGATTGCTTACTCTGTATGCTGAGGGTTTGGTCGGCTGGTTGGTTCTTGTTGATTTGCGACATGGCGTGGTTTTTGTGGGTATAAACATGCAACATATATCCTGTACACCACACACCTACTGCACTGTTACACCGATCAGAAGTGCCTATATACAGGGATTCACTCTATCCCTTTCAATGCACGCAGTATTGTGAAGTGAGGTGGCCCCTAGTTAACTCGATAGCTCTAAATAATTGGGAGCCTGCTTTGTCATATACATATCAAGTGCCCGCATATTGTTGTTCGCAAAGACTGGACTGTAAACTGGAACGCTAAACTGTCTATTGGGCCCCCTGCATTAAGAGGACAGCTCTGATAAATTTTGCAATTTTTACTTTTTCTATTGGTTTCATATAGCTATACCAAATTTAGTAGGTATATTATGTTTGCTTTTCTGAACCAAGACATTTCTGAGCTTTCTTCGTTATCTATAATTTAGTTGTTCGAAAAGCATTTTACCGTCACAGCTTCGAACTGTAACAGCCCCGGAAAAATCACTGTGACAAATAACAGCGTTTGTGCGAGATCGTGCGTATTTGCTTGGTTTCCGCACAAAACCAACCCGCGGTAAGTCTAAAATTCCACATTCAGTATTCTCAACCGAACACACATAACAATTTCCCTCGTCTTACCGCTTAAGTGACATATTGATTTTACTGCTTTAGGCTTTTAAGATATTATTTTTAGAGACGTTCAATATAGTAATAATTATAAATTGGAAACTTACCACTGCAATTTCACCTAAATTGCATTGTTAATTATTGTTTTTAAATATTTGCAAACATTAAGTAAACTCTACAACTCCACTACAGTTACTGCATTTCGTGATGCATGTAACATTAAGGAAGCCGTTTGTTTTAAGTTCGCATTTATAAACTGGGGAAAAAAAAGACAGATGTATATCACGGCCTGCTGGAGTATAGTAAACACAGAAAACATTTTAAAGCAACAATCTTGAAGATAGATATTTTTGTTTTCCAAAATTGCCGTCATTGAACAGAAACCAAGATGGAGGTTTCATTGCAACTAATTAGAAATTCCTCTTTCAGGTATGTAATAAACGATCTTCGCACAAAATAATGTACGATACACGAGCGGTATGTTTTCTTACAATTCTCGGAAATTAAAAAAGCTCAACTACGTTTCGCTTTTTCAAACTTTTCCTCGAACATGAAAACTTCAACATACCGCTCTTGTAACGCATATTACTATTGTGTCACAGTGTAATTTTTGTATTCGATTGGTTCTGGAATTATTATAGATCAGCATTTACGTTTGGATAAACAAATTCATTTTATGTGTTCAAGTATAAGAAAGAGAATTTATAAATTCATAATACTTCGAAATTTTATCACTAAAGAAGCATTGAGAATAATATATTTAGCTTTACTGCAATCATTAATACAATATGGTATAATAAATTTGGGGTGGAATAGCATCATCTGTGCTTAATCCATTAATTTTATTACACAGAAGATTAATAAAAATTTGTCTAACCAAAAATATGGATTACCCAACAAATTTAATTTATATAGATTTTAAAGTATTAACTATTGAAGAATTTTATAAATATAGTTTACTAACTTACTACCATAGAAATCAAATAAAACATAAATCTAACCGACATGAATATCGTACTCGAAGACAGAAGTCTACTTTTCCAATAATTGAGCCTAAATTTCATACAAGTGCATCTCTTAAACATGATGCTAATTTCGGCCCAAGACTTTATAATAAGATTACAAACCATTTTCCAAATTTGAAATATTTTAAAATTGAAGCTTTTAAAAAGAGAAATTTATAAAATTATTCAAGATATATAATATTAACAAATGTGTGTACTTTTTTACCTTTTATTTCTGTCAACTTTATTAATGTTTTTATTGAATATCTCTGACTTCTGTCTGATTGTCAATTTATATTAAATGTGTTGTTATATTATTGGCTAAGACCACACCGCCTGGCTCTTACGGTAGTAGCTAGAAACATTTTTGTTTTATAATATTAATTTGTACTCACTAGCTAGCTAGTTAAATAAATACATTAAATAAATAAATGAATTGCAAAGAAAAAAAATAATTTTGCCGTCAGAGCTCCGAACTGTGACAACCCCGGAAAAATCACTGTGACAAATAATAGCGTTTTTGTATTCGGATGATTCCTGGCGATGGCGATTGTCGTTACGCGCTATCATTCACAGAGTCATTCATTAAAGATGGTGGCAGGCAATACATGCCACATTCCAAGAGTAATGTCATCAGCCGTAATGTAAAAGTTTGTTGTTGCTTCAAGTCACAGCTTGTCTCAGTTTTTCAAATATTCAATTCGTGGTTACTTAAAAAAATTGTAGCTTCAGTATCAAAGAGTTGCCCTCGTTAACCTCTAGAGTGGGACGATAGTTAATTAGATCCCAGTTATGTTGTCCTCCAAGAAACCTATCTGAAAGACCACTCCTATTAGAGAGCATCCCTTTGAGACACCGATTTTTTTTAGAATCCATGTAAAAACCCATAAAAAATTATATATTTTTAAAGGACCACACCTCTTCCGGACTAGGCCTACTTACCAGCCATTGAATAGCCTTTTTCTTAATTTCACCCCTTTTAAAATAAAAATTCAGTATTAAAATTATACATTGCAGCAATTTAATTAATTAAATCAATTCTGAGAACTTGATAAGAGTAGTCCTACTTTTTTTTATTTATTCATTAAAGACATCAGCTCAAAGAATTTAAGTGACCACAAGGGTCCTGAATACAATAAACATGTACAATATGAAGTGAATTAAAGAAAAAAAGAAAGTTAATTGTTGAAGGCAAATATAAGTTGATTAATTGAAATAGAGATGATGATGTAATATTTGAAGAGAATCTTTGATAATATTTATAAGAATAGACATTACCCTACATAATCGAAAGGAACGTGAAGTTCCTTAAGATAATTCCATGCGAATTTTGTAATAGAACCTCTACTGCCAAACAGCAAAACAATGACAGACCATTGTTTAAGAGGGACGCTGTACTTTTGAGAAAGACAAGGTTCATGTATAGACTTCTTCTCAATATTAACTTCGGTGGCCTGATTTAGGTTCCTTTCGAAACGGATAGTAGGGTCAAGAACAAGAGCCCGTTTTAAGTGTCCGTTCATAGCAATAATGTCTGCCCGTCTAAAAGAACCACCTTATGTTACACAATGTACTTCCTCATGAATATCCCAATTTGAAGTTTTTAACTATATCTTCGAAGGTTAAAATTAAATTTGACAACGCTATGAACTATTAAGCTTACTAATGTATGTCCCAACCTATAATCCTGTAAGGAATGTGGGAATTTCTAGCGAGAAAGAGATTGTTGTTAAGGTTTGTGACCACCGTACACGGTTTTCACGGTCTGACCACGGATTGTCTTTACGGTATTTGTTCCTTTGTTTAAAAATTTCATTTCTTCTGGCATTGTGTAAAGTTATTACGAGTGAAAACGTGTTCAGTAAAATGAGAATAAAATGAGAAGTATGTTATCGTTGGACGATCGAATCAAAGTGATTCCCGAAAGTGAAAGTGGTTTACCTAAAAGAAAATTATCGAAAAAATTTAAATTAGCAAAATTAAGATTAATTTAGCTTTAAAATTGAAGAAAAAATTATAACCCAGTGAAATTTCATTGGAAGAGTATACGACTAGAGAATATATAAATGGACTTGTAAATATGTTGAAGGATAGGTTAGAAAAAAAGGTAATAAATGGAACAGAATTCAATTTATGTTGTTTAAGAGCAAATAATGAGTCCGAATTAGCGCGATTCCATTGTACTTATAATACAATTTAGAATTTAGCCTATGACATCCCTTGAGGGCTAAGGCCTCCTGTACGTAGGCAGGGTAGCTCTGAGTCACGCTTTAGGTGAGCTAGCCTAGAGAGTGTTCGACTTGTTCTCTTGTTCATCGTCTCTCGTGTTGGGTATGAAGCACTTTCACTGGTTTACGGTCACTATTCACTGATTCTGCCGCGCAGTTTGCTTCATTTCACTATTCACATATTTATTCGCGTTGCTGCTGGCACTTTAGAACGCATTTCACTTTTCACCGATTGACTTCTTCGACAGTTTTTTCCACACTGATCTGCTTCTTGCACGCCTCGTCCACTGATTCCCCACTCTCTGTGTGAATGTATGCGCCCATCAGGTTCTCTGGCTTCCTGCACTCCTCTTCCCTATCCTGGGGTCCCACATGGTCGCTCTGTATGTCCACTGGGTATCACGCATCCTAGTTACTGTACGTGGCCTTCCGATTTCCATTTGAGTTCGTCTGCAACTTGTACTGTGTTTTTCATGTCCTTGTTCTTCCTGAGGTCCACATTGCGGATTCGGTCTTTTAGCGTCACTTGCATTATTTTCATTCCATTTTTCTCTGGCAGGCTTTTACCTTCTGTCTCAGCTTCTCGTTCAAAGACCATGTATAATACAATTACAAGTATGTTACTATAAATATATTAGAAAATAAATGTTGGCAGACCTAGAAAACGCTGGAAATAAAGTTTGAAAATTAAAACAAATTTGTGAAAGAGGAACAGACCAAGAGACCCAATCAGTGCTGTTTACTATGATGGATAATCTTGATCATTCAGCAGCATGATCCGAAAGAAGTACTATGACATATCCAAATGTAACGAAAATTAAAAGTTTAGAAGCCTAAAATGTTTTCTATTACATAAATAATTCAGCATGAAATTAAAAAGAAACGTAACGCACGTGAATCCTACCGATTCTCCTCTAGGACTTAGGATTTCCAGGCGCGATGCTTAAAAAGAAAAGATGGAGACATGATAACTGCCTGGCAGCGGATTATGGAAGGAAAAATCTAGGACATTGACTTGAAAGTTTAAACACAGAATGAGTAAATATTTAACATGACGAGGTTTGAAGACGTAGCGATTGTAATTTTAGTATTTAAATTAAGATGGAGAGGTCACGTGGTTCGGCGGGATTATAAGAGATGGGTGTACAGGCTTACAGCTTGAAACCCAAGGACTAGCCATAGAAGATTAGGAAGACGGACATCCAGGTGGGGAGACGAAGCGAAGAAGATCGGAAGGCAGACGGACGACGAATGTGAAACAAAGAGCAGCATATGTAGAACTAGTCCAGAGGTAAATTAAGATGCTAGGCTGTACTTTTCCGGGGTAGTTGATAGGGACTGCGTAATTCAATTTGCTCTCTTAAGAAAGAGGCTTCTGTCATCAAGGGATGTAACAGGCTAATTCTAATTTTAACACATGTGTATTTTGTATATTTTTGTTTAGAGTGTATATGTGTAGTAGTTTCTGAACCGGAGTTTAGCAAATACTGGACTTGTCTCTTGAGGTCACTAGGGATTCAACGAGAAATCTTGATTAGAAAAAGGAAAAGTTTTCTTAGACTTCGCACGTCGCGCTGACCTCGCGATCACAGTCGTGGGCAATGACTGAAAAGACCCAGTTCAAGTTTCATGTTTTAGAACCTGATCACGACGTCAAATGTTTATTATATTTGGTATAAAAATACTTTAAGCTTCGTTTTGATGTAAGACGTCTATGTTCGAGGTACAAATGAAAAAATTGGTAACGTTTTGACATGAAAGTTTACATGGAAATAGGAGTGTAAGATGAACTTCGTGCCTCTTGGTTTTCCATGCGATTCATCGCGTCTCATCCTCTCTCCAAGGTTTCGAGGTATCGAGGCTTTTCATGCAACAATCATGGGAATATTGGATATATGAATTATGAATCTTCCATAGATATTAAATAAATTACCACAATAAGAAAGTGTATATTGTATTTTATTTATTTAATTCAAGTACAGAACTTACACGCAATCACTGGGATTTTCTTGTATTCCCTCTCAGTATTATTATTAATATTGCTTTGTATTTAATTTTTTTCTAATTTATTTACATTATGAATAATTTCCATGTTGTAAGTAGTGCACTATTTATTAAATTCAATTTACAGATTTTATTTATTTTCATTTGTCTAGTCCACTTTTACAAAAATTGATACATTTTGGCTTACGCCTATTAGTCAGCAGAAATGTATCATGTTTGCCAGAAAAGCCATTGAAATTTGTGAAATTAATTTTAGAGATGGCAAGGAAAATTTACAACTGCTTTTCTCTTTCAAGAAAACTTCAAGAAGACATTTTATGTATGAAAAAGGAAAAGCTCTGCTATAACGAGTTCATTAGCGTTTTTTACTTAGTTATTTAACGATGATGTATCAACTACTATGTTATTTAGTGTCGATGGAATTGGTGATAGCGAGATGGTATTTGGCGAGATGAGGCTGAGGATTCGCCATAGATAATCTGACATTCGCCTTACGGTTAGAAAAACCTCGGAAAAAACCAACAAGGTAATCAGCCCAAGCGGGAATCGAACCCATGCTCCAGCTCAACTCCAGATCGGCAGGCAAGCGCTTCAGCCCACTGAGCTACGCCGGTGGCCTCATCATACTGTAAAGTAGAAATTGTTGTTGTTAGTTTCAATTCCACTTGGAAAATATTAAAAAAATAAATAAATAAAACGCAATTTTATAAGAAAGAAAAAACCTTGAAGTTTCCTCTATGTGAATTATCGATCTGCTTTGTATTTGAAATCTTTCATGAGGGACTGGAAGCTATAAGCCGGCCAAAATAACTAGAAACAAAAAATGTATTCTTACCAAAAGAGCAATTACAATAATTACTGATTAGGAATTTGATATAGGACACCCATGATCTGAGACACCTATTTAAGATGCACACACCAGGTGTTAAACGATACATTTGTGACAAGGAGTTTGATATAGGACATTTATTGTCACAGAAAATTATTAACGACGTTACATGCCAGTAGCTGCACGAAAGAGTAGGACAAGGAATTTTAATATAGCACTCTCATGGTCTGAGACACATGCTTACAAAAATTACGCATTTGGTGCTACATGGGACCTTGATATAGGACAATAATGGACTAAGACACTTAGAGAAATTACGCAATAGGTGCTATGTAGGACCTTAATATAGGACAGTAATGGTCTGAAACACTTAGAGAAATAATGCACTAGGTGCTAAGCAGAATCTTAATATATGGCAACAATTGTCTGAGACTTAGAGAAATTACACACTAGGTGCTAAGCAGGTCGTTGAAAGGCCTATAGGACAATAATGGTCTGAGACAGAGAAATTACGCACTAGGTGCTAAGCAGGTCGTTGAAAGGCCTATAGGACAATAATGGTCTGAGACAGAGAAATTACACACTAGGTGCTAAGCAGGTCGTTGAAAGGCCTATAGGACAATAATGGTCTGAGACAGAGAAATTACGCACTAGGTGCTAAGCAGGTCGTTGAAAGGCCTATAGGACAATAATGGTCTGAGACACTTACTTAGAGAAATTACGCACTAGGTGCTTCGCAGAATCTTAATATATGGCAATAATGGTCTGAGACTTAGAGAAATTACGCACTAGGTGCTATGCAGGACCTTGATATAAAACAATATTGTTTTTGTCGACAAGCAGTTAAGTTTCCACTATTTTAAACAACAGCTTTAATCGATTAATCGATCAATTTCTGTTGTAAGATTAATCGATCAAAAATATTTAATCGAATAATCGAGTCGATTAAAATTAATCGGTTGTAATTGATATTATTTATTATTTTGTTAATACAAGCTCATACTAAAAATTCTGACAATATTTTTCTCTCGGATCAACAGCACTAGTTTTTAGACAGTTTCGTTCAACTGGCTGAAGTTCCAGAAAATATGAAGAAAAAATCATTGA
Source organism: Periplaneta americana (assembly GCF_040183065.1). Lineage (NCBI taxonomy): Eukaryota > Metazoa > Arthropoda > Insecta > Blattodea > Blattidae > Periplaneta > Periplaneta americana. Next base: position 95,747,002 of record NC_091128.1, read on the forward strand.
ATTATGTGCCTATAGTTAGAATGTTTAAATTATAGTTTTCTCTTTTCGGAGAAGGTAAGTTCTATCTTGGATCAAAATAATGGAAGAATACCACGAGCTTGCAAAAGTACGTAGTTCTTAAATTTTTATAATATTTACAACCAAGTATTTATGCAAAATAAATATCTTGTCTGTGATCATCGTCAAAACAAAAGCGAAAAATTTCAAAATTATATCATTGTGAGTGCATAGAGTCCAATTTGAGAAACTGCTTTCAGAAAACAGACATATTTATTACATTAATTATTTTTTACTTTGTAACTTCTGAAGCTTTGTTTTATTCTTACGTTCATCGTTGTTTATGTTTATGTTCTTAAATACAAAATAAATGTAGATACGTTAATAAAAATTTGTTCTATTATTTCGTAAATCATTTCGCGACTCCTCTCAGCTTCTTACACGAACTCCACATTGGAAACCACTTCTCTAAAGTAATGTCATGCACAGCATCGATATTTACTGGAGTGACCACAGGAACAGGGTTTTCAACTTTAAACTCCTCTTTTCCTCTCTTAAATCCCGCAGCTCAATGTTTTATGACGGCGTACGAAGGACAACGGTCCCTCAGTGTATTTATCACATCAGCATTAACTTATTGCCGAACAACTTTATCATCGACCGATATTGAGTATTATAAAAAATTAATTTTTTGTTTGAAATAATTTCTTAAAAAATTCCCAATACAGAATCAGCTAAAGATTTGTCACTAAACCTGGAGCATCTACTTATTAAACAACATATCGGTACTCTTGTCATTGTTAACCGTTTTTGCTTTTGCTTATAATACAAGTCCAAGGCTAACTAACTTACCAGTATCCCTTGGTATAAAATACACATAACTTTTACATATGTCTAAACATTTTTAAATTTATTTTATGTCAAATTACTGAAAATAAATTAAAGTAGCTATTAAAAGTATTGTGCGTTACTTAAATAACAGCGCTATGTACTTTCCATTTTTTTACTGCGAAAGTCGTAAGTTGAGGATTCTCTTTATTTAAAATAATGAATATGTTACTTACTTACTTACTTACTTACTTACTTACTTACTTACTTACTGGCTTTTAAGGAACCCGGAGGTTCATTGCCGCCCTCACATAAGCCCGCCATTGGTCCCTATCCTGAGCAAGATTAATCCAATCTCTATCATCATATCCCACCTCCCTCAAATCCATTTTAATATTATCTTCCCATCTAGTCTCGGCCTCCCTAAAGGTCTTTTTCCCTCCGGCCTCCCAACTAACACTCTATATGCATTTCTGGATTCGCCCATACGTGCTACATGCCCTGCCCACCTCAAACGTCTGGATTTAATGTTCCTAATTATGTCAGGTGAAGAATACAATGCGTGCAGTTCTGCGTTGCGTAACTTTCTCCATTCTCCTGTAACTTCATCCCTTTTAGCCCCAAATATTTTCCTAAGCACCTTATTCTCAAATACTCTTAACTTATGTTCCTCTCTCAAAGTGAGAGTCCAAGTTTCACAACCATATGGAACAACCGGTAATATAACTGTTTTATAAATTCTAACTTTCAGATTTTTTGACAGCAGACTGGATGATAAAAGTTTCTCAACCGAATAATAACAGGCATTTCCCATATTTATTCTGTGTTTAATTTCTTCCCGAGTATCATTTATATTTGTTACTGTTGCTCCCAGATATTTGAATTTCTCCACTTCTTCAAAAGATAAATTTCTAATTTTTATATTTCCATTTCGTACAATATTCTGGTCACGAGACATAATCATATACTTAGTCTTTTCGGGATTTACTTCCAAACCTATCGCTTTACTTGCTTCAAGTAAAATTTCCGTGTTTTCCCTAATCGTTTCTGGATTTTCTCCTAACATATTCACGTCATCCGCATAGACAAGCAGCAGATGTAACCCGTTCAATTCCAAACCCTCTCTGTTATCTTGGACTTTCCTAATGGCATACTCTAGAGCAAAGTTAAAAAGTAAAGGAGATAGTGCATCTCCTTGCTTCAGTCCACAGTGAATTGGAAACGCATCTGACAGAAACTGACCTATACGAACTCTGCTGTACGTTTCACTGATGAATATGTAGAAAATAAAAAAATAGAACTTCTGTTAAGAATTTCTGCAACCGAAATCTCCTGATAAAATATGTAATAAATACCATATACTATACATATAGAACTACCCAGAAACCAATTTATTTTTCGATTTCAAAAATAATTCTCAGACATGTTTAAAGACGGAGCAAACCATAATTTACAATCTCTGAAGTTAGGAAATATTTATTAGCAAGTCTGAACTGTAATTTCGTCGAGTTCTGCTCTGTCGCTTGTAGTATAGGCTGCATAACTGCAATATTTGGTAGCCTTGTTTGCAATAGTCACGAATCGGATTTATTTCATTAGAGCAGCGACAAGTCACTTAATAAGTCTCGAATTAGTTGAAGGAAGTCTCGGAAGGGGTTGTGGAGGGGGTGGCGTGACGTCACTGCGGACAGCTGCATGAAGAGGTATCGATCAGTCTCTCGTCTTGTCTTCCCTTCGTCTGTGCCCAATCTTGAGGACAGTATTGACAGCTCGCCGCTGCCACCGCCACCGTGGAATGTGGTAAACACAGCAGCAGCCATTGTGATTAGCTGAAATACGGGCGACGCAATGTAACGTCAGCGGAACATCGAGTGGGATTCGCTGTTGGCAAAGTGGCTGTGTGACAGGTTTCCTCAGACTACCTAGGTTCCCCTGCCATTCCCATAGATTTTTAATATCCTCTTTATTATAAAGTAATGGGGATAAGAATGGATCGGTGGATTTGATGAATGAACGAGTGGATAGATGACATTTTACAATTTATTCTATGGATGGATGAGCGAGTGGATAGATGGATGAGTGAGCGAGTGGATATATAGATGGATGAGTGAGTAGATAGATGGATGGGAGGCGAGTGGATACATGGATTGATGAGCGAATGGATAGATGGTTTAATGAGCGAGTGGATATAGGCCTATGGATTAATCAGTGAGTTGATGAGGGGTGAGCGAGTGGATAAATGGATGGGTGAGCGAGTGGATGGATGGATGAATGAGTTAGTGGATAGATGAATAGATGAGTGAATGAATAGACATATAGATGTATGGACTGATGGGTGAGAGAGTGGATTGATGACTGGATGAATGGATGGATTAACTAGTGGATAAATGGATGGATGAGCGAGTGGATAAATAAGTAAATGAATAGATTGATTAATGAGAGAGTGGATAGGTAAGTGAATGAATGGATTGATTAATGAGAGAATGAGAGAGTGGATAGGTAAGTGAATGGATGGATTGATTAACGAGAGGATAGATAGATAGATAGATAGATAGATAGATAGATAGATAGATAGATAGATAGATAGATAGATAGATAGATAGATGGATGGATGGATGGATGGATGGATGGATGGATGGATGGATGGATGGATGGATGGATGGATGGATGGATGGATGGATGGATGGATGGATGGATGGATGGATGGATGGATGGATGGATGGATGGATGGATGGATGGATGGATGGATGGATGGATAGATAGATAGATAGATAGATAGATAGATAGATAGATAGATAGATAGATAGATAGATAGATAGATAGATAGATAGATAGATAGATAGATAGATAGATAGATAGATAGACAGATGAGCGAGTGGATAGATGGATGAACAAGCGAGTGAATGGATGGATAGATGGATGAGCGAGTTTATGGGTGAATGAATGTATGGATTGATGGGTGATCGAGTGTATAGCTGGATGGATGAGCATTTGGGTGGAGATGAATGGATGGGCGAGTGGATAGTTGGATGGATGAGCATGTGAGTGGATGGATGAATGGATGGGCGAGTGGATAGATGGATGAATGAGCGTGTGGGTGGATGGATGAATGGATGGGCGAGTGATAGATGGATGAATGAGCGTGTGGGTGGATGGATGAATGGATGGGCGAGTGGATAGATGAATGGATGAGCGTGTGGGTGGATGGATGAATGGATGGGCGAGTGGATAGATGGATGGATGAGCGTGTGGGTGGATGGATGAATGGATGGGCGAGTGGATACATGGATGAATGAGCGTGTGGGTGGATGGATGAATGGATGGGCGAGTGATAGATGGATGGATGAGCGTGTGGGTGGATGGACGAATGGATGGGCGAGTGGATAGATGGATGAATGAGTGAGTGGATTGATGGATGGTTGGATGGATGGATGGATGGATGGATGGATGAGGGAATCTATAGATGTATTGATGAGCGAGTGAATAGATGGATGGATGAGTGTGTGTTTAAATGGATTGATGAACGAGTGGATAGATGGATGGATGAGGGAGTGTTTAGATGGATTGATGAGCGAGTGGATAGATGGATGAGTGAGTGGATAGAAGGATGGATGGACGAGCGATACGACGCTTTATCAACTGCTTAGGTTATTTAGCGTCTGAATGAGATGAAGGTGATAACGCCGGTGAAATGAGTCCGGGATCCAGCACCGAAAGTTACCCAGCATTTGCTCAACCAGGTAACTTGCCCCGACCGGGAATCGAACCCGGTCCACCTGGTTTCGCGGTCAGACGCGCTGACCGTTACTCCACAGATGTGGACGGGTGAGTGTATGTGTAAGTGTAGTGTAGAGAATGGGTGAGGATGATGATGAAAATGAGGAAGGGAGAAGTGGAAACTCGGTGCCCGCACGTAGCCTACTTCTGTCGAATAGCACCAAGGGAAACGTCAGGCTTAACATACCCATCAAACGGATGCATCGCTATCAGCAGTGACATATGCCTTCTCTTCTTCATATGCATATTGGAGAGATTTGGGATTTAACCCAGGTATATTGGTGCACAATTTAGTGATTGGAATTTGTGCACTGCCACCTCTCCTAGTCGCGAGATAGAAATTTTACATGATAGTGTCTGACTCCGCCGAGAATCGAATCCGGGCCGGCTAGTCTAGAGGCAGACGCGCAGCCACAGTGCTAACTCGGTGGACTCGTAGGAAAATGAAAATCCTTTAAATAGAATGCCTGTTCCAGTCTTATTCTTCGAAGATTTCATAATAATCAGTATTTCTTTTTAGGATGGTCTATTTATGATTTTAATAATTATTATTTTCTAATATTTAGGATATAAATAATATCGCATATGAAGTAATCATTAATATTAAATTTAATTTGTACTGATATGAATGTGTTTTAAATTTCGTTTTTGTATTTCTTCTTTTATCTCCCTGTATATTTCTTTGTGGTATTTTTTCAAAATAGATAATAATAATAATAATAATAATAATAATAATAATAATAATAATCCGTGCCGCTAAAGCCCTTTAACGGTACAGACCGAACAGCCGACTGCTGGCCTCACGTCCACATGTCGAAGTTGAGATGACGACCATCCAACGAGAATAGATATATCGTGTGGTTAGCACGATGATCCCTCAGTCGTTGTAGCTGCCTTTCGTAATCGAATGTCGCTACCCATTGTAGCTTCCCAAGTGCATCGCAATGCTGGATGGGCACCGGTCCCATACTCTAGCCGAAATTGCATGAGAAAATCTCTTCCCCCATGAGAACTGAAACCAGAGCGTATTCCGTAACGCGAGTCCTAGGCAGGACGCCTTAGACCACGAAGCCACGGCACGGGACCAAAATAGGCAATATACTTAAAAATACAGTGCGATCGAAAAGTCCCTCCGCAGCTCCATTAGTTCTAATAATCTGTAGAAAGTTGGCACTTCCCCATTAATTTTGGTTTCACAACCTCACATCCCCAGTCCATCAACTCCTTAGTGGTCAGTGCTGCCACTTGAATTCTCTGCCTAGTGGATTCTCGGCTAAACCGTGGCGGGAATACTTCTTCCCCCCACAGCCTGCACAAGCACTGAGGAGAGACTTCTCGATTGCACTGCATTATGAAATACATCAACATAAGCAGAAATGTATAACTTCAAACTTCTGAACAAGGACTTACCGGTATTTAGTATGATTCGCCGACATTTTTTTAATTTCTCTTAGCTACATATATAGGAATATAATAATTACATGAAATCCGGCTTTAATCATAGCCAGGCATAGGATCCAAGATAACTTAAGAATGGAGTGAAATTACAGTGCAACGGAGTACAGATAAGTGGGGTGGAGTTTGTTTACCTGTGCGTTACTGTACAATCCGGTTCGTAATCAGTACAGTATTCTTCCATCTCTCCCTACGAAACGAACTCAGGCCATCACAGTGCATTTTTAATTCATAGTGAACAGTTTTTTCGAACTAGTTGCAAGTATGTACATGGTTGTTCATTTTAACGCTAACGCCTTCAACGTCGCCGAGGGACATGAAAACTTGTGAGGTATGTATCCTACTTCATTTTCCACCGTCACTACATTGTAATATTAACAGTAGAATATAACGCAGCACATTGACGTCGTTGTTTACATTCACAGTATGTCTATCTACTATGTTCAAGGAACTCTATAGTCAAGTTGTGCGTACATTGGTTGCTAAAGATCCTAAGCCTGCTTATAGCTATTACTAGAAAAAAACATGTAGCTGGATTTTCTAGTGAAGTTGTTATCATGACGTAATGCCATTGTTTTAGACAACAAAGAACATACGTAGACATGTAAAACATGCCCAATTCCAGCCAAGAAGGATTTTCCTCTACTTTATTTCCAGAAAGAGAACTTTTGCCCATTCTATTCGTGTTCTGAAAAATCAATTACTGGATTCAAAGCAGGGAAAATGAAGTATGCAAGTGGACTTAATATCAATTTGGTATTTTAAGTGGAGGATATAACTCTTGTCACATTAGATTTTGTTAATATTCACATTTTAAAACCAATCTTTGACTATTTATCCACTTGTTTGTAAGGGGGGAGGGGACGGGCGGCTGTGTTCACCGAAAGGGTTTTTCGCGGTGCTATGAGCTAATCAACAAAATATGTGGTTACCCGGAACGAGTATTAATTGGCGCTGCGCTCTATTGGGAACCACTACAACTAGAAATAAACAAACATCCACCCACTCACCCACACTCACACACACGCGCTATACACCGCTACGGTTTTACGCGTGAATCGTTTTATGTGTATGTGCACTTCTCGTGATAAATATTTTTTGCAATATTTCCAATATTTATGGTTTCGAGCCGATAACTACCTTGTAAATTACTTTTTTGTTCATTACACACTCACTACAGATATAAATTACACAAGGAATTGTTACAACTCCCCGTGATGGGAGAATATCAGGCGCTGGTGCGGTTTCTACTGCGCAAGTTTTGCTAACCCTGATAATTAATTAGTTAATTTTGAGGACAGGAAGTTATCAGTTGCTTGTGATTAATAACCGAACGAAATATTATGCAGTTGTAAGGAGTGATTTATGTCGGACCCGTTTTTTATTATTTGTGATACATTTTTACGAAGTAAAACTTGCAAACTAGCAACCAAATTAACTCGTAAGTAGAGAGGAACGCGTGGGTGATAATGCACTCACACGTGACGTAATAAAAATACAAATAATAACAAATATTTACGTAGAACATAATAAGAGACGCTGATACACATATATAATTCAAGTACTTGATGAAAATTCAACGAAATAAAAGCCGCTTCGATCCCCGTAAAATCATATGGGACCTGTCATAATGATAATTCTTTATTCTACATATATTTATCACTACAATACATTTAAACAAATTGAGATGGTGTGATTACAATAATTAATGCCGTTTATATTACTTTCTTTTCGAATTGCTGGAAGTATTGCCACACTATTAAATGCTTATTTTAATTATTATACTAGTATTATTTATTTTACAACTCTTCAAATTAAAGAAATTCACTAGTTGCTTTCCACGACAGTTACAGTGCAACCATAACAATCACACTATCACTAAGACGATAATTGCTATCTAAAATAATACTACAATTCTCTAGTTTGAAGGCAAAAGACAGTAGACCATTTTTTTTCGAATATGAGATTTTGGGTTATGTTGTTCATGTGGCAATATATGACTTGTGTATTTATACTGCTTTTCTGTCTGACCAGTTGTTATGAAACTTTATATTATGATTTTATACAGGAGTTCAAAATTTAAATTATCGCTCTCAAATAATTGCAAAAAAGTGACATCAAATTTTGCCTTGGAAGCACAGAATTAATCATCGTCAATATCTGTACTTCCAGCAACACATTTTTTTATTTGTTTACAGGTGTATAACACAATGCACATCCTTAATATTGGGACATACTGTGTTATTGATTAGTTTATGTATTTTGTTTATGTGAAATATATAATTTTGAATTTAACAAAAAAAACACATTACATGTGTGCATCAGGCCAATGCAATAAGCAGATAAACACTCTGAGATAAACATGATTTTGAGTCTCCAATTAAAGCAACAAACTAAATCATACCAGGGGCATCATCCCAGTATGGTGCATCAACAAATTTTGCGTTATTGTAATATTTTAATGGAACCTATTTGTGTTTGAAAACAATCGCTTGAGAATTACAATAGACTGAGAAAGAAACAAAGAAAATACCTATGTTATGTAGACAAGGATAGGAAAAGTCATTCCATATTTATGTGGCTCTAATGTAAATTTGCATTTTTGTTTATACCTACGTCCTTGTGGCATGCTGCCTTCGAATTATTAACGGACGAACATCCTTCTTCTAGGTGAGATTAGAACTCGCGTTCGTAACCTTCTCGCATTGTCTAAGCCTAAGCCATTAGGCGGACAGAATACTGACTCGGGCATTTTGTTTCGAAAAGGACGGTTTGTGTCGGATTGTTAGAAGGAACGGTAATTATAGGCATTCTTATGAGGCTGCAGCATACTGCATCGAATATTCTTGCAGCATACTCAATCGGATATTCGTCCCGGAACGAATTCAGTTTCATTCCGGGACGAATATCCGATGCAATATGCTGCAGCCTCATAAGAATGCGTGTTACTCACCGTCACATCGAACCGTCCGAGACAAAATTGTCATGTGCGAGTCAGAATGTCCTATGTAGTATGCTGCAGCCTCATAAGAATGCGTGTTACTCACCGTCACATCGAACCGTCCGAGACAAAATTGTCATGTGCGAGACAGAATGTCCGATGCAGTATGCTGCTGTCCTTATCTTAACCCCTGGTACTATAGTCCGGGTCAGCTTATTTTATACCATAAGGGTGAAACCTAACCATTTTTCCCCCATTACTACACATGCTAGTGGATTATGGTGATTTTCTAGTTTGCAGGTTGAATTTTCTTTTGCCAACTTCGTTTCGAATTTCGATACCGACAAATACTAGAAATGGTAGAGATTTTGTAACTGTTATGTTGGCAACTGAAACAGACGTTATCGGTGCTGGAGCTCCATGGAATTAAAATTATATTAGATTTCTGAGCCGGTTACTGGAAGCTAATGAAATTTGAACATACTAATAATTAATTAGTATCAGTATAAATAAATATAACATACTTGGTGTGATAATGCAGGTGGGTAATCGATACAAATGTCATTTCACATTTTAATGAATTCCATTCGTGTTTAGATTTTTAATACAATAATGTCAAAAGAGGAAAAAGCATGGCAGCGACTCCACCAAGAAAGCGTAAAGCGAGCTGCGAGAGTGGGGATAACTTTCGCTACTGGCGTTCTGTTCTTTCAGATTTAACCGAAAGGAGATAATGAAGAAATTATGCTCACAGAGACAGCAATTATAACTATAATAGCAAAATTATTAGGAGTAGCATTCTTAAGCATAGGCCTATATTTCATGGTGATATTCGGTTTTCGGAGTTAGTACTAATAATTTCATGTCGTCAAACAAAATACATTTTTAGGTTAGGTCTCGTGAATCATTTGTTTAGTCCAACCAATGCATTTCATATTACCAGAAAAATACCTAACAGTTGGTCCCTTTCTCGTATAATTTGCCCACGAAAATATGTTACAAATTATTGAATAATTTAGTATAACCTTCCAACATAAAGTTAAAGTATGGTAAGCAAATAAGTCATTCAGTACGTAGGATCGTGATTCTACTTTATGTGGTGATATCTGGTAACAGTTGGCAACACTGACAAGACGGCAATATTTGCTGTTTAGGAACTGTTCTTACGTGACTAACTATACCACGTTTACAACATCGTAAACTAACCGATAAAGAAACAACGGAGATCCGTTGTAACCCGAGACTGTGGAATAGAAAATCTGCGCTTTAGAATAGAGTTACTAGAAGATTTATTTTATGGATTAGAGGTAATACAAAATAAGTATAATATACTTTACCATTCTTTATGTGTAATATTAGTCAGTCGAAAACTTACCTTCCTTGTGTAAGACCTCTATTAATGATATCATATTGCTCTGCGGTTAGTTAAATGGCGAATACACGCAGGCTGTAAACGTTATCAGCCTGATTAAATCAACAACCTCTCATTCCCGTCCACCCCTCTCTCGATATCGTATTAATATTCATGACCCAATTCTAGATATGTTATGGACATACAAGGAAGATAAGAGTGGTGTAATTGGAGTGTCGGATATTTAACATGCTTTCAGGACCACAATTAACAAACAAAACAACACCGAATTCGCACCTGAGACCTGCGTGAAGAGATGACATTGGAAAGAGAAATAGACTCTAAATTTGCGGCCATTTTGTACTTTATTAAGTATACTATATTAATGTAGCCATGTTAATCACAATCGTCATGTAACAGCTAAGCCGTATTTTTAACGCTGGTACGAACAGTGATGAATTCAGGGGTGGACCGGGGGTGGGGAATTCCTCTCCCTGAAGGATTCCAGGATGTCCCTTCCCCACAGATTTTAAACTTTTAACTAGAAAATATAATCTATAATAATAATCCGTGGCGCTACAGCCCGTAAAGGGCCTAGATCGAACAGCCTGCTGCTGGCCTCACGCCTACATGCCGAAGCAGAGGTGGACGATCATCCAACAAGAATGGAGGTCTTGTGTGGGTAGCACGATGATTCCCCCAGCCGTTATAACTGGCATTCGCAACCGGATTTCGCTACCTATCGTAGCTCCCCAAGTGCATCACGATGCTGGGTGAGCACCGGTCCCATACACTAGCCGAAATTTCATGAGAAAATTTCTTCCCCCATGAGGACTCGAACCAGCGCGCATTTCGTAACGCGAGTCCTAGGCAGGATACCTTAGACCACGACGCCACGGCGCGGGACAATATAATCTATACAATCTTATATTTCAATTTGGTGATATGACTTTTCAGTAATTGAAATCAATTCTATTAATGTAGATTTTCAGCTAATTCTTTGCTTGAAGGAAGATGGTCTTCCTGCCGATCTTGATTCATTGAAATTTAAACCGCCTAAATTTTCAGTCTTGACTGTTACAGTTAAGATGTCAGGTGTGCTTTTCTTTATTGGCTTAGTTTTCAGTGTTAGTTTTGTTTAGCAAACTTAATAATCTTGTCTACTAAAACAGTTATAGCATATACAGTGTGTCTCAGGAGTAATGTAAAATACTTCAGGGTAATTCATTTGGAGTAACTTAAATTGATTTAATCTGATATAGGCCTAGGCCTACTTATGTCCGAAATCTAACGGTTGAGAAGTTATTTATGAACGAACGTTTAATTAGAGAGAGGCTTATAGACGTATTTCTACATTTTAGAACATTGTGATACAATACATTATTGAAAATGCTGCCTCTTGTGTTGGTCCAATAAGTTTATTTCATAATTAAGTACAAATTCCGTAAGAAAATAAAATAATTACACAAGACAGATTACTAAAGTTGATATTCCTATGGATTTCATGAATTGTAAATTCATATCAAGTACCAGTACGGTTCTCTTTCCGACCTCAATGAAACACTACCAGCTTGCCATTTTCAAATAACACCCGGTAAACACGCGAAAACACACAGCTAGATAGAATCCTTCGATTGGGAAAACTTCGTCTGTATTCAACAGCAGCCAATGAATCTCATCACAAAATCCATAAACAAAAACCATGTCTGCATATTCACTATGCGAATACAACAATTAACTATCAAGTGAACGTGTATTCAGTTGTGTGTATGTTGCGCTGGCGTTGCGGTACTCAGATGCTTCTGTATAGGAACACGTGAAATATAGTACACGAAACCGCAAGACGTTCAATATTTCTCTCCTTAATTTCTCCCCAACAGTTATACTTCGGATATAGGTAGGCCTATATCAGATTAAATCGATGTTGATTAACCCTAACTATATTTTCCTGAAGTATTTTACATTCCTCATGTGGCACTCTGTATATATTGCAGTAAATATAACTATTTCAGTGTAGTACGATGAGAAAACAAGAGAAATTGTTTTATTTTCTTAAAAAGAAAAGACGTATTAAGGAGTCAATGGAAAGAGTATCCGTTGTATTTAATGAAGATAATTTTCAATTGGCTTTAAGTGAAAGAGAATCTGTGAACCGGTAAATTCATCTTCGTCAACTTAATCTTGTGCTGTTGGTGGTGAGTCAATGAATAAAACGGTTGAACGCGAAGTCAAATATCGAAAACGATGGAAAACATAAATATAATTGGCTCTTTTTCGATTGTACTCGGGGTGGTGCATTTTGTAAACTATGTGAAATACATTTAGTAATGATATCGAAGCTCTTAAAGAAAAAAGTGGGAGTACTCATATCAGTACCTTTTAAAAACTTTAGAAACACAACTGGAAGATATATTCGTCCAATTTAATTTGTGTGCCATTAGGTTTGCTACTGTCGGCGTAATAAATTTAGGCGGTTCATGTAAGAATGGTAGATCTACTTAACATCGGTCTTATGCAACAATTTTACAGAGGAAGATCGGATTCACTATATTTTACATAATATTATTAACATTTAAAATTAATGGGTTTATTAGCATTTAGTATATAGTACCTATTTAAAACAAATAAATGAATTAAAGCACTCGCTTACTCAATCATAAGGTTCTTAATGTGAGCTAAGGCACACGTATCCATGTAGTTTCACGAGATAACGAATGACCTATAGATTCATATAAAGGTATGCTTGTTTTGATGTTGGTACTTCCGAATTGCAAGGATAGATATTTGCGTATATTTGTCTATAGGCCTGTTCGAAGGCAGTAAGTGATAGGCCTAAATGAAAATTCGTCTGTTGGTTGCTGGCAAAAGGAAGCAAGGCATATGCACTATTCGGTTCAAAAAGTTTCGGGGATATATTTTTTTTCGCCGAAATGAATAATATTATATGATATATTTCTGTTTCTGGTATTGGTATCATTCATGACGTCACTTCCGTAGAAGTTTCATGATCGTAGTCGTTGTTGTTGTGTGGCAACTGGTTGATATTGTTTGTGTGATATTTGTTCGTCACATTTCAGAATGTGGGATATAGAGCAAAAATCTCCTTCAGAGACATTAAGAATGCTTGAAGAAGCTTATGATGAAGCAGCAATAAACGTTTTTCTGAAGGTCGACCGGAGCGCAGGTCTTCTTTAATAATTATATGGCCTTCATTCTGAAATGAATATCTTTTTGGTCAGAAAATCCGAACCTTGTCGTCACTGTCACCATCGTCATCACAGATCATCACTTCAAAGTCAAGTTATTCTTTGAGATATTTCAAACCAAGAAGTTTAATACAGTTTTGCTCGTTTTTGCTTCCTTCCAAAGATAAATATTGTTTTATATTATTTCATAGTGTGTTTTGAGAAAGTCATTCATTTGATTCCCAATATGCTCGGTCAATTTACGAGAACAGTGTATAATGATAATAAATGATAGAAAGAATTTTGGTTTTGTTCTTTAAATGCGTAAATGTAACATTTTAAAATTTCTTCCCAGAACGAAAAATTAAATTCCTTTGGATCAAAATTCTGCACATTTAAATGACAAAGCTAAAATTATTTCAATAATTTGTTAACATAATACACTGCTCTCTTAAATTGATTGATCATGTTGGGAATAAAAACAGTTACTTTCCCAAAACGCGATATGAAATGCTTCATAAAACAATTTTTTTCCCCGAAAAGGAAGCAAACACGAGCAAAATTGTGTCAAATTTTCTTGTTCGAAGTATCTCAAAGAATAACCCCTGAAATTAATGGCATTACATACGGTTCATTCTGTATAATTAGTTTTGTCAGAACATTCAAGGTACGCGCCTTTGGAATTCGAAGTCTTTGCCAAACACGTGATATTTCAAATGAAAGGAATCGTTTTCTGTGTAAACAGCATGCCACAGATTTTATTACTACGGGGAGGGTACCGCTACTGTAATCTTCGTTTTGTTTACGTTCATTGTCAAAGAATTACTGGATATATTTCGAAGTCAATGTTCACCAGCCCGTCACGAAATACCCAATGGCACTGATGATTCTACCTGAGATAAACTGAGATAGAGAACATGTTTTCTGATCTTCAACTATACTAAGTTGCAATACTAACTTTTAGGTCATGAAAATCCGTGCCTATGACACTATGAATATTATTACTAGGGCTCGGAAGTTGATGACCTAAAAATCACAGAAAAATGACCTATAAAATAACCTTAAATTTCTGAAAATATGACATTAAAATTAAGAAAAAATTACCATGATCTTAATAGTAAAATTCTAAAAAAATAATAGTATAATTTCATCTGTGGAAAATGAACTCTCGCCAAACTCAGTCGCTAACTGTCGCAAAAAACTTTCTCTGCTTTGTTTTTCTTTCCGTATTTTTACGTCTTCACTTGTGTGATACAATATGCTGGGTGCGGGCACTGCGGCTGCAGTATTTGTTCTGTTGCTTTGAATGAGGGAAAGCACGTAACACACATGATCAGGAGTCAAGACTGATGCAAAGGAAAATTCTTGTACGACGAAATCGAATTGCATAAGCAATCTGCAGTAGGTTCTCGAATATGGACTACGAGAACCTTGTAAAAAATGTGTGTTCGTAAGCAGAAAAGGGCAAAAATGCAACGAAAAGTGCAACATTTCTTAAGAAATGACTAAAGACAATTAAAGGCCGAAATATTCAAAATAAAATTAGGCTATACAGTAGAACCCCGATTATCCGTCACCCTATTAACTGATCGATGGATTATCCGACTGTCTTTCTCTCGTTCTTTTCTTTCTTTCCTTGATACGGAAAAAATGTAGTACTGTACCCTATATTATTACTTATTTTTTTCTACAGTGTATTATTACAAGCCTTTACCCTTTTATAGTACTATTGCCGGCAATAAGAACAGTTACGTTACAAGGTGGAAGTGCTACGTTAAGGTGTTTTCCCAACTTGTAAAATAGTCACTACCGGTTACCTGCTTTCAAAGAAATGGTCCCAAGAACTTCCGTACACTTTATAGCAAATCCGTGCAGCATTCAGTCCTTGTCCTACTGTTCAAATGCTAGTACTTTATATCTTCTATGTAAAATATCTTTCACGGGTGTCAAAAGTGTTCTGCCTTCATAAGTATCGAAACAAAAATGCAAGTGAGAGCACTGGGAAAAGAAAAACTTCGGCTCATTTCGCATCAGAATATGAGATTGACGTCGAAACTGTGCACGTTTTAATGAAAAAGCAAATATAAATTGTATACAGTACATGTAAATCTACAACAGGAAATCTCTACCATTCCTGTTTTTCGGCTAACAAACATCACAAGGAATTTCCTTGGCTCTTATAAACCTATTATTGACAACCATACTAAAATTAGTGAACTTCTGGTGCACTATCTAGCATGTTAAACACAACATTACGGAGGAAATTACAAAAGTAACACGCATTTAATTTATGAAAATATTTTATGGTACGGATTATCCGATTTTTTCGATCAACCGTCCAGTTCATCCCCTTCATTACCACGGATAATAGAGGTTCTACTGTATTGATTCGTATTGAAGTGAAACGAGTTTCTATTGCATCCTGCATTGTCTGTGATGTCTCAGAAAAAAATATGATACTTCATCAACTTCAGAGCCCTAATTATAACACCTCCTCAGTGACCTCTGACTCGTGACAATTATAATCTCCTTCACGCCACGTTTCTTTAAAAGTGAGTTCTATGGCCATGAGAGCGCCAATTAAATTCTGTTAGCTTCAACATACCTTATTCAAAACAGTCTTGAAAAATTTGCACACCCCTGCCATTGAAATAGATGTTGGTGACAAAGTGTCCATAAGTCAGTTCCTTGCACGGTGCCCTCTCGCGTCATATCGCGGGGAACTGGACAGGTTGCCGGGGACAGACAGACAACAAAGCAACGACGTGCACGCGCTCGCAAAAAAGAATTGCCGCGGTACGAATTGGCAGTTCATGTCTTGTCAGGTCGAAACAAACCACGTCGTATTTTAACCTCGCCTGACGGTGATTTCGCATTCGGATTGATGGTCCATGTATCTTTTGGCCTGCCGTCCGTCTGTCTGAGTGCTGGTCAATTTAGCGCGAGTGTCGATCGTGCTGTGTTATATATGTCTGGTGCAGTGTATGAGTGATCCATGCTGCTCGGCGGTGTAAAACCGTTAAATATTGCCAACCCCAGTTCTGTCAACGAAAAGTAATTGCGAAAAATTAACCGTCAGTATTTATTTTTGAAACCCGGAGAGCTAGAACGGGCTAACACGTGTCGGATTGTACGCGACAAATACTGGTTGTTACCTCGTGTCGCTTGGAATCGTTCAGCGTGTTTTTGGGGCGGAAAACCCTCAATTAACCGGGAGTACTGACAGCACAGAGTAAGTTGGGATTTATCTGCAATCACTCCAAAGATGAAAATAGATGTAGCAAGACTAATGACTGTGATATGCTGTGACAGTTACATCAAACATGATTCTTGCAATTCCCTAGTTTTTTAACATTTTACCACAACTGCAATGTTCTGCAGCTATATTTTCAGGAATAACAGTTTATAAAATAATTCTGTGCTTATAAAATAATGATATAACAATAATAATAACAATAATAATAATAATAATAATAATAATAATAATAATAATAATAATAATAATAATAATAATACTTTCGAGTTCTGATTTTTTAATTTTTAAGAATAATTTTAGCTCTTTCTGTATAAAGAAAACAGCCTTTTTACATTTTATAATTGCTACAACAAACGATCCTTTATTACACAAATAGGCTAATAAAAATAGCCTACTAATGGAAAATAATTTAACTTACTTTTTACTGATCAGTGAAATTGAATATTTAAAATTTTTTTAAACTAATTGTGTTGATTATAATATAATATTACAAACCACATTTCTAAATTTTCTTGTGCAAATCTTTTTCTATTTTCTGTGAATGTTTTGTGTGAAGGAAATGTCCTTTAAAAAGCACAGCGTGTCATGGGAGCATATTTTATCGCTGCCACGGATGCTGGACCACATGATAGTTTTCCCGTAATTTTTTTCCCCCTTGAAAAAATCTACACAACTTTTCCCTCGTTTTGTTAAATCCTGAGTTTCGTTCAAATATCGTTTTTAATTTTGAACAGCAAGTTATACCTAGAGGTTCTGGAATTTTTATTCAGGCAGTCACCGACAATATGTTAATTTCACCGTAATTTAAGTGCACTGTTGTATAGGCATATTATGTAATTATCGAAGTAATGAAATTGTTATTTGCCTCGTAGTATAGCTAGATTGTTGTTACCGTTAGAATGGAGTTTTATTTTAGCCTAAATTATAACTGTAATTACATATTACTTTTAGTTATTTTTGTCCTATTTAGCCTTTCTTGGTTTTTAGGCTTCTTTTAGCCCTTTTTAAGTTTACATTCTCATTAAACCTTTCTTTTAGGTTTTAGAAGTTTAATTTATTTTATTGCAAGATGTATGAAACGAACAATTCTGTTAAAATATTGGAGATTTGTGGCAGGAAAGAAAATAGGTTAAATTTTAAGAATCAGGACCCTGAATTAATAATAATAATAATAATAATAATAATAATAATATTATTATTATTATTATTAGGCCTATTATTATTATTATTATTATTATTATTATTATTATTATTATTATTATTATTGAGTTATGCTTTAGGATTTTCCATATTTGTAAAATGCAATTTTGGACTTTTAAGAAAGAAGGCTTGCACAAAATCATTACGTACGAGTAGGTCTTAAATTTTTGTTACAACGATGATACCTATTGTAAATGCAATAGCAATACTCATACCAATAATTTAATACGTTATTAACGACACTGAAAACTTTTCAAAGAGAGAGACAATGAGGAAGACGAAAGCTATGCGGAGACGACAAGGACGATGATGATTGCAATGATAACCTAGAAAGATTTTAGGTAAAAAGTTATGTGTTTTATTTTTATTTTAATGTGACAACAATTAGTAGTAATTATTTTGGACTGTTCAAGAGATTTTTTTTTTTTTTCAAATATCTTGCTAGCCGCATTACAGAAGCAGCTAGCACAGCTGCGGGCAGTTAAGAATTCTTCTTAGGGGTAAAAATTCTTCACTGTGTCAGGGATATACCGTCCGTAGAATGCATCATCCATTTTGGAAATGAAACTACAGTTGTGTTGATTTGTATCTTTTATTTTTGTTTCGGTTTAAAATTGAGAATATCTGCCTGCCATAAGAGAAGTAGGCCTACGGTAAATACTAAAGGGCACGCAACGGCCGCTGTGCTTCCAGATTCCAGACGACTAGTGTACAACATCATTTAAAATGTTGTATAGTTGCAGTTCGATTTGTAAAAGCTTCAATTCCATTCTTTCTTCAGCTGGTTCTTTCAAAATGTGCGTTCTTTTCGGTCAAATTTTAACTCACGAAATTCGAACCTATTTCACCGATTAAATCTGAAATAAAATATTTACAAGTTCATGTATAATAAACCATTTTATCAAGTAGAATTTAATTGCTAGACATTATAAAACTAAGTCATTGTTATCTGAAATTGAACACTCTAGATTTATACTAGAGTTCACGTGAAACAAGTTCCGCGTCGTATTGGAACTCGATTGGCATGATAAACGCTCCAGCGGTGTGATATCCATTACAGAAGTCCACATTAGTAACAGAGGAAGCGATACCGCGCCGTAAGTTGCTCTGTGATATATAGCAGACCGAGGAAGACGAAGTTCAGAATTATCGAACCCCGTTATCAGGCACCCGATCATAATCAAGGGGTTCACACGATACAGAATAAGCTATCAATTTTCGTTTTTAAAAGCAGAGTTACATTGTCAGACCTTGGCTCAGGACCGTACAGTTAAGGCTGGTTCACAATAAACTGGGAACGGAAACGACAACGGAAATAATGTTAAAATAAATATATATATATAAATATGAGCATTCACAATTAATTATTGTGAATGCTCACATATAAATACATTTATTTCAACAATATTTCCGTTCTCGTTGTCGTTTCCGTTTCCGGTTTATTGTGAACCAGCCTTTACTAAAGCATTTTCTGAGTTGATATTGTTCGAGTGTGAATTGCCGTCTTTTTTCAGTTGGTTATTGGACGACGCTATATCAACTATTAGGTTATGTAGCGTCGATAGAATTTGTGATAGCCAGTTTATATATGGCGAGATGAGACCGTGGATTCACCATAGATTACCTAACATTCGCCTTACGTTTGGGAAAAATATCGGAAAAAATCTCGCTAGATTAATCAGTCTAATCAGTTCAAGCTGTAATTGAACCCACGATCGAGCGCAACTCTGCCTGAGCTACGCCGGTAGCCGAATTTCTGTTTTGTCCAGCTCTTTACAACAATTCACATTTACTTACTGTTAAAGTAATGACACAAACCACGTTTGTCTCAAGATTTTATAGGATAAATAGGGGCTTGATTTTTCATTTATTTTTGTCGTCTTCCTGTCAGAGAAATTAGGTCAAGTGGCCTGTTCCATTTTCATATCATTTTTTTTAGGTCTTCCCAATCTTATTTTTTCAAGTGCTTACTAAATTAGAATTTTTTTGGTAACAATAGACTCGAAAACATTCCAAATATACTTTTAGACGATTACATCTATTATAAATAAGCGAAATAAAGCCGCGAAATATCGCAAAATTTGTTGGTTTGGGTGGAATATGTGAGTTGCCGCGATCAAGAAAATTAAGAAATCTATCACGTGATTAATTTATTTCTCATTCTTGATCCCCATCGCAGATAATTTGTTCAAGTCAGCTGGGTAGCGTAGTGGGTATAACGCTGGCGTTATATGCTGAAGGTTGCGGGTTCGATCCCGGCCCAGGTCGATGGCATTTAAGTGTGCTTAAATGCAAGAGGCTCATGTCAGTAGATTTACTGGCATGTAAAAGAAGTCCTGCGGGACAAAATTCCGGCACACCGGCGACGCTGATATAACCTCGGTAGTTGCGAGCGTCGTTAAATAAACTAATATTTATTTTTTTTATTTCGTGTATTGACAAAATAAAAATTAGGGAATGAATAAAAGGGGACAAGCATAAGAATTATACTATATGTCTATACGCATGAAAGGATGGATGGATGAATAAATCAAAGAATGAATAGGACAATGAAGTTATTTTCCATTGCAAAAATTCTACACTTAAAAATTTGAAGTGGACCCTATTTAGTTCCGTCTTTTATTTTGTTTCTAGTTTTTCTTTTACGAACTTCCGTGATAAATTAATAGGGAATTTTTTTCCACTTTGAATTCTAAAGTTGTTTTCCACTGCTGAAATTCTACACTTAAAAATGTAAATAGACTCTAATTAGTTAATTCTTTTAATTCGTCTGTCAATTTGTTTTATCCTCCAGGCGTTCCCCTTCCTCTGGCTTGCATTACAACACTTAAAGGCGTTGTTCTCATTAGACTAGAATTCAGTAACTATTTATGACGGTTAGAAGCGAACACGTGGCTTTTTTTGCAGCAGGAGTAGAAATATTTAATCGTATTTTATCTATTGATAAGGCATTCGTATTTCAATTGTCTGAAATCTAAACACGTCGACTGGTGTGACATTTTCAGAAACAGAAGGGAAAAGTTAAGAGAGAGATTGCTTTACAGCTAGAAGTCCGCCAGGTGTCAGGTCGGAATATATGTTTCTCTGATCGTATTTTATTTGCACATTTACTGAAATAAATAGGCATAAGAGATTCTATAGTGACACTGTTTTCCCTTATTGGCAGTCTTTTCTTTTCTTTCTTTTTTTTTTTTTTTTTTGCCGTTTCTTTGTCAATGTGTAGTAACATTGAAATGGCCGATAAACATCTCTCTTTTCTTTCTTTGGCATGTAAGTTTCGCATGCAATCCATTTTCTTCACAGAATTCCTTCTGTTTTTCAAGTGTAAGGCTTTTTGGTCCCACAAAAAAGAGAACAACCCTTCCTCTCGCCCCCTCCTCATTTTGTTCGACCATTAGGATACAAGTGACCGCGTCCAATACATCACTCAAGTGTCTTGAAACTTGTCTAGTCTTTGATTTCTCATTCCGCCAGCGTCCAAACCTTCCTCGCAAATAAGCAAAAGAAGAAGATAACAAGGTGGAAGATGAAAGACAAGAACAATGGCTCTGGGAGATCCATCGCCTCGCGTCATCCGCGGCCACCAGGCCACGTGAATCAAACAGGCAACGCGTTGCCGTATGTCCCGGCCCTGATCTATGATGCCGAACACTGAAAGGAGCTGCGTTCCTGGGAACAAATATTTGATAATTGTCAGTGAATAATATTGATGGCGCTCTCTAATCGATATTTCTTTCGGCACACTTAATTTCTGAAAGTCAAGTCGAGATAATTCAGTCCGCTCTACACAATTAGGGGCAGCAGGGCCTGGCATCGCCGACCGTGCCTCCTTTGTGTTACGGTTTCGGATTTGTGTCAACCATGAATATTTCATCTGTGTCACGACTGTTAAATTTGTCCTTCAATATCAGAGTCAGCAAACACGGCGTTCAAGGAAATTACCAGCCCTCTTCCGAAAACACATACATCACCTACTTTCCTCAAATGTAATAACGTCCCAAATGCGTACGTAATTAATGGACAGAAACTATTATTTAATTCACTTGCTACTTGATGTTTATAACTCGCTTACATTTGCATTTATGTATTTAATACTACTACTCCATTACAGTACCTACTTTATTTTATACTCATGAGACATCATATGTCGGCGTCCTTTATTAACATTTGATCATTAATGAACTAATGGTTGAATATACGAAAGTATGCAAAACAAAGAAATGGTTAGACGAACAAAAGAATGAAAGAATTAACTAACGACACTAACAAATGAATTATCACATGGTGAATGAAATAATAAGTCAGTGAATAAAATAGTGAATAAAAAAGTAATTAATTAATTAATTAAGGA
Organism: Periplaneta americana; assembly: GCF_040183065.1. Taxonomy (NCBI): domain Eukaryota; kingdom Metazoa; phylum Arthropoda; class Insecta; order Blattodea; family Blattidae; genus Periplaneta; species Periplaneta americana. The sequence continues at coordinate 95,769,343 of NC_091128.1, forward strand.
ATGACAAAGAATTGACAAAATAATTAATGTATGGAGGAATGACTTAATAATTGATTTATTCATTGAACAAACTAACGATCGAATGAATACAGTAATTGGAATGCACAGTAATTGGAATTTAAGTGCAAATTTGTATTTAAAGTTTCATTTTTCCACTATTTATTATTTAGTTTTCCCTTTTTCAAATTGCATATCACGTATGACTAGGCCTAATTCTAAAATCATATCCATTTTAATTTTTTTTCTGAGAAAGTTTAGAAGTTTTAATTTTAACCGTCATTCGAAAAATTATGTACTTTTTATTTTTCCTATTTTTTCTTTGATTTCTCCTCTTTCAAGTGGTATATCACATATGATTATACAAAAATTATACTATGGTATTGTTAATTTATCGTTTCTCTGATAAGGGGGCGTAATATATGTATTTATTCATTCATAGTGTTCTGTCCAAGGGCAGGTCTTTCACTGCAAACTCAGCATTCTCCAGTCTATCCTATTTTCTTCCTTTCTCTTTTTCCCCTCATATGATCCATACAGCTTAATGTCGTCTATCATCTGGTATCTTCTTCTGCCACGAACTCTTCTCCCGTTCACCACTCCTTCCGGTGCACCCTTTAGTAAGCAGTTTCTTCTCAACCAGTGCCCCAACCAATTCCTTTTCCTCTTTCTGATCAGTTTCAGCATCATTCTTTCTTCATCCACTCTTTCCAACACAGCTTCGTTTCTTATTCTCTCTGTCCATTTCACACGCTCCATTCTTCTCCATATCCACATTTCTTCACTTCGTCGTAATGTCCACGTTTCTGCCCCCATACAATGCTACACTCCACACAAAGCACTTCACTAGTCTATTCCTTAGTTCTTTCTCCATAAGTCCGCAGAAGATACTCCTTTTTCTATTAAAAGCTTCCTTTGCCATTGCTATTCTTCTTTTGATTTCTTGGCAGCAGCTCATGCTACAGTACTGCTTATAGTACACCACAAGTATTTGAAGCTGTCCACTTGCTCCACTGCCTCATTTAGAATTCACAAGTTTGCCTTATTTACTTTTGTTCCTATGACCATGATCTTCGTCTTGTTGGCAATGTTTTATTTTAACGCTAATTTTCCGTAAGTTTAGTTTTTCACACAAAAAGAACCTTTTCTCAGCTTCTGCTTAATCTGTGTAGCTTAAATTTTCAGAAATTGTTTATTTAGATGTTTTACTTGTACTGAAACTTTTTTTTAATTTGTTGAATTTTGAAGGTGTTATAGAGGGCAATTTATTGAAAATTCTCGGAAAAAATATAAGAATGGGAAAGAAATTATTTCACAGTAAGGAAATAAATTAAATAAAACTACTGTTTCAGCATATCGTCAAGTTATGTATACATGGCTGTAAAAAAATATTCAGCTGTCTAGCTTCTGCAGTTTTCGAGAAAAAGTTTCTTATGTAAGATATAATTTAACATCGCCAAGGTATGCAATTCCATATCCCCTTAACAAGTTAGAGAACTACGAAACATAACACAATAATTGAATTTATTAAGTAAAGAATAAACAAATGGTTGAATGGATAAATAAACTGGCCAATAAAAAATATGACGATGTCTGAAATAGCGAGCGTTAATAACAAATCGAAATGATATAACAATTATATTTTATTTAATGCATTGTTAAGCGGCCAATAAAGAACAAATTATAACAATAAGTGAACGAATAAACGAATCAAGTAATGGAATAATTAAAATAAAATGAATTACTAAGTGACTGAAGTACTTACAGAAGAATGAATGAAGAAACGAAGTAATGACTGCATTATATGCATTATGACGAATGAATGAATAGATGAATGATTGAAATAAAGAATAAAGATGTTAAGAGGAACTTGTCAGAGAACAATTACAGCGAAATAACGCCATTTTAAATAAATGTTAAGATTGGTTTAAAATAATTGATATACAGGGTGAGTCATAAGTATGTTTGGAAAACGCGTGAGCGTGCTCCTGGAATTACAGAATTATTGCTTTACTACGAAAGAATTATTGAACATTTTAATATTTTACGTGATGTTATATTAGTTACAAAGCAAACTAGACAGAACACTTGTATAGAATGACCAAACTCTCGGCTTTCGTAAATGCCGACCAAAATATGTTGAAACAATGTTTAGTCTGATCCGTACGAGGATTGATTACATGTTAATAGCAACTTATAATCATGTCAAATCAAATGGTTTATTCAAATTTCATTAAACGAGAATTTTACGTCATCGAACTTCGAACGCGTACAACAAGTACACTGTGGGAGGCAACGTTACTGTAAACCAGGACGGAGAACAGCCTCTCTCAGAGAGCTTAGTCTCTCCCCTTATCTTACTTGCTGTTGTATGTAGGTACTCATTCTTACTACTCTGTTTACAATACTAATTCCCCGTCCCTTCTGTAGACTTAGGTTACGTCCCTTGGCGTCACATACGTACGGAGGAATCTCTATTGGTAATACTACTATTACTACCGCAGCAGTTTCCCCTGTGGGCTGCCTCCGAACTCCCCTACAGCCAACAGAATCCTTATACCTTCCACTTAGACATTACAGCATCTCCTCAACTCCGTTCCCACTAGTTACCATGAGCCCAGGGGAGAGCCCACGGTACATAGCACTACCACCAGCAACTAATGACCACATACCACGGGGTCCAAGTTCGGTGGCGGCCCGAATCCGACTTTACATCGGAGCAAGTCCTAAATATGGGAAAGAAATGGAGTTTATGATGAAGGAGAGGAAGTGTAATTATGATAGCGAAATGAGTCCGAGGTCCAACATCGAAAGTTACCCAGTAATTATGCGGTGGACTGCATGTCAGCTTACCGTCGATGAAATTCTTGATGATGAATCCGACACGTGGCTAGGAAACTGACTATATCTGCTTCTATGACATTGTGTATGAATATAGAAACCTTGCACTAGGTGGCCAACATGATCAGAATTTCTCTACTATGCAAGAGTCTTTACAGGGGTGAAAGATCTCGGGTAACTTTTACATTTCTCTTCTTTTTTTTTTTCAACTTTCCCTCACGTGCTCCACAGATCCTCCTGTGTCCTTCTGGTTTTGAACTCACGTCTTGACACCGAAGAGCGGTGTTAGTCTTGGAAATAGAATAACAGCAAACCATCGTTGTTCTCGATATCTGAGTCATTCAAGTGGACAAGTTGTAACGCAGTTTATTTGAGAGTACTTCCTAATCCTATGAAGCATTGCTCCGCATGTGAAGGAAGCATTAGCGTCTCGGCTGATGAGCTCCGCGCGGACGTGTTCCAACTCCCGGTGTGATTGGATTTGCTAGCGTATGCTAGGTAATAGCTACCGACACCGCCTTACCGACCTCTCACCCCCAGTTGCTCTAAACATTGTTACATGTGACAACGCTACTGTTCTACCAGGTATCGCACGTGTCCACGACGGCTTAGCCAAGGATTTTAATTAATAGAATTCTGTCAAAAGTTTTCTGCAACTGTTTTCCATTTGAGTACATTACGCTTTGAGTAAGAATGAAATTGTGAGAATTCAATGTGATAGCGAGATATTCCACTGCAAAATGTTGATTTTTGGTGAGAATACAGTCAGATTTCCAGGGCATAGGTATTATGCGTCCAAAGAATGAATCGTATCTGAAACTGGTCAGTTTGTGGTTATAACGAATATAACGGAAATCTTGAGACAAAAATGAAAAGCAAACAAGAAACAAACTAGAGTGGACGCAAGATATCTCAAAGTCTACCGTATGCCACAGAGGAAGGAGGACGAGGTAAAAAGAAACAAACAAAGGAATGCTTTAGTGCGGATTATTAAGCTTCCATGTTAAAATTGAAAACATCGACTGCTCATCACTCTATACAGGGAGATTCACGAGGATTTACCGTCCTTTACGGAGCTTATTTCTGAAGACATTTTGCGCAAAGAATGTCATATAAACATAGTTCCTATTCTCAATATTTTCAGAGTTACACAAATTTAAAGTTGTTTGTAAAATAGGCCTACGTTTTGTCTATAGTTTGAAGGTAAAAGAATAATACAAATAGGGTATGAACCATCCAGAAGTATCATTTTTTTAATTGGCAAGTATTATGAAGCTAAAAATGTGCTGTGAACTCCCTAGTTGCTTCGTACAGACATCTTTTTTCTATTTTAATCAGAAAATTACATTATTCTTACACACTTATCACAACAATTATTACCAATCACACCACTTCCACCGACTTAATTATTTACAGTTCAATTTTGCATCCCAATTTACAGTCTTAGAGAGTTTACAACACATTTTACAAAATGTTGCCGTCCGCTTGAGTACACTTGGCCACACACTTGTGCGTTCACGCACTAGTCCTCTACGTAACTGCATACCACTATCTCTGATTTCTGTAGCACTCGTGCTGGCTGCTGACTGCACGCTGACCAAGGTCACTCGTTGACAACAATGCGTTCCAGTAACGAAACGTAACTATGTAAATATTGAAAATAGGACCCATGTTTATATGATATCTTTTGCTCAGAATGTCTTCGGAAATAAGCTCCGTAAAGGACGGTAAATCCTCGTGAATCACCCTGTATGTAACGTATGTAACTGAAATTTTGAGACAAAAATGGTAAAGCAAACAAGAAACTAACTAGAGTAGACGCAAAATATCTCCGAGCCTGTCGTACTTCACAGAAAAAGGAGGACTAGTTAAAGAGAAACAATTAAAAACGAGTATTAGTGCGGATTGTTATACGTGTATGTTAAAATTAAGAACATCGACTATTCGCCGTTCTATAAGTTGCTCTTCTATTACAGTGAAGTAATTTAGTCTGACAGTGACAGTGAGCGGATGTTTTTAATTTCAGCAGTGTGAAGTAGCTATTTGTTTTCATATAGATAATGTCTCCACACCCGTCCCTTCCTTTCGCAAGTCCGCGTCCAGGAATCTAAATCGTTATCGTAGATTAACGCTTGTCAGGCTCGGAAATATTCTGTGACTACTGTAGTACATTTTGAAAAACATAAAACATACATTTTTTATATACAGAGTGTTCAAAGGTTTTTTTGAAATGCTATGCAGTGTAAAATGTGGCTTTTAGAAGAGAAAATACGAGTATAAATAACTTTTTTTTTAAGTACGGCATTGTTACATAGGCCTATATACAATATTTTAAAGTGTAATTTGAAACTAAGTGCTATTATTAGAATGTGATTTCTATTACATAGGGTTTCTATTACTTAATTAGAATTGCAATAACATTAGACCAACATTAAAATATCATTAAATACTTCATTATTACTTACAACTTATAAATAGCTTTTAGAGAACCCGGAGGTTCATTGCCGCCCTCACATAAGCCCGCCATCGTTCTCTATCCTGAGCAAGATTAATCCAGTCTGTACCATCATATCCCACGTCCCTCAAATCCATTTTAATATTATCCTCCCATCTACGTCTCGGCCTCCCCAAAAGTCTTTTCCTCTCCGGCCTTCCAACTAACACTCTATATGCATTTCTGGATTCGCCCATACGTGCTACATGCCTTGCCCATCTCAAACGCCTAGATTTAATGTTCCTAATTATGTCAGGTGAAAAATACAATGCATGCAATGTTAGACAGAAAATACCCGCTCGTGCCAGCAGAATTATATCAACATTTATCGTACTGCGTAGTCTTACCTTTGTTTGCAAGATATGTTCAAAGTGTCCTCTATCCACAGATTTGCACGCGTAGCAGCGTTGTCTAACAGCTGTTGTGACACGTATCAATAAGTCGGGTTCTTGACGAATAACTTCGTTAAGGTGAAAGTAAAGTGAAGCTCATGACAGGCCAAATCAGCCCAGAGGGTGACGAGATGTTAACGCTCCCCCTTTCACAGACAATCGGCATTTAATGGCAATAGGGATGTCAGTCCTACGTGCCCGCCGCCTTTACCCCAAGGAAATGTCCCTGGTAAGCTTACTTATTTCTGTTAGAGGCTGAGTAGATCCCAGTGCCATAGTGTGGCTGGAAGGATTAGATCAATGGAAAAATCCATGACCCCATCGGGAATCGAACCCAAGACCCTCCAGCTTGCATATGCCTTAACCGCGACGCTACCTCGCGCTTCTTATGTCATTAAATACACAGAGAATTAACTTTTGGGATGTAGACTACTTGATAAGTACAATAATGCTTGAAACTTGATGAACGTTGTTTTAGCACTATAGGCCTAATATAAAGATGCTAAAAAGTATGGAATTTTGCTAATAACTTCTTAAATTTTAATATTACAGAAACAAGTTGGAGATAAACCTTACGCTATGGTATTAGTGTTCGAAATAAGTTAGTTATTCAGACATACAGGGTGTGGCAGCAAACGTATTTTTTTAAATGGCACTCTATATTAAAATCTACATATTCCGAATCTCCATTAAATTTTACATATAAATGTGTAGAAATTTTACCCATTCACCCGTTTCATGTCGTTTAACTATTTATTAAACTTTTTTCGTTAACTTCATACTTGAGACAAATGAGTATGTAAAATCATGTTGAGTAAGCCATAAAACTAAATAAAACACTATTACATAACCAAACTTTAACACAGATTAATATTTGAGAGAAAAATTCGCTCCGGCGCCGGAGATCGAAACCGGGTCCTTGGTTCTACGTACCAAGCGCTCTGACCACTGAGCTACGCAGAATTCAATCCACAGCACCGGATCGAATCTTCCTCCTTCAGTGTTTCCCTTTGTTGCCTGACTCTAAGTTAGGCATATACAGTATGTTGATGTATACGTCTAGTGTCAACTGCCATTATACTAGGAACTCACTCAGTTGAGTCACTTATTTTAACAATATTTCCTTTCTCGTTCTCCTTGTCATTTCCGTTCCCGGTTTATTTGGATCAGCCTTTAGTCTTAGTATTCTTCTGCTTATATAGCCCCTCACCCTGTACCTCATCTTTACATAATCATCATCATCGTCATCATCATCATCATCATCATCACCATCATCAACTTCAAAGATTGGAGAGCAGCTCTCCGTCTTAGGTCAAACGCGCCTACCACGTGAGCTGCAAAAGTGGCTGATAAATTCAGTAAAATATAACTGGAATTTGGAAAATAAGTTTTGGACAAGTCATAAGAAAATAAATACAAATCATACCAAAGTATCGTTATACAGTAATTTCAAAACTAGCTCTTCTCTATACAAGCGAGTATTAGATTGTCTGCCAACATAATAAAACCAGAAACTGTTCACGAATGAGACACCTGCTTGTTTAAATGGAGAAACATTAAGATACAGAATTAAACTTGAACAGAGAAAGAAATGGAAAGTTGAAGAAAATTATAAAAATATTTGAAAACTAGCAATCATAATGAAGTCAACATATTCTAGGGATGTCAATAACCATCCACTTCAGAAATTGTTAAATTACAAAGCAGAATTAACAGTAAATTTAGGAAGATAATATCGACGATGAATGGATCAGTATTTTTAGTCGCACAACAGGCACTAGTTTCAGACTTGCAAGAGGAGGAAGAAGAAAAAGACTTTGTATTCTATGAAATTCTCATCAGGTCTGAGCATTGCCTTCAGTTCGGCACAGCCATTCAAGGAAGAGTCACGTAATCTTAAGTTATTCGACAGTCCTAAATAGTGACCGATAATATATTTCGTGGACTCCTGCGGTTCTCTCGTTTGGGGGCAATTTTATTTCGTTTCATCAACAACTGGGGGAACTTTTCTTTCCATTTAACAGTTGCCGAAGTTAGACATTTGTTTGTAACAAGTCCTTTCAGCCCGGTATGCGGTAACCTATGTGGAGTGGTCACGAAACGGCTGTAGGGTCCTGGATCTTACGAGTAACGGAGAACGAACTAGACGGACGGACGGAAGGACGGACAGACCGGGCCGGACTTTATGCCGTGACAATGATTCTGCAGCTACCGAGATGGGGGTGCCAGCAGCCCTGGTCCTATTGGAATTGGATCGCGAGAGGATGAGAGGAGCTGGTCAGCCAGGAGATCACGTGACGAGAGAAGTTTACGACATGTGGGGTTGGGAGTCTCAAGCCAGCAAGAGCGGTGTTCTCACACGAAGCACCTGTCGATAAAGTGACTATCTATCTATCTATCTATCTATCTATCTATCTATCTATCTATCTATCTATCTATCTATCTATCTATCTATCTATCTGTCTGTCTGTCTGTCTGTCTGTCTGTCTGTCTGTCTGTCTGTCTGTCTGTCTGTCTGTCTGTCTGTCTGTCTGTCTGTATGCCTGCCTGCCTGCCTATCTATCTATCTATCTATCTATCTATCTATCTATCTATCTATCTATCTATCTATCTATCTATCTATCTATCTATCTATCTATCTATCTATCTATCTATCTATCTATCTATCTATCTATCTATCTGCCTGCCTGCCTGCCTGCCTGCCTGCCTGCCTGCCTGCCTGTCTGTATGCCTGCCTGCCTGCCTGCCTGCCTGCCTATCTATCTATCTATCTATCTATCTATCTATCTATCTATCTATCTATCTATCTATCTATCTATCTATCTATCTATCTATCTATCTATCTATCTATCTATCTATCTATCTATCTATCTATCTATCTATCTATCTATCTATCTATCTATCTATCTATCTATCTATCTATCTATCTATCTATCTATCTCTAATCTGTTTGCCTGTCTGCCTATCTGTCCATCTATCCACCCATTATCTATCTACTCTGTCTGACCCATCCTATTCTCTTTGTTTGTTTGTTCCTATGTCTCATAGTTTCTCTCTTAGTCTTTCTTAGTACGTATGGTATTTCTTCTTCATTTTCGACTACGTTTATCTTTCATTCTATTTCCTATTTTTTTTTCCTTTATTCCTTCTTCCCCTTTTCTTTCGTTTTGTTTCGTTTTTGTACTTTTCCTCCCGTCTATCATTCTTTCACATTCATCTTTTATTTTTGGCTTTTTCATCTTTAATTCCATTTTTTTAAATTTATTGCTTTATTTTTCTCAGCACTTCTGTATTTTCTTTCTTTATATAATCACTAAGGCCCGGTTTTATAAATACGGTTAATCTAAAGATTACAGTATGTTAAACCTAAGTTAAACCTAACCATGAGTTTAACTCAACGTGCCATATTACAGAGTCTCGGTTAAGTTAAACCGTAGTGGAATACGATTGGTATTACTGCTTGGAAAGAAAAGAAGACGATCGCAACTGTTTATTTATATCATTGATTTAAAATAGCCGACGCTCGTGGAGAATCTTCATTAAGAAACATCTTTGTTCTTCGATATCAGAGAGAGTATCATAAAAAAAACCTAAAGATGACCAATACCGCGTACTTCAGTATGCTTGTCAGACTTAACCTCAAATAGTTTCTTAACGCTGGCTACCAACGTTATACTCCCAAACACAATGCAACCAAACTAAACCTTGCATGACCATCCGCGACGTAACTCCATACAGAATCAACTGAGTAATGAAGTAATAATATTATTGTGCATATTTATGTGTTGTCTAGAATATTTACGAAACAGAATTCAGTCAAACAAAATTATATTTACGAGTCTAGTAAAATTAGATAATATTATTAGTGTGTTTATAAATCAGACCCCATAGTAAATTTTACCAGGAGACTGTCTTCCACACACAGTACAATGCACAATAATTTTATAGTAGATTTACGGACACCTTCGAAATCTTCCATGGTTTTCAGTGTGCCTACTACGAGAGGAAAAATAGCGCAACGTAAGTGGTAACTGATGCAGAGATTCAACAGAATGTTTTCAAAAATAAAAAGAAATCATTTATCTTTTCAAATAATCTTTAAATTCATACCCTAAAACACATATATATTTGCACTTTCTCGTTTTTCTGTTGCATAATGTAACCGAGATTCAATTTTTCGAAACAAGGTTAGGACTACAGACCTAATTCTGAAGGCTAGGACTGTCTGCTTCGAAAACCTCAGTCTGTTTTAAAACGTACCTATGTTCATTTATGTATATTTCAAAGTGGTGCACTCTATATCATATATCTTACACTCAAAATAAAACGAAACTTTGGCAGATCAAAAACAAAATGCTTAACTCAATGAATTACTTGGAGCTCACAACAAGCTTTCTATCGTACGGATTTGGTCGAGGCCTAGTAAAAGTAATAATTTTCGTGTGTTTAAATCAGGAGATAAAACAATGTATTAACACAAGGGTGTCTACTATCACCAATATTATTTAATTTTTATATTCAAGACATTATTATATTAGAGAATGGTCGAGAAATTTGAATCAAAATTACAATTTAAATCCATTCATTTTAAATAATTACTGCTTGATGAGGACCAAGTGATGTTTGATTCGAAAAAGAATTTACAACGTTCAGTGTTTAAATTCAATGTACTAGCAGGTAATTAAAATCTAAAAATCTTTACACACAAAAAAAAAATGGATTTGAAGAAAATAAACCACTGAGATTAAAACTAACAATAGATAACAGAATTATAAAAACAGGTTTCTATTTTTAATTATTCAGGATGCATAAATTCAAACACCATACAATGATCCAGAAAATAAAATAAACATATTTGCATAGTTAATCGGAATATTATTAAAAGAATATTATTTAACAAAGTTCAGCCTACAGTCTTAAAATTCTATAAAGCAATGGTCATGCTAGTGCTTGCATATGGCTCGGAAACTTAGACCCTAACTACAGAAACAAAATTGGATGGGAGTAAATAACGCGGCAGAAATGAGATCGTTGCGAAATTTGGCTGACTACTCTTCATTAAACCAACAAAGAAATGGAGATTTACTTGAATAACTGAATATTACTTACTTACTTACAAATGGCTTTTAAGGAACCCAGAGGTTCATTGCCGCCTGCACATAAGCCCGCCATCGGTCCCTATCCTGTGCAAGATTAATCCACTCTCTATCATCATATCCCACATCCCTCAAATTAATTTTAATATTATCCTCCCTTCTACGTCTCGGCCTCCCCAAAGGTCTTTTTCCCTCCGGTCTTCCAACTAACATTCCATATGCATTTCTGGATTCGCCCATGCGTACTACATGCCCTGACCATCTCAAACGTCTGGAATTAATGTTCCTAATTATATCAGATGAAGAATACAATGCGTGCAGTTCTGCGTTGTGTAACTTTCTCCATTCTTCTGTAACTTCATCCCTCTTAGCCCCAGATATTTTCCTAAGAACCTTATTTTCAAACACCCTTAATCTCTGTTCCTCGCTGAAAGTGAGAGTCCAAGTTTCACAACCATATGGAAGAACCGTTAATATAACTGTTTTGTAAATTCTAACTTTACATTTTTTGACAGCAGACTAGATGACAAAAGCTTCTCCACAGAATAATAACAGGCATTTCCCATATTTATTCTGCGTTTAATTTCCTCTTGTGTGTCATTTATATTTGTTACTGTTGCTCCAAGATATTTGAATTTTTCCACCTCTTCGAAGGATAAATCTCCAATTTTTATGTTTCCATTTCGTACAATATTCTGGTCACGAGACATAATCATATACTTAGTCTTTTCGGGATTTACTTCCAAACCTATCGCTTTACTTGCTTCAAGTAAAATTCCCGTGTTTTCCCTAATCGTTTGTGGATTTTCTCCTAACATATTCACGTTATCCGCATAGACAAGAAGCTGATGTAACCCGTTCAATTCCAAGCCCTGTCTGTATCCTGAAATTTCCTGAATAACTGAATATTACTGCGTATAACACAATAAACAGAACATTACAGATTCAAATGACATAAACATTTATAGAGAATGGAAAACTACCGTACCCCACTTCAGGCTCAGATATAGGTTACAGCAACAGGAAGGCGCAATGTAGCAGATAAAAGAAACGCTGGAGGTTGGAGCTTTTTATATTACTTTCTGGAGTCGAAACAGACTAAATCTTCCAGTCCAAGATGTTGATGATGATGATGATGATGATGATGATGATGATGATGATGATAAATATGCTTAACCGAATTAGCTCTGAAATTGTCTTTAGCTATTTCCAAGATTTGCTTGAACTTTTAAAAAATGTATTACCATAGTCCAGGTAATTAAAATGTTGTATTTGTTCTGAACACTTGTCAGTGGTATTTAATTATCATATTGAATGATATTCCAAAATTTATGCTGCTTTTCATAATACCCGTTATAACTTTGTCCCACATCTCTTGAAGAACTTTGCATTATGATTTGCCTGAAGAGTGTTTTAATTACATAACACTGAAACTCCACCCTCTACACGTTATGTTGAAAACATCGGATCATGACCTGAACTCTTTCAGCTAAATTTGTTGACGTCACAAAGCAGAATAGCGGTGAGTGAGAAACTGCTACAAGCAGGACTCGAAACACGTGAGCATCATGATCTGATGTCAGTCAGGTATTTGTAGGGAGTTCGGGCGCCTGGAGACCGCGTCCCTAGGTACCACGCGGGTGGAGGGCGGCGCTTAATTAACGGACGTACCTTATAGCTGGGGGCCTCCAGGTTGCAACATTTAAACATCGTGTGTTCTTCAAGACTGCATGCAGTATGTTGGGTTCCCTGCCCGCTAGTTTCTCTTCCGCTATTGACGGAGATGTGCGTTACGAGTAAATATCCTTATTCTTCTGTCTTCTCCTTCTATATCCTCTCGTCTTCTGTCTTCTCCTTCTATATCCTCTCTTCTTCTCTTTTACTCGCATCCTCTTTTCTTTCTCTAACTATTTTAACTCTCCTCTTTCCTTAATATCTTTCTCATCTTCTTCCAACTACTTAAATTATTTTCCCCCATTTTATGTTTTTTTTTCTTTATTTCATTTTTTTTTTCATAGCCAAGTTCCTCTCAGAAATTTACTATTTATTTCTTTGTTTTTCTGATTTTTCTTCTCTATTTTTATTTTTTGTGCTCCTCCCTCTCTTAAATCTACACTTTTTATTTTCCACTTGCACTCATTCATTTTTATTTCCTATGTACTTTCTTACCTGTAATCTTTCCATTTTCTACTTTACCTGTCTTCATTTTTACTTTTCTTCTTGTCTTCAATCTCTTTCTTCTCTATTTATATGCTTTTTCCTATTTGTGTATCTTCAATGCCTACCCACTTCACTTGACTTGCGTGATTGGAGTTCCGCATGCTGCGGATAGATGGCAGAACTGTGACTCATTTTCTAATTGTGCACCACTTCAGCGGGTCACGCTGTACATGATGTGTATCTGTGAAGAGTTATGTCGTGTACTAGGGTGAGTGTATGTGTAAGTGTAGTGTCGGAAATGAGTGATGATGATGACAATGATGATGATGATGAAGAGAGAAGGGGAAACCCGGTGCCGGCACGTAGCCTACTCCTGTCGACTAGCACCAAGGGGGCCGCCAGGCTTAACATCCCCATCCGACGGACGAATCATTATCCACATATGCCTTCTCTTCATATGCACTGCGGAGAGATTTGGGATTTAACCCAGGCATATTGGTGCACAATCTAGTGATTAGTAGTTGTGCCATCTCTCCTAGTTGGAGGTAGAAATGTTATATTAAAATTTCTGAACCCGCCGGGAATCGAACCCGAGCCGGCTAGTCTGGAGGCAGGCGCGCTACCACAGAGCTGACTCGGCGGACTTTTTCCTATTTGTAATGTTTTCTGTTCTTTCTTAGCTCTAAAGTCCTCTGTTTCTACTTGTAACGTTTTCTTTCTTATCTCTAATCTGTTTTCTTCTTGCAATCTCTTATTACTTGTCTGTATCATTTTCCTTTTCTAATTATGGCAGTTTCTTTCTGATTTCTAGTATTTACTTTACAAACTTGTACCGTACTCTTTTCTTTCTCATCTCTAATACTTTCTTGTTCTACTTGCACTCTTTTCATTGTCATCTTTAATTTTTTTTCTACTTGTACTCTTTGCTATCTCATCTCTAATCCTTTCTTTTCTACTTGTACTTTTTTTCCTTTTTCATCTCATATCTTTTCTTCTTTACTTGTATTTTTTCTTTCTTATCTCATGTTTTTTCTACTTGTATTCGTTTCCTTTCCATCTCTAAACTTTTATTTTTGTACTTATACTCTTTGCTTCCTCATAGATTATCTAATCTTTTCTTTTTCTATTCGTACTCATTTCTTACCTCTGAACTCTCTCTTTCCTACTTTTATTATTTTCTTTATTTGTAATATTTTCTTCTTCTGCTTACAGACATTTCTTTCTTGCCTCTAATTTTCTTTTCTATTGATGCTCACTTCTTATTTATAGTATTTTTCTTTTCTATTTCTACTCTTTTCTTTATTACTTCTAATCTACTGGAAGTAGTGGACCAATTTCCCTACAGCCCCGATTTTAATCTTTTCGGACTATTGAAGAAGCACCTGGATGGTAAGCGATTCAACACCGATACGGCCGTTCAGCAAGCCGTCATGACGTGGCTTCAGAGACTTGACGCAAATTTCTTCTATGCCGGCATCTGTGCCTTTGTTTACCGTTAGCACAAGTGTTTGGACAAGCATGGTGACTATGTTGAAAAGTAATGCGTACCAGTGGCCTACTACTGTCTATCAGTAGGGGAGACTCGGCTAATTCCGCAATATTAAGAAGTAAATCTATCATATTTTTATCAAAATGTTTATTGAAAAATATTATTAAGATATTTTAGACATGGACAAAACCTTTCATTACCAAATGAGATAAAGAGACCTATTAAAATGCAAATATATTTAGTTGTACATACATTACAGTTTAAAAAGAACAACTCGGGTAATTCCGCAACAGTGCGGATAAATCCGTAATAGGACTTGGCTAATTCCGCAGTAGTAAATAATTCTGAAATTCATTATGAAAGTAACATAAAAGGAACAATTTATATGTAACAATGCCTACTTTCTTCACAGCTGTGTAGCAAAACGCGAAAAACAGCCAACTTGCAATGTTTCACGGTATTGCCGACAGAGGTGTCGACCAATATCCTTGATTTTTTTCTATAGCACTGCAGAGGACATGCCTCCTGTTGACAGCCTCTCGAAACTTACGTTCACGCTATTGTAAAGTCGCAGTAAAATCATATATGCACTACTGCGGAATTAGCCGAGTTTCCCCTATATCTGCCTGTGAAATAAATTTTGTCCATGAGGACTGTCTTATCTTACTTTTTGTAGCACCCTCGTACTATATGATTAGTGACTTTGCTTTGTTGCTAGTTCTGTCAATTGTCACTTTAATTTTTTGTTTTAATTGTTGTTAATTTTAGTTAGTTTGTGATTTGCTATTCATTTTAAACATTATTTTGTACAGCTAATTACTGTTTACACTTCAATTTAAGTATCATGTTCAGCGTCTCTACATTTTTGGGGACTTTTGCCTCACTTCAAGATTGCTCGTAAATATCTAAAACTCCAGTTTACTTTTATTCTAATTTATTTCAACTGTAATTATGATGTACCGGTACTAAATATTTCTAGTATATTATCGTATAATTATTGTATGCTACTTATATTTCATGTCCACGTACTGTAGGCCTATATGAGCAATGTTAAAAAATTATATATTTACTTACTTACAGTACTATTCCTGAAACTGGATAAATATTCTGTATGTTCGTATATCCCTGATACCGCCCACTCAAATATTCTGAACTTATTTCTTTTCTGAATGTTTCATATTACATCCTACAACTACATTAACACTTTCTGTTCAACAACCGTCTACTCTTTTTTGATCCTTCATCTTTTGAACGTCAGACCCTCAGCCTCTTTTGAAGAATATTTTTCTTTTGTTTTAGGTTTGTGTTAAACTGTCCAATAATTTTGCAAATTTTGTTAAATATATAATGAAAAATCACGTGTCATTTGCATGATATTGTTTACTTCTCCCTAAGGCACAGATCTTTCAATCTGTCACAAATTTTCTGTCAAGTTTATATGTCGAGTACATCAGTATTATCTTCTTAGCTTGATGTCGGTGTATCCCCATTACTACCTACTTGCATTATAGCTGGATCGGCTAGGTGGGGCCGCGCTGGAGAGTTATAATCTCTGCAAAAACTTGGAAGGACTGAACCCAAGGGAAAGAAGCGAAGTGATGGACAGGCGGTTGTCAGTCACAGACAGGCAGCTAGGCGTCGCCTGATGCAGACGGTACAGTGCCTGCCTACACACATGGACACCCACAGACTAAGAGTACATCGCTGAAATTACCTGGGTAGTGCTGACCTCACTTCAGTTCAGTGCTGTAGCACTCTAATTTATTGAGTTTACTCTCTCTTTATATGAGGTGTAGAAAATGTGTGTCTAATGAGGTATCTATTAATTAATTTTATTGCCAACAAATATGGTAAAAAAAATTTAACCCAGGCGAATAGTTTATTCACCACTGAATATAAGTGGACATATTGCATGTTTTACTCCTCTGAAGCTACTCATATTTCCTTCCTTCTCCTCTTCCCTTACCTACTCTCCATTTTCTTATTCCTTTACTCTTGCTCTCTTTCTTTATCTCTTTTTTTTAGGCCTACTTACTTTCTCTCGTTATTTCTTCTAATTCTGTTCTATTTTCCATCCTATGTTTCGAAAGTCTCCAGAGTCTAAAATGAACTTATTTTTTTTTTATTTTATTGGGTTACTTTACGACGCTGTATCAACATCTAGGTTATTTAGCGTCTGAATGATAAGAAGGTGATAATGCCGGTGAAATGAGTCCGGGGTCCAGCACCGAAAGTTACCCAGCATTTGCTCGTATTAGGTTGAGGGAAAACCCCGGAAAAAACCTCAACCAGGTAACTTGCCCCGACCGGGATTCGAACCCAGGCCACCTGGTTTCGCAGCCAGACGCGCTGACCGTTACTCCACAGGTGTGGACAAAAATGAACTTAATGGTAAAGAATGGTTTATTGTAGCGATGTACCGAAGTACATATGATATTTCCATGCAGGAATTCTGCGTTATCATATGATGAAGGATCGATGGAGCTGAGAAAAATTCTCTCCGGCACCGGGATTCGAACCCGGATTTTCATATATATGTGCTGACGCTCTATCCACTAAGACACACCGGATTCCATTTCCGATGCCCGATTGAATCCTCTCAGTTTAAGCTCCACCTATTAGTTTCCCTTTAGTGGCCAACCCTCATGCACTGTGTCACAGATGTGTGACAGTAGCACTATGTCCAACACACTAATGTGCAGAGATGCACTCATTACGAGAGACTAAGTGGCCGGGATCCTACGGAATGAGCGTCGTCTTAAATCACTAAGTGATTATATACGCATATCATTCTTTGTTCGGCGGGAAAAAACACATAAGTAAAAAAAAAGTCGATTTTTTCTGTTGCATCTAATCACGTAAGTCTAATATTTTTTCTAATTTTTGAAATAATAAATTGTCTTGTATTTTAAATTGAAAAGGGTCTTACTTTAACATATATGAATTTCATTATTATACTTATATTCAGTTAAGAGTATATTAAAAAGAAAGTCTCTCCTGAAAAATTATTATTTTTTGACTTATGTGCCTTTTCCCGCAGACCAAAAATATATTCCGGCATCGGAATAGAAATTCGGTGTGACTTAGTGGATAGAGCTTCAGCACGTAGAGCTGAATTCGAATCCCGGTGCCGTAGAGAATTTTTCTCCTCTCCACCGATCCTTCATCATATGATAACGCAGAATTCCTGCATGAAAATATCATATGTACTTCGGTACATCGCAAT
This sequence comes from Periplaneta americana, assembly GCF_040183065.1. Taxonomy (NCBI): domain Eukaryota; kingdom Metazoa; phylum Arthropoda; class Insecta; order Blattodea; family Blattidae; genus Periplaneta; species Periplaneta americana. Next base: position 95,787,038 of record NC_091128.1, read on the forward strand.
AATATATTATATGCGTATATAATCACTTAGTGATTTAAGACGGCGCTCATTCCGTCGGATCCCGGCCACTTAGTCTCTCGTAATGAGTGCACCTCTGTACAGAATGTGTTGGACATTGTGCCACTGTCACACATCTGTGACACAGTGCATGAGAGTTGGCCACTAAAGGGAAACTAAGAGGTGGAGCTTAAACTGAGAGGATTCAATCCGGCATCGGAATTGGAATCCGGTTTGGCTTAGTGGATAGAGCGTCAGGACGTAGAGCTGAAAACCCTGGTTCAAATCCACGTGCCGGAGAGAATTTTTCTCCGCTCCACCATCCTTCATCGTAAAGAATGGGTGTCAAGAAGGTAACACAAATTTTCCTAATAATAATAGTAATAATAATAATAATAATAATAATAATAATAATAATAATAATAATAATTTATTTTATTTGGCAGAGTTAAGGTCTTGAAGTCTTCTCTTCCACTTAACCAGATCTGCAATTAATACAAATAGATAAGTTATAATAATAATTATACATTAAGTCCCTGCGAACGTTCCCGATGTTTCTGTCGGTCTGCCCCACTAACGCAACGAACTCACGATGCTTTATCGGATTGAAACTTACGCAGTATGTTATACGATGTCTCTTACGACAGAACTTGCGATCGGATAGGTTACCTTTTCAAAAGACCTCTTGTTAAGAAACAATTTTGCTACTACGTTTCGTTTCAGTGGACAAGCTTTTATGCCATTACTTGAGCGAACCTAGACTACGAAATTGGGGTAATCAATTATTTGAAAATTAATTAATCAGTTATTAATGTTACAGGTATTTCTTCGATCCATAAATACAGAAAAATACAAACAAAATAAACAAAAAGGAAAGAAAAACACATATTGAAATGTTAAATTAACAGTCTGAACCCAATACACTGCAACTACAGTAGAGATGAGCAATGAGCCGTTCCAGGCCCAGTGTAAGTTACTTCGCAGGCTAAGTAAAACACACTGCATATCTAAAAGGGGTAACTTATCGATATAGAGCTGTAAGTTCAGTAGTACGAACAGTAACTTAAATATAGTTTATTTAACGACGCTCGCAACTGCAGAGTTATATCAGCGTCGCCGGTGTGCCGGAATTTTGTCCCGTAGGAGTTTTTTACATGCTAGTAAATCTACTGACACGAGCCTGTCGCATTTAAACACACTTAAATGCCATCGACCTGGTCCGGGATCGAACCCGCAACCTCGAGCACAAAAGGCCAGCGCTATACCAACTACGCTACCAAGACCGACCGGACAGTAACACGTAAACAGTTTCCTTCACAGTAACTTAAAGTGAACGAAAGGTAGCCTATTTACATTAAATAAGCAAAATTATTATTATAACGAAATACTGTATTCACAAATAAAAAAAGTGTCTACATAAAAATTCAGTTTCAAGTTGTGTTAGTTATAATTAAGGTTCTGTATTTCCTTTTCAAGCAATGTAAAATATGCAGTTGTAAGTTAAAAAGCAACATTATTAGGTCTATTGCACATAAAATGTGTCTGTACTGAGCGTTTGTAAACGAATAGAAGACAGAGGTGGAGTGATACTGATGTGGAGGAAAATAAGAATAAAAGATAACTATAACGATGAGGTTAAATATTTACTACCACGACTAACAACTTACTTAACTATAATTTTTCGTTCACAGATACTGTACGTCCACTCCACATTAAGACCTACGTCCATTTTATTAGCTGTCTAATCTCGTAAGTAATAAAATATCTCCTCAATTTTTACAGCTAAACAAACATAGTCAATGGAATTGTGTTTGAGAATATTATTCCGGTTATAAAATAGACCTATAAGCAATTTCCGTTAGAAAAGATGAAAGTATGTAAAGAAGTATAGGCTATTCCAGCATTTGAAAACTACAGCACAAAGAATAAACTCGAATTTAAAGCTACAATTAATCTTAGTGGAATTAAAAATTAGTGCAATAAATACCGCTCAAGTTGCGTTCCAAAAAGTATGGCAAAGGGATGTCTATTTCTTTTTCGTTAAAACATTTGGCGTCACGCTGTAAATCTTGGACTTCGACAACATTTCCTAAATGATGTCATATCACCAACTCTGTTGTTGAAGGTTACATCAAGGACTGGAATTACTGACCTACACATCAGCTCGACCTGCTCACCAAATTTCGAATTTGAAAATTTCTTTTTGAAAAATTGGAGCGCCAAGGGCACAGTGAAAGTGAATTTGGTATAATCGCGTAGGAACATGGACTAATAACAGTGACGTCGGAACGCAAAACTCGGTACAGACCGACCTCTAGCAGATAAGAATCACCCCCGAGGTGCGACGAGGTGCCTGTGTCACAGAGGAAGATAGCATCTCTATTTGCAGCCGGAGCTATTGCCTTCACAGCAGCGCGAGTCGTTCTGAGTAGCTGGTAACCTTTGACCACCTTATTAAAATATCAGAAACACGGACTTCGCATATGTGCGTTTTATACACGGAGTCCGGCTCTGGACTCAATTGCTATGACTACAGAGTTGAATACCGATATTTACATTTATGATTACTTGTAGAAACGACTTCTTGTTCTTAAACACTTCTCTAAATACTCCTCTCCGTGTTCTTCATTCTTCATCTCCTCCTTTCTCTAACTCCTCTTTCTTCATCTTTTTCGTCCCGTAATTTAGTTTTTGTCTCCTTTATATTTTTCTGTTTTTCACTTCCATCTCTTTTCTTCCCTAATCCTTCTTCTTTTCTTTCAAATTTTTTCCATGATTTCTCCTCCCTTTCTGCTCTCTCACTCATTTTCTCTGTATTTTTATCTCCTTCCTTCTACCGCTTTCTACACTATTCCCATCTGTTTCCTCTTTCTCTTCCACTTTCACCGCTATCCCCTCCACTTTATTTTTCTTCCTAGCACTCTTCTTTCCTGCATCCCTCTCCTCTCCTTCCCTTTCTCCTTCTTCGTCTTCGCCTCTTGCCCCCTTACTTCCCTTTATCTTCGTATTTTTCTTCACTTTTTCATTCTTCTTCTCCGTCTACTCTTCCACCGTTCGTCCTTCCATTTCTTCTATTCTTTCTTCTTATTCATTTTATCCTTTTTCCTTCTCATCTGTCTCCTTATCTTCCTCATTTTCTTCCTTTCCTTGCCCTTCTCCCTCTTACTTTTCATCTTATCATCTCTTTCTTCCTTATTCTCAGTTTTATTCTTTCCCCCTCTTCCTTATATTCGTATTTCCATTTTCTTTCTCCTTATCGGCCTTATTATCTTCCTCTTTTTCTTTTTTCCTTTTCTTTCTTTTCCGTCCCCTCATCAACTCTTTTTAAAAAGTAAAAGTAAATCTATGACGCTACACCCCTTTGCAGGGCCAAGACCGTCCAGACGGCTGCTGGGCTCACGTCCATATGCCGAAGCAAAAGTGGATGAACATCCAACCAGAACGGAGGTATCGTGTGGTTAGCACGATGATCCCCCCAGCCGTTTGGAAATAATAAGGTCCAGAATACGACGAAATACCGAAAAATTTACTTATCTAATTTTTTATTTAATAACGCTGTATCAAGTGTACAATTATTTAACGTCGAAGAAATAAAATTGAAAATAATGAGGTGATACATTAAGGATTCTCCTTGAGAAGTATATATGAATTTTCTAAGAAATTGCCTGACAATCGCCTTATACTTATGAAAATCCTCAGAACAACCCCAACTGAATAATAAACCCGAAGCGGGATTTGAACCCAAGCTCGAGCGCAGTATCGGCGCACGAATCCCGATCGCTGTCCCTAGGTATATCTAGCTGGTGAACTCTTAATTTGATAAGTTCTATACGTTTGTTATTATTGCGGTCAGTGTTGGATTACACGACTGTACTATTGTGAACGGAGCGGACGGCCTTAAAAATGTAGGCTTGTCTGCAAAAAATGTTTCGGGTGGGTCGAGAAGGGGGGAAGATCTAGAAGACGGAATGGCATTTTAAGTGTACACGTACATCATTAGGAGCGGGTTGAGTGTATGCAGACTTCTTTTCTGTATTTCTAGTGCGCGGACAAATTTGACAGAGTTATTAACCCCTGTCTGACCTTTCATCTGCACATGAAAACCTGTTGGTTATAATTTCCTAGTCATATCACTCAACTTACACAGCTGGGAGAAGAGAAAAAGGGATTACACGCTAATGATTTAAACAGGAAGTTGTCACACAAATTGTACATTTCATTTCTAATGGGATGTAGGTTGATGATATTCTACGCAGTTTTGTGAGGCCGGTCGGCCTATCCTTCTTGCAGCTCGTGGTCTCCTCCTACAGCCAGGGCATAACAAAGTTCAAAGTGGCAGTTTGTTTCCTTCCCTCACGCCCTTCCCCTCTCAATCTCTGCAGCTCCAGTGATGGATTTACTACCTTCCAGGTTCTTAGCTGGAAATTCCAAAATACATGATTTCAATCACTTCAACGCGACAAGTTTATGGCCCATCCTGATGCTGTTGCTCGACATATTTTCTAACCGTTATTATTATTATTATTATTATTATTATTATTATTATAAATGACACTCGGGAGGAAATTAAACATAGAATAAATCTGGGAAATGCCTGTTATTATTTGGTTGAGAATCTTTTGTTATCTAGTCTGCTGTCAAAAAATCTGAAAGTTCGAATTTATAAAACAGCTATATTACTGGTTGTTGTTTATGGCTGTGAAACCTGGACTCTTACTTTGAGAGAGGAACAGAGATTAAAGGTGTTTGAGAATAAGGTTGTTAGGAAAATCTGTGGGGCTAAGAGGAATGAAGTTACAGGAGAATGTAGAAAGTTACACAACGCAGAACTGCATGTATTGTATTCTTCACCTGACATAATTAGGAACATTAAATCCAGACGTTCGAGATAGGCGGGGCATGTAGCACGTATGGGCAAATCCAGAGGGAAAAAGACCTTTGGGGAGGCCGAGACGTACATGGGAGAATAATATTAAAATTGATTTGAGGAAGGTGGGATATGATGATAGAGACTGGATTAATCTTGCACGGGATAGGGACCGATGGTGGGCTTATGTGAGGCCGGCAATGTATCTCCGGGTTCCTTAAAAGCCATAAGTATGTAAGTACCTATTATTATTATTATTATTATTATTATTATTATTATTATTATTATTATTATTATTATTTTATTATGAGTAGATTGATGGACAAGGGCATTAGCATAGATATGGATATGGATGGATGGACGGACGGATGGATGGATGGATGGATGAATGGATGGATGGATGGATGGATGAATGGATGGATGGACATGACATGCACATGGATATAGATTATTGATAATAAATACATGAACTAGTTTTCTAATTTACATTGTAATTACATTTGTCCCTTATGACAACTTTTTAAGATGAGACATGGAAAAAATACGTGGATATGAATGGATGGATATGGATGGAAGGACATTATGTGGATGGATGGACATTGTGTGGATGAATCGATATGGTTATAGACATATGGATGTTTGGATGGATGGATGAATGAATGGATAGATGCATTTGGATATGAATGGGTGCATTTGGATATGAATGTGTGGATGGATAGATGCATATACATATGGATGTGGATGGTTGGGTAGACATGGATATGGTTGGATGGTTATGGATATGGATGGATGGGTAGATAAGAGGACAAGATATTTTAAATACTTCTAATAATAATAAACATAGTGATGATGATGATGATGATAATTATTATTTATTGTTCATTTATATATATATATATATATATATATATATATATATTATTGACATTTATGTGCTCGTCAAGAGCCTTTGGCCATTTATAACCAGCACAGTAATAAAAATAAAAACAAATACCGTAATACAAATGTTACAATAGTGTTACAGCTTTAAAAACAATAATGTAATATTAGTAAAGGAGTAGAATGCACAACGTTAACAATTGCAATGTAATTAAAGCAAACATACAATAAAACTTACATATAAAAATGTGAAGTAATATAATAATAGAAATATAGAAAAGTAAAAAATAAAAAATGACTTAAGTTTACAAATTATATAATAAAAATTAAATCTCTTAACGAATAGCCACTGCTATATATTAAATTGATCGATATCATAACCCTGCATATTAGCATTTTTATGCATCTAAAAACCAAAGAAAAGATTTAGAATTTCTAGTGTACAAAATTTTGTGAACTCTCAGTTCTTTAGAAGAAGTAGGAAAGCTGACATTACTTATGGAAGATAATAATAATCATCATCGTCATTATAATCATCATAATAATAATCATAATAATAATAATAATAATAATAATAACAATAAATACGATAATAAAGCAATCTTCATGAAAAATCTACAAATTAGCTGTTAAGGTAATTCACTATCAAGATTCAAGCAGCCAGACGAGCGGCAGATGGAATGCTCAGAATCACTGTTTCCGTAATCGGGAATGCTGAAAATGTCTGTGGTTATATAAAATTCTTGAAATGAATTTTCTGAGGTACAACAATGCTTTATCTTTAGAGTTCGTGTAATGATAAATAGAGTTCATAACTCATGATACCGAAGTTCACATTCAGTTGTAGTCTTGGTGGCCATTACATCATTAGGAAAGGCTTGTTTGAACGAGCTAGCGTATTATTTGTTAAGTTGCTTAAATTTGTCCCTGCATTAAGTCTGTGTCAAGTGGATCTAATGCGAAGCTTTTCACTCAACTCCAGAAAAATGTTGTTCACACACACATAAACTGTGTAATTGTGATGCAACTTGACACCACTTGTTTTTAAGTGCTTTCTCGAGTCGTCGTTTCCCAGCAGAAGCTCATGTTACACAGTGGACTCTACATCACATTTATTTTTCTGATTATCTTGCACCTGTTCACAAATCGTCCCGACTCTGAACTGCCGATTCTCTAATGAATTGTCATTGCAGGGAAAAGTTTATTACTCTGTTTATTAGATTTCTGAATCAGTTGAAATTCTTTCCGTTATTTCTTTACTAGCCATAACCGTGCGCTTCGCTGCACGTGTTAGAAAGAAATATTATTGACTTAAATCTAAATAGAGTTTTGTAATTACTCAGTATTAATTATCACTTTGAAAGTTGTATTTAAAACTATTAATTTAACTGTTGTGATCATGCAATACTTTCTAAAGTTGTTCAGTAGGATGGAGTGAAAATATGAAGTTTATGGAATCACAATGTAATTCCAGGGAAAAGAACAATTCAAAATATATATTCTCTAGATTAATATTTAGAGGTGTCCCAAGAGCATCATATTTTGAAATTTTCACAAAATTTTGAGGTTCAGATATTTAGCGAGAGAACATTCTCCAGTAATTTAATCTGAACAGGATACCAGGAACATGTTAAAAAATACATGTTAAAAGACTCTGTATATTGTTGGTCACCTGTTGTTTCATTTTGAAGTGTCAATTTATAAGAAAATTGGAAATAATCACAAAACTCTTAAGTATGATATAATTAATATAATAAAATTAATGGAAATTCATTCTTCTTATGTTGCAGGGTATTTAAATCAGAATACCTCTAATATTAATACGAGAAATCTGACCTTCTACCATATATATTCGCAATGCCAGGGGAGCTGATCCCGTCACAATTACCTACCTTTCATGACGTAATGAAATATTGTCTATGGATCAAAAATGAATTAAAATCCAACTTCAGATCAAAAGAATCTGCTGTTGGAGAGATTTCAGAAAGAGTTCCTATCAAAACTAAGGAAATCCAGGTAAAGGCATAAATTCCGAAAGTCAGTCATACAAGAATATTACAACTGATTCGTGCTTACCATGATCAATACACAAACTTAATGAAGCCTTGTAAGAAACGGCACACGACAACTAAAATGATAAAATTGCAAAATTCAAAGAAGAAACAAACAAACTATTTGATATATTATGCAGTTGCAAATGCAAAAAAAATAATACTGTAAGCCTAATTCTGATAAAGACCGCCGTGTTCCAAAACAAGAAAGAATGTTTTACTAGAGCAAAGAACAGAAAGAAGGATGATAATTGGACCTGTTGATTTAGTTAGGTACCACTCAGAAAGAAATGAAAAAGAAAACAAGAATAAATTCTAACTAAAAAAATAAATGAGTTGAAATGGAATTTTTGTCATATTTTATGTAAAATACTATATATTTTGTCCCTTTAAATCCCCTCAAAAATACTGTATACTGCAGCCCCAATTTAGAGTCTTCCAAATGAAGTTCAAATAATGTAATTTTACAGCAATTTATTAGCTATGTAATGAAAAACAAAATGATAGAACAAATATACAAAGAGGCAAAAAAATTATAATATTAAGAAACTTAAAAGCCCTTGGAGCACCTCAAAAATTAAATATAGAAACTCCATATTTTTCACATTACTAAGTTAAGTGAAAATACAGATTTTTGCAACTATTACATTTAGAAAACAGATAAAAAAAAACAATTTTATGTATAGATTCACTCCACCCTATTGTTCAGTCAGTTCAACTTTTAATATTGATACTATAGACCTAATAGACAATTTTATTGATCAGCGTCTGAAATAAAATATACTTGTAATAACTGAGGGCTCTTACTTTTAGATGGAAGAAGACTTCCAATTAAATGATAAGCCTACACTACAGAATAAGGTGCAACTTCGATATCCATCCATACCACACAGGGAGAAAAACGTACTGTACTTAAATAGTTGAAAATGACCTCCTAATTATAACACACGCGCTCTATACCCAGCTGAGTGTTTCCTTGACTACAAACACAGATAGTATGTATGACTGACATCCTTAGCGGTTGTCTCGTGAGGTGGAAGCCTTAACATCACTCCACAATAAGACCAATTTCAGTTTAGGTAAATTATGATATAAGAAAAAAAAAGTTCTAATGAAGGATTTTTTTCGAAAGGATGTACAATCCTTGTTTCTTCATTATTTCATTTTAATAAAAATTCAGGACACTCTCTTGACATGTGGGCAGTTCACACCCACCATTGAGACAATACAGGGCAGAGAGGCCTATATAGTAAGAGAGTCATAGCGAGTTCCCATAGAATGGAATTAGATGTCGATTTTCTTGTACAAATCTAATCTTAGTTCACACAATTTATACTTTAATGTAGTATTGTGGGATTTAATCGATCAATTTCTGTTGTAATATTAATCGATCAAAAATATTTAATCGAATAATCGAGTCGATTAAAATTAATCGGTTCTAGTTGATATTTATTATTTTGTTAATACAAACTCATACTAAAATTTCTGACAATATTTCTCTATCTTACTTACTTAAAAGCACAATAGTACTGTTATTTTCTAACTGTAAACCAGGTAGTGTAGGGAAAATCTTTTCACAAACACTTCAGAAAGAGATGGAGATATGAGGAAAATGACCTAGTCTACCTCTATTGAAAGTTGAAACACAATGCGAAACCCTTATTAAGTTTTATAGTTTTCCAAGAAAACTTCCACTGTGTTGTCAGCTCATTTTCCTAGCATATGAAATACATACTTTTTTTGGGATTCGTCCCCTTCATCCCTTATAAAATAGCCATGTCTACACTGTGTGCAAGTGAGAGCGTAACTACCTTCTTCTCTTTCTAAACTCTGGTAATTCGATTACAATGTCCACACCTGTGGAGTAACGGTCAGCGCGTCTGGCCGCGAAACCAGGTGGCCCGGGTTCGATTCCCGGTCGGGGAAAGTTACCTGGTTGAGGTTTTTTCCGGAGTTTTCCCTCAACCCAATGTGAGCTAATGCTGGGTAACTTTCGGTGTTGGACCCCGGATTCATTTCACCGGCATTATCACCTTCATCTCATTCAGATGCTAAATAACCAGAGATGTTGATAAAGCGTCGTAAAATAACCTACTAAACATTTTAAAAAATCGATTACAATAGGGGTTAGTGTTCTGTTTCGACCGCTGTACTTCTGCAGTTGCAGTGTCTGTACTGAGTTTGTATATGATGCTGTGTGTTTAGTTTGTGAAAAATATAAACTATGAGAATTTGAGAGGTAAACTCCGCGAAACGTTTGGATTTAAATTGAACGATCGTGGAGAAGTGCGTGATAGAAAAAAAGTTTTTTTTTTCGTGTTTAATAATGCAGGAAACATTGTTACTAAACATAGAGCGGCACTTAATTCGGAGAATGTGAATGCACTCACATGTTTAAAATCATAGATGAAACAGTATTAACAATATGAGTCTTCATACTTTTTGTTATCTGTGTTTGTATCAAAAATTACCGGAGAAATTGACATAATAAATTATAAGCCTCATAATAGATATGTTAGTAAGTAGGCTAATTAAAATAGTTGTTTTGTAATATAACGATACAGATATATAACATTTAATACTTATGCTTATCACTGAACACAAGTTAAATTTAACAATAATTGTGTATTACAGTATATTAAAACACTTTTTCAACTCGATTAATCGATTAAAATCAAATAGTTAATCGATTAAATATTTTGATCGATCAACTGCATTACTTTAAAGCGCTACTACTTGACTGGCTTGAAACTATTGTCTGTTTTATCAGAGGACTGTTGAAGAAACGCATTTCTTGGTAACGATCCCCGCACCATACCGCGAGGAGGTGAGGGAGGGATGATTTCACTTGACACTCCTTGCAAGGACGCTCGCTCGGTGCGCCTCGTTACGCGAATAGAGTCTAGACCATTCCGGCCAGCTGGCGTGGCGGCACGTGTGTTTTACAAGAGAATTATAACATAGTTATAGCTGATTTATCAGAAGCTGAGTCAGGGGTGGGCGGCTCCTATGTAGTACGCATATTTTCGGACACGTTACAATTGTTGGCATCGAGTCCACTGCTCCATGTGTCACTGGGAGTGAAGCGGTGGTTCGGCATGGTTAGGGCCTATATCTGTAATCACATGCGTTAACAGAAGTAAAGTTAGGCAGCAATCACAGAGCAAACAATTACTACAATGCGATTATTTGGTCATTGCCACGGTTGGCATGGTTTTTCTAGGGCTGGACCCGGGACGGATACTAGCACTCAATTGCGTTGACACGTAATTAATGAAGTTAATGTATGCAATTATTAAGGGGTTAGGTACAGCTTGAAGCAGTGAAATTTTGTAAAAAAATTCTACATTTTTTTCCTCCATTACTGTATCTTGTACAATAATGAAAATTAGTAGGGGAGAAGTGGGTACAGTAAGACAGGGAGAACAGTGAGACATTTCTTATTAGATGGTAAATTTTGATGTTGAGATGTTGGTAACAGTGCAGTAGTATGTTGCATGACTAAAGTAACAGTATTTTCTTACTCGATTTGATTCTAGTTATAAAGGTGAGTGATGAAAAAATAATTCGTAATTTTTCACTCTAGAAGTAAAATTTTGGCTCGTGTTTAATGAAGGTTATATTGGATATACAAATTAGATATAAATATGAATGTTTTGTTACCTAATACTATGGTATTTGAGATTATGTTTGGCAAAGTTTCGTCTTTTTTGTTTTAATTTTGAAGTGATGGCGTCATTTTTAAATGAACTATGCATAAAGGGAACTGTGAGACATGCCATTGAAGGGTACACTGAGACGTGTCACTGTTCCCATGTACCAATGATTTGCAAAAACAAACTGTAATTATATTACATTTACCATAACTAACATTAAAAATGAACATATTAGTAACCAATTTAGGAACTGTAGCTTAAAATAATGGATACATTACATTTTAATGGTTTCATAACTAAAAAAATTATTCACAAAATTTAAGAAAATGCTTAAAAATAATAAAGAATTATATTAAATTCTTATAATCATAAGATTTGTTGTCACCAAAAATTCATTTCATTTTTTTGCAAAAGTTTGAAATGTCATGGAAAATTCACTTTTCCAAATGTTCCAGATGTTTCAATGGTTTCGAAGTCAGACATCAAAATGATTCTAAATAAGCCTACAGAACATGTCAAGATACGTAAGGAGACAGGAAGTTTTTTTTTTTTCTTTTGAAATAAATGTAAAACATTTCAATGTCCGTTAATAGACACTGTGGTGTCTCACTGTACCCTCGTGAATGGGAACAGTGAGACGTTTGCATTTTTTTGACAAACACTATTGCATATTATGTCCTTTATCTATTAACATTTTTGTTTATGTATTATACTCTATTTTAATGTCTATTTCTATTGCACTTGATTTTTAAAATACTTGAATTATCACTTGCATACATATGTCTTAATATTTTGTGTCTCACTGTACCCACTAATCCCCTATGTGTAAAAAATTGTCCTTCTGCTATATGGAAAAAAATATTTTTACGATTTATTTATTTATTTATTTTTAATCAAAATGATGGCAGTTCACTGTGCAGTGATGAAGCATTTCCCTCATAACTCAAACACTATCCAACATTCTGCGATGAAATTTTTTTGAGTATTTATGCCTGTCATATCTACAATATGATACAAAATCTCTACTCTATCTTTGAGAGATTGCATGATAAAAATAAATTCATTTTAAAAATGGTCAAATATCTGTATTTTATTCTAACACAAAATAAAAAATATATAATTTATTAAGGAATGTAGTTGAAAGAGCATGATATTGTAAACATGAGTTTCATCAATAAAATAAAAGAGAGAGAACACGAAAAAGTTAACAAGTTTATGAGTTAAGAGGGAAACGCTTCATCACTGCACAGTGAATTGCCACCGTTTTGAATTTCGAAAAAAAAAATATAAATGATTTTTTGAACAGTAAAAATATAGTTTTTTTGCACATAGCAAAAGGACAGTGTTTTACACATACTAATTTTCATTATTGTATAAGATACAGTAATGGAGGAAAAAATGTTGAATATTTCCAAAAATTTTACTGCTGTAAGCTGTACCTAACTTCTTAAGTTTACATGTAAATAATTAATCTGACATATGGATTACCTAATTAGGTTCATGAATTGGGCTTATTTAATCATTTATGTTTACTTTAAAAATAACTTCCTTTACTTTGGACACTTCTTTAATGTAATGGAATTTACGGGAGGAGGACACTATGGCCCAGCACTGCGATCTATTGCGCTAATCCTCAAGCTAGGCGCATTCCCAAACCCACACCGGCTGACAACACTAAGGTTCGCTGCGTACCCAGGTTTCGAGCAGATAACCCCCTTCGTCCCAAGGCCAGCCCCCTCCGTGCTTCGCCAACCGGCGATCGGGATATGCTATGGAATGATGACGAAATGGAGACATGGTGACGAAATGATGTAGATGCCTAATATGGGGAAACGGGAAAACCCCGAGAAAAAGCCCAACTGCGACCTTGTCCGTCACAAGTGTCACTATGGATTTTTCAATGAAACATCCCAAACTTGAATGGGACTCGAACCCGGGCCGCGTGCTTGACAGGCTGGAGATCTGACCACTCAGCCACCGCAGAGATTTCTTTTAATGTATTTTTTATATTTTGTTATTATTATTATTATTATTATTATTATTATTATTATTATTATTATTATTATTATTAAATATTTACAAGACTTGAAAACTATTTATTGTGGTTTTAATGCCTTCAGATTATTTCTCCATGTGGTAAACAGTCAGTCGTGCAATGATGGTCTTCAAATGTTTCCTGAATGTTATGTGTGTATATTTTCTTGCATTCTATCTTTCTTCTTTATTTCTTCCTCTGTTCAGTGTTGACCAGTTGTATTTTCACACTTATTCGGTTGAAATATTGTCTTCCTTTTTGTTATAGCAAAGACGCAAGCCTTAAAACTCAATTTCCTCAGTTCACGAGTGTTGTGTAGGCCTACTCGTTTCAGTCCGGCGGTCGTGACTCGTAACAGCAGGTGACGCGGTGACTTCTCAATTGAAACTAATCGAAGTTAATTGATTAGTGCTATTCTGTTTTGCATTTTAATTACAATGAAATGCGCACTTCTCTTTCTACTCCACAAATTAGCATGTAAATATGACACGTGCTTTACATAACCCATCTCCACTTCATTATTGTTTATAATATAGTAATAATAATAATAATAATAATAATAATAATGATAATAAAAACAAATAATTATTTATTTACAGAATTACGATGGACAGCCTACAAATCTTTATGTGTCTAAAGTTTTATTTTTCTTCACCACTTATCCAGTCCTCTTTCTCTCATCCCTGTTATGACCTCTTACATCCATGAGTTTCAAGATCTGTCTCTATTTTTTCTCCCATTGTAGCGCCTTTTTGAGTAAATTTTCCTGTTTCATTCTTCTCAAATATCCACACTAATTCAATTGTTTATACTGCATAATATAAGCACATTAATTTTATCTCCTAAAACTGTGTTTATAATATTTCCTAATTTGGAATGTCTCGCTGACCGCCACAAAAATATATTTTCTGTGACAGTAGTTTTGATTTTAAATTTTTATTTAATTTTTATGTTTCAGTCCCATGTATAACAGTACTTTTCACTATTAAATTTTATATTTGCACTTTATTTTCTCTGATTTATTTCTAGCCCACAAAATATCATATAGAATTACTATTATTGCTCTTCCTTCATTAATTCTGTTCTTAATATCATCTTCTTTTCTATCTGTTTTTTTTTTCCTAATTCGAATTCCCAAATACTCAAAATTTTCATTTCTTAATACAACATGTCTGATATTACAATTTTGAAACAATAGTAGTAGGTATTGCAAATCTGGCTTTCAGGTATAGCCCCATTGAAATTATTCAATAGTATTTTTTCTACATCCCATGTGAAATGGCTTATCTCAATTTACTCTCAAACTCCGTTTGTGATATTTTTCCAACAGTTTTCTCAATATAAAATCCATGTCTTAATATTCCTACGCAATTACTCGTATCACCTGATCTGCAAATAACGAATGTACTCAAGCCTTTCAAAAATTGTTTTAGGCATTACGCACAACACGACTAGTGGTGGACACAATATTATTTTTTCGTTGAAATTATGTAACTCGTAGCGCTGGTATTTTAGTTTAAGTAATGACTGAAAACAGCTAAAATAGTAATAAATAGATATACGACTTTATCATAGGTTCAGTGGATGATTGTTACATTAATTCATACGTTGGGTCTGAGTAAAGAAACAAACATTTATAATACGCGGATTTCTCATGGATAGTTCATGTCTCTTAGCTATGTAGAGTGATTTATTCGTATGAATGTTTCGTCTCCCCGACAGGGTTCGATACTCGGTCCTTCCTTTCGTACTTTTTAATTTCGAACTTCGGTTCCAGGTGATTCTATAATATTCTAATTAATACTACTTTAAAATGGAAATACTCAATCCTTCGCAACATCTTATGGATCAGAATATTCCACAACAATAGCTATAAAAGCTCGAATTTTACCGTCGGTAATCATTCACGGTTCGAATCTCTGAAGGTCGTAAGAGCAAAACTGAAAGACAGTGAGAGAAGATTTAAATTTAAGATGCTGCAGCAAGCCAACTACGTCGACATCATCCAATTCCATACGGGTTGTTATCGTATGTCTTAGGCCATATGGTCTGTCACAGTTTTATTCCAACTTTTGTTTTGGTCTATCTAGGTTCAGATGTTCTCATGGTAGTGTCACTAGACGTGACATATTCAAATTATATTGAAATAAAATAATAAATTGTGTTAAAATTCTGTGCTGTCGCTTCTTTAAAAATACGTTACTTATTCCGAAATAAAAAAAATTAATTTTATGGATTGGATATACCTAGCGTATTAAGAAAACGATGTTATAGGCACAATAAAAAGAGCAAATGACTCCATAAAACATTACCCAAGACCGGAATAAAAGTTGGAGAGGAGAAAGAAAATAAATAATTAACATAACAGATTGACAGCACGTGTTTAACATCAAATTATCATACGAAGACTACAATTCGTAACATTCACATGATGATGTTAGTGAACGTTATACCTATCTCAAATTTCGCCTACGAAATCATTAAATACCTCCCACATGCCTCGGCTGTTATTTGGGCTGCCTAAACAAAAATGAACGGGTTAAGTCAGATACCATGTAAAATGTAGGCCTATGATCTATATGATGATCAATCTCCAACAGGTACTCCCATTCTTGAATATTTTTAATGCAATTTCTTAATGCTCTCTGTAGATATGGGCCTATATCTTGAATAATGTAGGCGACATGCTATAGATCTAATCCTTACATTACGCCTTTCTTACATTATTTTCCTGTGATAAAAATGGAACATTTCTATTTCGTATACATCTTTATAATAATAATAATAATAATAATAATAATAATAATAATAATAATAAACATCATCATAATCATGTCGAATACGGCGTTCACGTTCACAAAGACTTAGGCACGCAAATTTAAAAAATGAAAGCCACGATTATGGGCTGGAACTCGTCTACAGCAGGATCTTTGATCATTGTCTATTTGATCTTCTCTTTTACCTTAGTATCTTTGTCGTAGGTCTGGTTTTGAAAAAACCTCATATCACGAGAATTCCCTTTGTCTTCCTCTAGTAAAAATATGTATAAATGTGTAAATTACACACATTATCGTATATATAAGGTGATCCACATACAGTATCACATGTTAATTTCTCATAAATTTACCAATAAACTATAAACTAAATGTTGATTTTTCCAAGTGTCGCCGGAGAAGGGGATCTTTCAGATTGCGTCATGGACGGCATTCCGCTTGGCACCACTCATGGGGCACCGGGGAGTAGCTCTGATATTTTGAATGTAATGATAGAATTTTTTTATTATTCTGGTTCTCCTCAAGAGATCGGACAACAGCGTATTTTGAAATGAAGTATATTAGATACATATGCTAAATAAATAATGACAATTAACTAAACTAATACTTCCTATCAATTTAATAAGTGCTCAAAGTAACGTCCATTAAGATCTATTAACACTTTAGCGAAGACTTCACATAACATTTACAAACATACAAGTAGTAGTATCGTTCCTTCATATTCTCTTTGATGATAGGTGACTTTTTTACTTTATCCACCGGCGTGGCTCAGTCGGTTAAGGTGCTTCTCTGCCGGTCTGTAGTTGCGCTCGGGCGCAGGTTCGATCCCCCCTTGGTTGGGTTTTTTCCAAGGTTTTCCCCAACCGTAAGGTGAATGCTAGGTAATCTATGGCTAATCCTTGGTCTCATCTCGCCAAATACCATCTCGCTATCACCAATCTCATTGGCGCCAAATAACCTTGTAGTTGATACAGCGTCGTTAAATAACCAAGTCTACTACTACTTTTTATTTTACATCGCTCCATAAAAAGGGATAATGTCAGGTGAGTGGGCAGGCCATGTGACAGGTCCACCACGTCTAATCCAACACCATCCGTCGTTGAAGACTTCAGACATTTGTCAATTTATCCTGCATTGACCAAGTAATAAAAGCATGTTTACCTCTACGTTAAACCCTATCATAGCCCTATGCTTTTGTCTATAGGCTCTAGGAGTTCATGAATTAGTTAGACCAACTATGTTTAAGATATTACGCGACTTTGAAAACAGATGGTTGTGGGAATGTAACGGTTGCCTTTCTTTCCAAATTTTCTTTCTTTGGTTCACAAAGAGTACAGTATAAGACTGTATTAAACTCCTCTGGTGGCTGCGTAGTCTACAGCACCAGACTGTCATTTAGGTTGCATCATTTTAGAAAAAAAAAACTCAAACAAAAGTTGCTCGACTTGTTGACAACCAGAATTTTCAAGAACATGTCCATCATTGCATTCAAAATATCAGAGCTTCTCCCCGTGTCCCATGTGTAGGTCTGAACGAAATACCGTCCATGCCATAATCTACAAAAGGCTGCCTCCTCTAATAAGTTTTGGAAAAAACAGCATTTAGTTTTATTGATCTACTTAACAAAAACCAGCTTGAAACACTTTATGGGGGCCACTCTATATAGCATTGTCGGAGTTAAGGAATCATGAATAAACTTCACGAACTCGCAAGATGTTGTGCACCTAGCGAGGCCTTACTATAACCTGTAAGAATTGGGTTGTTGCTTATGTGGTTTAGCTTGGCTTGGCTCGGCTTTACGTTGGGTGGAACCGAGACGGACTCATACACTTAGGCACGGTTTGACCCATTGTTCATCCTTATATGCGATGATTGTACAAATCCGACAGGTAACCTGAGTGACATTCGTGAATCCGACGCTGATAGGTCGGCTATCCTGCCTCAACTTCTTATAGAGTAGTTCGATGAGCCTCAGGGTCCTGAAGCCCCAAAACCTTCCTAGATCGGCATCGGAAACCCATATTACTCCCAAGACGTCAACCCAGCCTATTTTTACTATTTCGGATGATAGATGAAATGAAGGGGAAGTTGGAGAGTATTGGTGCAGTGATAGAGAAAAACGAGAGTAGCTCAAGAAAAATCCTCTGCAACGTCTGATTTGTCCACCACGCACTGTAGCCACAGACGCGGCTTGTTGCTTGTTCACCACTAGAGAGTTGAAGAGCGGTATGGACTTAAAATATTTATAGGTTTATGATAGTGGAATTATACCAGTTGTCGTTACACATCTTTATGTGCCTTTCTTCTCCACTTATCCAGTTCTCTTTCTCTTATCCCTATTATGACCTCTTACATCCATGAGTTTCAAGGCCTGTCTCTATTTTTTCTCCCATTGCAACGCCTTTCTGAGAAATCTTTCCCCTTTCACTCTTCTCAAATATCCATATCAATTCAATTGCTTATACTACTATGTCCAATTGTAACTCGTACGAGGTAACCCCTGGCGTAAGCAAGCAGCATCGCATATTCTTTAAGGTCGTTTTTCCTATTTTATAAGGTAAGTTATTGACCTTAGCAGAACATGCTTGACGTGCAATATCTTCTGGTTCTATAGGCGTTTGGACATCCATGCTATAATCACATTAATTTTATCTCTTAAACTGTATTTGTAATCTTTTATAATTTGGAATGTCTAGCTGACCGCCTCAAAAATCCATTTCCTGTGACAGTAGTTTTGATTTTAAATTTTTATTTGTTTTCCATATTTCAGTAACATAATGTAACAGTACTTTTCACTATTCAATTTTATATTTGTACTTTATTTTCTCTGATTTATTTCTCACTTACAAATGTCATATAGAATTGCTATTATTCTTCAATTCTTAATACATCATGTCTGAGGTAGGCATTGACAATAAATTAAGTACGTTACGAAATGAGAAATAGAACAAAGGCAAAGAAATCTACTAACTTTACTAGAATTCAGAATTAAAAACGGGAGAGCACAGTACGTGATTGTACCGAAACGTTACTTTAGGTACGTTAACAGAAAACAATTCCAAGTGACACAGAATTTGTGTGCATTCGATGTGGGATCTGGCGTCTTGTCAGCCCACTCGAGTTGTATGCATATAAGGGGAAGAATTGAGACGCTGTCGGGTAGAGTTCCTGGGTAGCTCAGTTGATAGAGCTCTGGTACATTCAACCATAGGTCCCAGAATCGATACCCGGCCTCGGAACAATTTTTCTCTTGAAATTATTCAGGCAACAGTATTGTTAAAATACAAAAAATGGGATAGTTGACGAATTCAAGAAAAACTATGGAAATCAACAGTGAAGAAATAGATAAAAATTCGAAAATTGTATTTGCAACAATAATACATTTGCGTAATTTATCTTAGAAATTCACTTATTCTAAAATCTCATTTAACACTCTTTCATCAGAAGACATTCCGCCACTGGATGTAGCGGTGTTGAGACTTGCTTGACATGTATGAATTAAAGAATGGGTACGCTCTAGAGGTCAAAGTTGCTGAGCCTTGCAACACACATATCGCACCAAACACCCAGTTGTTTATATTTCTCACAGCTTATTAATTTCTTTTCTGAAGAAACCGTCGCAAGGGCCTGGCAACTTGCTGTCTATCTCCCTGTCCGTGCGTCATATAAATGGAATAGAGCGGAACTCGACTGCAAGCGACTATAATAAGACTATGTAAAAATTAATTGAAATAATAATTTTCGTCAAAAATTATTACGTGAAACATAAATCTTAGAAAGATAGAAGCAATAGGATTGAAGGAAACAAGGTATTCTCTATTTCCTCTTCTTTCTTCTTTGAATGTTATTTATTTTCTTGTGCAATATTCTCATTTCTTTCCTTCTTCAAAACGTTCTATATGTATCCTAATTTATGTCACTAAAATTAATCAAATTATTTTTTTATTTTGCTATTTGACAGCACTGTATCAACTACTAGTTATTTAGCGTCGATGGAATTGGTGTTAGCGAGATGGTATTGGCGGAGTAGAGGTCGATACTTCCTAAAGTGGGGGTCGCGACCCCCTGGAGTCGTGTAAAAATCTGAGTGTTGTCATGAGATGATTTACAAGATAAAACAGAAACGCCGGTCAATCTTCGATATCGCCTCACACCACACACGGAACTGATGCCTATGTTATAAGTTTCTTTATGGGTTAGATGGGTTAAATGTGGGAATAGTTAAGTGACATTAATCCGAGGTATGTGAAAAGGTTAGTGGGCTAGTTGAGGGGATGATTTAAGTGACTATGAGGTCAAGGAATTTGAAAATTATTTAAGTACGTTTTCCCTCCCGTGTATAGTGTAGGGGATAACGAAATTTCACCGAAACACCTTATTAACATACATTTATTTTGCGTTTAGAGACATAAACAAATTTGAACATAAAAATAAAAAATATTTCTGCAGTTATAAAGTATAAAATAATTAATGTAATAAGTGTGCCTGTTTTTTCAGACCATAGTCTCTCAAATCTGAACTAAGTATTCTATATATATACATAGAGTGATATCATTTTCAAGTTCGAGATTTCTCTCTTTTGTTTTGATGGTAATCATAGACGGAAAAACTTAATTTGCCTGAGTGCGAGATTGCAAATGTTGATCAAAGGTTTAAGGAAGGATATGGGTGAAATTTGTTTCCCAATTTATTTCATAAAATTAATCTATAGACCCCAATGTATGAATCTGCAAAATTTCAGCCCCATGTGACTCTTGAAACTGTGATTAATTATGCCATACTTAAAACGTTGCGCTCTTTAAATGCCTAGCATATATAGCCTACTTTAAAAGTGATTTTTCTCAAATTAAATTTTTTGCTCCAGTCTGTATATTCAAAATCTAAAGGCTTCTACAATTTTGAAGCTATCAAGCTGAAATTTTTTATGCATTATCTACATAGTAACAATAATAATAATAATAATAATAATAATAATAATAATAATAAATAATAATAATAATAAAAATAATCCGTGGCGCTACAGCCCACGAGGGGCCAAGACCGACCAGCCGGCTGCTGGCCTTACGGTCACATGCCGAAGCAGAGGTGGACGATCATCCAACCAGAATGGAGGTATCGTGTGGTTAGCACGATGAGCTCCCCAGTGGTTATAGCTGGTTTGCGTAACCGGATTTCGCTACCTATCGTAGCTCCTCAAGTGCATCACGATGCTGGGTGGACACCGGTCCCATACACTCGCCGAAATTTCATGAGAAAATTTCTTCCATTATCTGCATACTATGGTTAGCAAATTAGATTATCAGATTTTTGTTATGATAATTACTTTTAAATTAAAAAATAATAATTTGTATAGCAATAGGTACTAGAAAATAAAAAAAAATAACTTTTGACTAAATAATATATATATTTTCCTCTATTCTAACTATATATTTATAAAATATGGATGCTTAGTGCTATTCTAGGTACTTCAAAAATACTGTATTTTTTTCTACATCATAGACTTAAAATTTGTACGAGGAGATAGATTTTTAAAATATGCCCCAATTATTTTAGAAAAAGGGCATAACTCGGAAAATATCTCGGTGCCATGCATGAAAATCTGTATATGTATAAATATCATATGTGGAATATGTGTGCCAAAAATGAACCAACTAGCTAAAAAATCTACAGAAGTTAGAAATTTCACCCATCTCCTCCCTTAAGAGCTATTTTGCAAACTCGAAGTATTCTTTTGATGCAAAACTGGTCAACGCTCTGCGAAAAAAAGATCTAGTTTCAACATTCCATCAGTAGGTACATATCGATGGCTAAGAAGTAATTTCCCGTATCTACAAAAATGTTTATTTAGTTTAACTACATTATTTAGATAACTACATTATTATTACGTTCACAATATTGGACAGTTAACTAATATTTTGTTCTCGAGTACGAGATCTTGCAAGGCACAAACATGTATAAAAAGTTTGTCTATTTGAGAAGAAATAGTTTTTAACCTTTTCTTTATTCAAAATGAAAATATTCTCAATCTTCCAAAAGTACAATAAAGTATAAGTGTTAAAATAATTACAACAAACAAACAAAATTTGTAATAGCAGCCGTAATAGTATATTTGTTATTCCTACATCAAACAGGGTCAAATAATCCTACAGGTTTAAATAGAAATATTGATAAAATCCCATTCCACACATATTTCACAATTAAAGATGCTGTAGGATACATAACCTCTAAATTTACAGGTACGAGGTACCACTAATTCTTAACCATCGATATTCCAATGGAGCCTGCCTTCATATATATTTTTAATTTCAACCAGTTGAACACAACGAATTCCTTATCCATCTGTGACTGTCGCAATTCTTTTGAGTGTCTTCAGAATAATACTAAAAAATCTGTTGTTTATAATCGTAATTCAAGTGGTATCCACTAGTTTTGAGTAAAATTATAGATCTTTACGATTTTACAGGATTTGTATTTTCAGAATGGAGTCAATAACCGGTACAGTAGTGGGAGGGGGTCGTAAATTCATATATTATCCAAAAATGGATCGTGCCTTCAAAAGGTTTGGGAACCACTGCACTACATAATTACCTGAGATTCTCCTACAGTTGGGAAAAACCTATCTGTGTCCCCGTTCATTTCGGTTAGCCGATAATCTTTCGTACACAATTTCGAGCATCGAATCCCAGACTTCGAACTCTGAGACATTGGCAGTAAAATTAAGAAAATGATTAGCGAGGCATTCCTGTAAGCGGGGTTTATTGCCCCCGCGGCTGCGATGAATAATGGGACGCGCTTCCTGCTGTTTTCGGCTGATCATGAATCGCTCATCGCCCGCTTCATCCGTCAGCTGCAGAGCTGCTCCTTGCTTGTCAGCCGCTCGTCTCCCCTCTGGAAATATGCATGTGATGACCAGAATATGGCTTCGGCATGTCACAACACCACCGCCCGAGAGTCCTGTATTAAAAGCGGTGCAATTAGTCTAATTGTTATTAAAAAGTATCCCCAACTGCTACAAATTTGACAGTCTCGGATTCGATCCCCGGCAGGGAAGTGAATGTTAGCTCTCTGTTGCTGCCTGCTTAGCTCAGACGGTAACGAGCTAGACATATCATCAGAAGCTGGGCTTCGGAGTGGGTTCGAATACAGATTGGGCTGATTATCTGGCTGAATTTTCTTAGCTTTTGTCCAGTTGTGAGGTAATTCCATGGCGGATTCGTAAGTCAAATACCATATCTCTATTATCAATACCACCGATACCAGATAACTTTCAAGTTGATACGGCGTCGTTAAATGGCCCATTACAAATAGACAGATGCTTCATATCTTTAAGTAGAACTACGTATGGGTGATGCTAGAAATGAAGAGGAGAATAAAGGAGAGCAGGAGAGGGGACACAATAAAAAGAAGAACACAACGATAACAATAGAACAAGGAAAACACGAGGAGTGCAAGGAGAGAAAGGGGAATTAAAGGATAACAAGGCGGTTACAAGGAAGAGAGTGGAAGGACAAGGAGAATAGTGTGATCACACTCAGAACAAGGGAAGACAAGGAAAAAAAGGAAAGAGAAAGAGAGTAACACAGGGAGAACAAGGGTAATACATGAGAACAAGGGATAAGCAAACATAATGATGTAAAGAGTAGGAGAACAAGAAAAAGACATTGAGGATAAGAGTAAAACAAAGGGAATAGAAGGAGAATAAGAGAAATACGTAAGAACAAGGGGTAGCTAATGAGAAAAAGGGTAGACAAGTAGAACAAGAGTAAGACAGGGAGAACAAGGGGAAGACGAGGAAAACAAAGGGAATAAAAGGAGAATAAGAGGAATGTATGTGAACAAGGGACAGCTAAAGAAAACAAAGGGAAGATAAGGAGAACAAGGGGAAGACAAGGAAACAAAGGGAATAAAAAGAGAATAAGGGAAATACATGAGAACAAGGGATAGTTAATGGGAACAAAGAGTAGACGAGGAGAACAAGGGGAAGACAAGAAAAACAAAGGGAATAAAAGGGGTATAAGAGGAATGCATGAAAACAAAAGTATAGCTAATGAGAGAAAGGTTAGGCAAAGAGAACAAGAGGAAGACATGGAGAAGAAGGGGGAGATCAAAAAAAACAAAGTGAATAAAAGGAGAATAAGAGGAATACATGAAAACAAGGGATAGCTAATGAGAAAATATGTTAGACAAGGAGAACAAGGGGAAGACCAGAAAAACAAAGGGAATAAAAGGAGAAGAGGAATGCATGAAAACAAGGGATAGCTAATGAGATGAAAGATTAGACAAGGAGAACAAGAGGAAGACTGGAAGAACAAGGGGAAGACCAGAAAAACAAAGGGAATAAAAGGAGAGGTATGCATGAAAACAAAGGATAGCTAATGAGAACGAAGGATAGACAAGGGGAATAACAGGGAGACAAGAAGAACAAGGGGAAGACAAGGAGAACAACTGGAAGACAAGGAGAACAATGGGAATACAAGGAAAATAATGGGAAGAAAAGGAGAACAAAAGCAAGACAAGGAGAACAATGGGAATACAAGGAAAATAATGGGAAGAAAAGGAGAACAAAAGCAAGACAAGGAGAACAGTGGGTATACAAGGAAAACAATGGAAAAGATAAGGGGTACAAGGGCAACACAAAAAGAACAAGAGTAATACAAGAACTAGGCCTACAAGGAAAACAAAATGAAAACAAGGTCTACAGAATGAGAACAAGGGCAACACAATAGGAACAAGGAGAAAACAAGTAGAACAATGGTACTACATAGCGAGATGATATTTGTAGAGGTAAGGACGAGAATTTGCCATGGATTATCTGACATTCACCATACAGTTGAGGAAAACTTCGGAAAAAACCAACCAAGTAATCAGCCCAAGCAGAAATCGAACCCACCCCGAGCGCAATTCCGTAACAACAGGCAAACGTGCTTTTCCTGAGTTACGCCGGTGGCTACAGCCAATATTTCTATAACATTAAAAATAGAGAATGGAGAGAGGAGGACCGCGTGAAAACTACAGGCATGAAGTTCATCTTACACTTCTGTTTCTATTTTATCGTGAGTGATGACAATGTAAACCTTTCATGTCATAACATTACAATATTTCTTTCTTGTACTTCGAACATAGATGTCTCATGTCAAATATTTTATATGGTATTTTAATCTTGTTTTCGCTTTTAGGATTCTGCCATTGCACAGAATTAGGGGAGAGTTGGGTAGTATCGGACATCGGGTAATATCGGACAGTGCGTTTTTTCATCTAAAGCCAGATGGTAGTACCTGAATGACATGGTTACGTTTCTGTATGCGACATCACAGAAACCTAACCGTGTCATTCAAGTACTATCATTTGGTGGTATAGGTCTCGCAAGCACGGATTACCGCGCAAGGAATGCGAATCAAACAATGCGATAAGGAAGAGCGGGCGAGAGGAAAGGTTACAAGATAACTTCAATGATATTCAAGAGTACAGTCGGAAGAGAAATGACATCGATAGAATCAGTCTTGCGTTGTGATAGTTACATTACGACTTTAGTTTGTTCCATTGCATGTGAATACGTGTGTTGTACCGCATGGCATTATTATTTCATTCGTAAACATATGTTACGCGTTTAATTAGCTTCGAATTTTTCTCTTGCTACGTTCTTTATTTCCACAGCGATGTCCTCATGTGTTCATCTTCTTGGAAGAGACAGTACTTCCATCGGCTCGCACCCCTCCTCCCTCGGCGTGCCTACATACACACGTCTAAACAGACAGCAACGCCACCATTGGTTTTCGGTAATCCTTTCTTGCTCGAAGCTACAGATGAATGTTGTTATGCTTCATTTAACGACGCTCGCAACTGCAGAGGTTATATGTGTCGTCGGATGTGCCGGAATTTTGTCCCGCAGGAGTTCTTTTACATGCCAGTAAATCTACTGACATGAGCCTGTCGTATTTAAGCACACTTAAATGCCATCGACCTGGCCCGGGATCGAACCCGTAACCTTGGGCAATAGAAGGCCAGCGCTATACTAACTCGCCAACCAGGTCGACTGGTGGTAAATGGAAGAAACTCACTGTCCGATACTACCCAACTCTCCCCTAATATTTTATATTACATCCATTTTGTATTGTTTTATAGTTACTAATGGACCACTCATATTTTCCTTATTCAGTGAGAACAAGAATTCCTGTTGGAACTCAAAACACTTCCCTTGTGAGCATATGGACCTACACATTATAAACAACATGGCAGATAGCGAGAAGTTTTATATGCCAGCAGATTGAGATGATGTTCTTAGTTGTAGCTTATGCATTTGTTTTTAGCGTGAATACATCTACTCCTATGTTCGATCCGGTATAAAGATTCTATTTCAGAAAGACGATCGACACATTTTCAGGCCAGTAATTTCACGCCTATATTTTCTAAACGACACAACATATTCCAATGAAGCAAACGACGATCGACAGACAAAGGATCATAGTATTCAACGTGGCTTTGAGTTGGAGCGAGTGACGTCATCTAGCCATACGCGAGACGGGGGAAGTTGAGGAACGAATTGGCGAATCGCGTTGCAGCCGAGGCAGTGTAACTTGAGAATTCGAAGCGATAGAACGTTCGCAGTGTTACCAAACGATTCATAACAAATCAAGATATAATCTCAATTGAGCGGAAGTGAACAGTATAGGCCTACAAGTTAAATTGAAAAATTCGACATTGAATTTAAGTAAAGAGGGAAAATTCACAATGTCGAAGCATATACAGTGCAAATATGAGCGGACATATAAGCAGTGAGCCACTGGCGTGGCTCAGTCGGATAAGGCGCTTGCCTGTAGGACTGAAGTTGCGCTCGAGCGCGGGTTCGATCCCTGGTTGGGTTTTTCCCTAGGTTTTCCCCAACCGTGAGGTACTCCTATGGCGAATCCTTGGCCTCATCTCGCCAAATACAATCTCGCTATCACCACTCTCATCGACGCTAAATAATCTAGTCGTTGATACATCGTCGTTAAATAACCAACTAAAAACACAATAAGCAGTGGGTAGCAAACGATAGAGCACGATGGTTAATGTAGCAACCGACATGTTTACTTTCAATATATACAAATGGTTACTCCAGGCACAGCGAATACGTATTCCGGGTTTTCAGGGTATCTAGAAAGAAGAGATACCGATTGTCACTGCTGACGTTTACCTTATTAACAATATCAGGGACGTATTCACGCATAAAACTTGCGGCTGCCTCCTATACGCATGCCATTTTTTTTTTTTTAGTTTTTTATTTTTTAATTTTCGTTGTTACTTAATGAGGTACATAGAATTAAATTATATTAGTAGTAATAAAAATGTCATAAATATTATACCTGTTTTCTATTTATATATATAATTTTTTTGACAAAAACGCAAGATTTATGACGCACAACAGCGTCACTGCAAGAGCTTAAACAATGAAGCCTGCACACACGACCCTGCAGTGAGGTTGCTGGTGGGTGGTGTACGAGGGGGAGGGAAGGGCCGGGCCGGGGGTGTGTTTAAACGCAGTCGTCATTACCTCGTTTATGAATATATTTCCTAAATTTGCACCTTCACGCCGGCAGATCTATATGCTAATTTACCGCACTACACATTATTGTTCTGACATGGCCCTGTCTCTCTGATGCGGCTCTAATGTTTACAACATTTATCAACATGGGTTCGAAAATACACCCACCACTTCTCGGAAAATTACATAAATGGACATTTTAGAAGCGTTAATATTGTGTCTAGTATTGATGTACTCTTTCCCATCGTTATGGAAGCCGATGCAAATAAGCTAATACTGGGTGTTCATTTCAAAGTGTGTCATGACGTCACTGTTGATGAGTCAGCGATTTGAAACGAGTTTCATCTTTTGTGTCAGAGAAGTTGCCTATTAATCAAGGCGTTCTATCTGAACTTGAGAACGTGTATGGT
This sequence comes from Periplaneta americana, assembly GCF_040183065.1. Lineage (NCBI taxonomy): Eukaryota > Metazoa > Arthropoda > Insecta > Blattodea > Blattidae > Periplaneta > Periplaneta americana. Next base: position 95,815,228 of record NC_091128.1, read on the forward strand.
ATAACTTGAACGTCGTAGCAACAGATGGCGGTCTGTACGGTCTGTGTGCTACCGTAACCTCTTTCGAATTGTGTTTTGCGCTGGCAAGTCATACGCAGGGTATTTGTTATCATCGGTTGCATACGGAAACATTCCACAACACAAATCAAATGCTCCGTGTCCATGTTGACCGTCGAAATTAATGTAAAAAAATACGTAAGTAATCGTCTTAACTCTCTCCACATATCCCGACAGTTAGAGAAAAACTCACCTCATTACATGTTTCGAAACAGTTCACATTCCTGCCACTACCGGCGTTACCGTACGTATCAGTAAGTACTTTTCTGAATGAACGCCGCACTTGCTAGGCAACTTCTCTGGCACATAAGTAATACACCTCTGCGGAAGTGTAGGAAGACTGAATTCTCTAGGCTCATCGACTAGCCACATGACGGCATACAGCGAGCCAGGACACACTTTGAACTAACACCCAGTACTTCATACTCCATTTTCACAAGGTAGGTAGTAATAGGATGAAAGTTCTCTTCAAATGTGCATACTTACAGATCTTCACAGCAGATAGACAAATTAAAAACTAGCTACTTATACTGTAAAGATGCAAAGAAACTTACTTCGAATACAACATTAAGAAACAACAGCACCCTTTTGAATTGTTTGAATTGTCATCCTCGTGTGAGCCTGCCCGGGCCTCATTACAAAATATGTGACAGACTTCCACTATTTGAACATAGGCCTATCATGGACTGTGAATGCTCTCAGCGATACGACATGTGTATACAAGACAATAGAGAATGACTGCAGTTTCAGAATTTTCACGTATCGTCTAAATTCGACCTAAATTAATAGAAAAAATGAAAGGATCTTGTGGAACGGAAATTTAGTTTCCGTTGTCATGGAAATGGTTACTTCATATACAAATAAACTGAACACTGTGAACGAGTCAATTCCTCTACACAAGAGGAATCCGCCTGTATACAGAATGTCCCATTTATCTCGTGCACCTATTGTAACTTTTTTGTTTGGATAGGTATTGGAATTTTTGTTTTTGAGCGTTATGTTAGAACGAGGGGCTAACATGACTGTGGAGATTTGGTGCATGTAACTACATTACGGTACAAGATACACGTGACGTCATCAGTTTTTCAAATAGCACTACATACTTCAATCATGTTACATTGATTACACACATTAAGGGCAGTTCAAAAATGTTTCACATTGTCACCTTCCTAATCAATAACAACAACAAAACGAAACAGAAACGTAGGCCTACTTCCAATGTGATAATGTTTTGCTTTGAGAGTCACAGAAGATGTTCCAAACGGTGACCATTCACATTAATGCACAATCGAAGGCGTTCCCCGAAAGACCGTATGACTGCCCGGCATGTTGCTGGCTGAATGGACACACAAGCCTATCGAATGCGTTACTGCATGTCGTCTGATGTTGTCAGAATGTTCTGGTACACACTGTCCTTTACAGTTCCTCACAGGAAGAAGTCGAGTGGCGACAGGTCCGGAGAACGTGGATTGTGGCGTCGACAGTTGTTGTGGTTTTTTTACATGTTAGACAGCAAACACACAACACACGACATGTACGGACGTCAGTGTATGTTAATGCACAAGATGAATGGGGCACCACAACAAATGGCACATTCTGAAGGCATTCATTTTGTTGTTATTGATTGGAAAGGTGACATTGTGATACATTTTTGAACTCGTCTTAATGCGTGTAATCATGTAACATGATTAAAGTATGTAGTGCTATTTGAAACATTGATGACGTCACGTGTATCTTGTACAATAATGTAGTTACATGCACCAAATCTCTACACTCATGTTAGCCCCTCGTTCTAACATAATTCTCAAAAACAAAAATTCCAATATCTATACAAACAAAAAAGTTATAACAGGCGCAAAAGATAAATGGGACACCCTGTATAGGTACCCTACTTAGAAGAGTTTATTATAACAGGGTTGCAGTATTATATTTAAAAAAATTGTAATTCAATTGCACTTTTACATGGACGCGGAACAGACACGTGCACAAAAATGCGTAACTATAGTCTACAAGTTAATACAAGATTGGCATTACTCACTTACAAATGGATAATTAACAATAACAACATTATTTCCATGTGCTTATGTACAGTTTACTAGTTAAGGGGAGCTCCTTCTTATCGCATGCAAAATGATGGTAAAATAGCCTGTCTTAAAGTAGTCATAAATATAATACTACTATTTATCAGAACTTTTTCATTTTTTTAAGCTTTAACAAAGAAAAAGAATAGCTAGTTACTCTAGAGTAAATCTTCCCCCATTAAGCAATTTTTTAATTTAAACATACCGGTATTTTTGTTTTCGGAATATGTATTATATGTCTTTCTCGTGTTAAATATTACAGTACCTGGTTAACATGTTTCAGCCTATTATGGGCCTTCTTCAGAACTGGTTTGTCCTGGTCTTGGCGCCTTTTGTTTGTGTTTCCTGTGGGGGTGTGTTTGTGTATTGTAATGTGGAGTCAAAGAGTGTGTGTGTTCTGAAATTGAGTTGTGTGTTGAGAATTTCATTTGGATGTGTTTTTGTGTGTCTATATATTTCGTATTGTTCTAGTATGTTTAGTTTCTGGCTTTTTGATTGAATATGTGGAATTTCCATGTATACGTTTATATCTCTGTAGGTGTGGTCAGCATTTGTGAGTTGGAAAGTGTTGATATTTTAAAAGAATATGTAAACTTCAATAATTGATCAATAGGTATAATAAAAAAAATAGCATTTTTACATACTTCGTAAGTAAGAAGCGTACCTTTTAAGGAACTCTGCGTACTCCTGGGGGTACGCGTACCATAGATTGAATACCAACGATGTAGTCTAATCTCTATAGTTGTTTCGAATAGCTATTCGTTCCGTTCATCCACATTTCTTGTATTAGATTCATCAAAGTTGATGCTCATTCTGCATTCACTCGTTGATGTCCTGTCCTAAAAAATAGCTCTTGGGAACGTATCTAAGAGTCTACATCTTGGACACAGTAAATAGACTTTACCAAGAATCCTCGCAACACTATAATGAAGTGTTTTCTTTAACCGATTAAGCCTGTACTCAAAAGGAGAGGATTTAGATGGCGGGGAGAATCGAACCGAAGTCTCTTTGAGGTACAGTCTGTAATTCACAAGTTTTATTTCTTTTTTGTGATAATTTAAATGTAAAATCGTTTTCATCTCCGTAGTGTGAAGTATTAGGTTTATAGGATCTGTTAACAGATTTAATCTGATTTCCTAAATGATGTCAGAATGAAACGTTTATTTTAAAACGGGTTTGAGCACCGTGGCAGTGCAATCGTAACAGAATGTTTTAGTACCCGAACCTACTGCGCCAATGTCAGGATCCTTACGGTTCCTTTTATACCCATTTTATCAGAAGTTTACGTCCAACCATCAAATCTAAAGAGACTCCGTGAATGGTAGTGAATGTGGTGATTTTATCGTACTTTCCGGGAGGGTAGAAATCTTTCGTTAACATGGACATTTAGTTCCTCACAGTTACGACACCAAAAAATCAAACCTTCTTTTCTATCCCATCCCTGCACCCCCTTTCCACATCTCTTCCCATTTTCCTCGGAACTGCTATAACTTTCTCCTCCACTGCCATGGCACGGCAGCAGCAGTTTTCGTCTCTAGTATATATGAGAGCGCGGGGTGGGTGGGTGGGTGGTACGTTGACTTGCTGGCTAGAGGAATGGAGAGCTTTAGCTATAAATTAGAAGAAATGAAAGACAAATCGCGGTCGGTGTGTCTGGAACTGTGATTGGTGCCTCCCATCAGGCGCCAGCGGCGTGATGAACTGCCGTACTGCCGTTACAGCTCCTGCAGCAGCCAACCGGTTCTTTTTATACATTTTCAAAAATATGTTCACTTTGACGCAAATTGTCGGGCGACCAGAGAGAGAAAGACTTGCTGTCACTTCAAGTATCTCTAAAATTTCTGTTGTAAGTCGTGATGGAAGAAATTTCTTTATTCAACGACATTTAATAGATAGGATATTCAGATATTGAATGATGATAAGCGAATAGCATAAAATGAAAACTCCAAACCACAAAGGAAAACTAAGTTCTCGGGGATATCATATTATTAAAACTTATTGTCACTTCAAGTATGCTTACATTCTTTGATTTAAGTTATAAAGGGGAAAAATTTCTTTATTCAAAGATATTTAAAGGGGAAGATATTTAGATACTTCATGATTTTAAGCTAGTAGTGCACAGTGGTGAAAAGGGATGAAGTTACAGAAGAGTGGGGAAAGTTACACAACGCAGAACTGCACGCATTGTATTGTTCACCAGACATAATTAGGAACATATATATTATTTTAATGTACCGAAGTACATATGATATTTCCACGCAGATATTCTGCGTCATCATACGATGAAAGAGTAATGGAACGGAGAAAAATTCTCTCCGGCGCCGGGATTTGAACCAGGGTTATCAGCTCTACGTGCTGATGCTTTATCCACTAAGCCACAACGGATACAACCCCGGCGTCGGACAGAATCGTCTCAGATTAAGCTCCAACTCTTGGGTTCCCTTTAGTGGCCGCCCTCTGCACTACGTCATAGATATCTATGAACGTAGGACCGAAGTCCATACATGTGCTGAGGTGCACTCGTTACGAGTGACTAGTTGGCCGGGATCCGACGGAATAAGCGCCGTCTTAAATCACGAAGTGATTTACGCATTTCATATATATTATTTTAATGTACCGAAGTTCATATGATATTTCCATGCAGATATTCTGCGTCATCATACGATGAAAGAGTAATGGAACGAGTGCACCTCAGCACATGTGTGGATTTCGGTCCTACGTTCATAGACATCTATGACGTAGTGCAGAGGGTGGCCACTAAAGGGAACCCAAGAGTTGGAGCTTAATCTGAGACGATTCTGTCCGACGCCGGGGTTGTATCCGGTGTGGCTTAGTGGATAAAGCATCAGCACGTAGAGCTAAAAACCCGGGTTCAAATCCCGGCGCAGGAGAGAATTTTTCTCCGTTCCATTACTCTTTCATCGTATAATTAGGAACATTAAATCCAGACGTTTGGGATGGGCAGGGCATGTAGCACGTATGGGCGAAACCAGAAATGCATATACAGTAGAACCCCTATTATCCGTCACCCTATTAACCGATTGGTGGATAATCCGACTGTCTTTCTCTCGCTTTTTTTTCTGCAGAAATATATAAAATACTGTACATTATATTAGCAAGTTATTTTTTCTAGAGAGTGTTATTACAAGCCTTTTCCCTTACACAGCATAGTCTACTGTTAGAATTGTGATACTGTATAACAGTGATGTCAAAGCAAGCGCATTTTTCTGACATTGACGTCGTGTGCGGGCATCAAGCGCTAGGAATGGAAGGAGCAATGATTATGTATATGAATAAGCAGCCTGTTGGATTAAGAAAACAGTGGTGTACAAACATCAAATAGAACGTGAAATTTTATGTCGTTATTTTATATGGCTATTTGCTGTTTGATATTATCCATATTGTCTGTAAAACAAAGTACTAACACCAGTTTCTTAATATTGCAGTAAATAAGATAATAAAGAGTTAGGAAGGAATATTCACATAATTTTCATAGTAATAAAACTATACTATTAAGTGAATGAAACATCATTCATAAAGAAAGTGATATCCCAAAGAAAGAGATTAAGTATGACATGGTAATTTGGAATTGATATTGATGGTATTTTTAGCCTTATAAAAGTAATCAATAAATTAATCAAAACAATATTACAGTACAGAGCAAAGTTACGTAGTTATCTGTTTTAAGTGTAACTAATATTACATAACAAAACCCTTATCGCATTATGCTTTTAAGGTGATATTGGTGCGCAACTTCCTATCATCAGAATCATCAGAATATTAAATTATTTTCTCGAAATCTCCTGAAGCTATAGAGCTGACGTTTTTACAACACATGGATACATATCTTTGTTTATGATGTAACAGTAGTTTCTTTGTTAATTCATTTTCTTACAAACATTTTCCATGCGAATATTTTCAAAATTTTCAATACGTATCTTCAGTAATACATATTTATGATAGGCCTATATTAGATTTACGAAAATATTGTTTCAGTACCTGTAAGGCTACTAAATAAACATATGTGAAAATTTCACCTTTCTGTAAAAAGTTGAGAAAACACTGCTTTTGAATAAAAAGGAAACTCGTAAAAATTGAGCATTAAAATTGAAACTTAAATTCTTATAAAGCACTTATACTTCTCAGACAAATCTAAAAATTAATATGAGTACAGTTTTAATAAGTTCTCTTCTCTTTATTGATTGAATCAGTGCTGGCCATCCCTATATATAGCTCGACCAAGCGGCATATACTACCTCTCTCGTCTGTCTCTTTCCTTTCCGCTGTAAAGCGCTCAGGCTCTCCTGATCTCTAAAGCGCGCGCTTGCCCGTATGGGCAATAGTTGACATGACTGCTGTATAATTTCTGTGTAAAATATCTTCTACGGATGTCAAAAGTAATCGGGGGGGGGGGGAAGTATAAATAATTGAGTGGTTTGAGGAAACAGAAATTGTGGTTCATCTCGCAACAGAATACGAGTTTGGAGTATATAAAGCACGTAAATCTACAACACGAGACCTTCACTTTCCACAGACAGCCATTACAAGGAGTTTTCTTGCCCTTCAAAACCCGTCGTTGACAATGAGACTGAAATTAGTGAACTTGTGATCCACTACCTAGCGTGTTAAATACAGAGGAATTTGCCGAAGTGTATTATTCACTAAATTTAAGAAAATATTTCATGGAGCGGATTATCCGATTTTTCGATTAACCGTTCAGCCCCACCCCCTTCATTACCACGGATAATAGAGGTTCTACTGAGAGTGTTAGTTGGGAGGCCGGAGGAAAAAAGACCTTTGGGGAGGCCGAGATGTAGATGGGAGGATAATATTAAAATGGATTTGAGAAAGGTGGGATATGATGATAGAGACTGGATTAATCTTGCACTGGATAGGGACCGATGGCGAGCTTATGTGAAGCCGACAATGAAACTTCTACAAAAAATTGAATACTGCCTCTGTCAGGCGGTAAAAAGACGACTGGAGCGTGGTGCTGACCACATCACTTCTTCCTCATACCGAGGTCAAGAAGTCATTTGACGCTGCCTCCATGCCCCCAAACGCAGTACGGCTTCACGGGATAGCGTGCCTTTACTTCACAATTGCTTAACTTATGGTATGGCTTTCGCTTACTAGCTGTAATAGAAACGTATTGTTATGGCGGTGGACACTTTACTTTTTACAATATTATTCCTTTGTTTTTTGCATAGAACTAACAAAAATGAATTTTAACCCTTATTTCGATCCTTTGTGACGACGATCTTTACTCCAAATACTACTGGAATGCTTTTTAAACTCGTTTTAACTGACAATTAGAAAAAAAAATAATGCAAATTAACAGCAACCTTTATTGCAAAATTGAAATGAGAATATTTTGTTTTAATAAGAGGGAACTGCTGCAAATACAAAACCACAGAGTCTTCGAGAACCCACATATTACGTCTGAAAATTCATAGTAATGTAAAAAAACCATTTACTCCTACACAACACACGAATATTGGGCTAATCATTTAATTATCTCTGTGCAAGGCATGACAGTTTTTAAAACCATAACAGGTTTCATTTTTTCCCACGTTTTCACATTAATGATTAGATTGAGTTAATGAAAATAGTGCAGTAGGTATTCAGAAGCGTAGGAAAACAATCTGCGGAAACCTAGACACAAAAATATGGGTAAATACACGCAGTTGGTGCAGGGAAGTAGATGAAAGAAAGTTACAATAACAAAGAAATCCGTACCGTATAAATTGTACACATTTATAATTTTCAACAGAAATTAATGAAGCTGATATTTTACGTAAATTTGTGTTAAGTAAATGTGCTCAACCGCTGTTTAACATATCTTGGACTTTGCAAATTTTAAAGCTCCCATAATTTTCATAAAATTAACCTACATCATAAAAATTAGTCCAGTGTAAATATAAATATTATACGTATATATACACTTTACGCTTTTCATAACAATTTAATTTCTTTATCATGTTGGGTACGATAAGTACGGTCTATAGTTCATTTTCAGTGACACGTATAGGCCAGTTTCTGTCCGTCGCTTTTCCAATTCACTGCGGGCTAAAGCAAGGGGACTTACTATTATCTTTACTTCTTAACTTTTCTCTGGAATATACTATTAGGAAGATTTGGAATTGAACGAGTTATATCAACTGATTATGTATGCGGATGATATGAATATTTTAGGAGAAAATCCACACACAATTAGGGAAAACTAGAAATTTTACTTGGAACAAGTAACGAGACGGGTTTGGAAGTAGGCCTAAATCCCGAAAAGACAAAGTAAGTTATATGGCTACGTCTCGTGAGCAGAACATCCTTTGAAAAGGTGGAAAAATTGAAATACCTTGGAGCAACACTAACAAATATAAATAACACTTGGGAGGAAATTAAACACAGAATAAATATGGGAATTGCATCCTATTATTCAGAACCTTTTGTCATCCTGTCTGCTTAAAAAAAAACTGAAAGTTAGAATGTATAAAACAGTTATGTTACCGATTGTTCTGTATGGTTGTGAAACATAGACTTTTACTTTGAGAAAGGAACGGAAGTTAAGAGTTTTGGAGAATAAGGTGTTTTCGAAAATATTTGGAACCAATAAGGATGAAGTTACAGGAAAATGGAGAAACTTACACAATGCAGAACTTCACGCATTGTATTCTTCGTCTAACATAATTAAGAACATTAAATCCAGACGTTTGAGATGGGCAGAACGTAGCCTATGGGTGAATCGAGGAATGCATATCGAGTGTTAGTTGGAAGACATGAGAGAAAAAGATCTTTGGGGAGATCTAGACTTAGATGGGAAGATATTAAAATGAATTTGAGGGTGGTGTATGATGCTAGGGGCTAGATTAATCTTGCTTAGCATAGGGACCGATGGGGGGCTTATGTGAAGGCGGATCCTCCGGGTTCTATAAAAGCATTATTTTGTAATTAATTATTCAAAATTTATATCCTGAATTTAAATATCAATTTGCGGAAATGGAAAATGCAATGAGAAATCATTACAATATATGCAATAAGAAAGAAGCTTACGGAGAAATGGACATCAAGCAATTTATGTTCTCTTGCCAACAGTGTTCCTGCACATCGATCCTTATTCAAGTACAGTATTACCTTGCCCGAGACAATGTGACAACTCTGGAACATACACCGTCTTCTCCATAGTTAGAATCTGCTGACTTTTACTTGTTTCCGGACACGAAAATGACAATGAAAAGAACGTGGTTTTCAATGTAGGCTACTGCCCAATTTTCTTAAAGCTTTGTAGGGGCAAGAGAACAGAGTTAACTAAATTTCTGCGTAATCATATCTTGTACTCAACTGATGAATAATTGTTAACGCTTGTAAGTTGAATAAATCTGTTTATGCTCGACCATGCCGAAATGTAGTAATTATATTTCATTTCATTCATTTATTTTATTCCATAGATCTTACATGAGCAATGAAACTTTAAGATGTGGAACATGTCAACATTTTACAATATTACAAATACAATTTTTACAAATTTTTATAGTTTTACAATTTAGTAATTTTCTACAATTTTTACAATGTTGTACAATTTTTTTTTTTTTTTTACATTTCGGCGAGATGTAGTGAGATGAAATGAGGTCCGAGGATTCGCCAAAATATTACCCGGCATTTGCCTTTTCGGTGGGGGAAACCTCGGAAAAACCCAACCAGGTAATCAAATCAAAGGGGGTAATCAAATCAAAGGTGTTGATGCCAAGGACTCGCCATAGACCATCCGGCTTCAGTCCCACGGCTGTGGAGCAGACCTTTAATGCATGTCATTAAAGTACACCTACTCATTAAAGGTCAGGTCTTTCAGCCAATGACGACTCAGGTTACAAATGTTCAGCCAATGACAGGTCAGCTTTCTACCGTTATAAAACCGCAAGTATCGATTATTCTCGGATATGCAATCGAAAGTTAATTAGCGAAAAGTCACGGAGGCTGGAAATCCAATACTGTCGCAGAAGGTTATGTTCTGTTACTATAATAATTAGCGTTAATTGTAAATAATATTCAAATAAATTCAATTTGTCATCTCGTTTTTCAATGTCTAATTTTATTTCAATGTTATCTCTGTAGGTTCTTATGGCCTAGCAAGGTCACTGTGGATATCTGTTCCTCGGAAAAAAATCAATACTTTCGCGTCTGCGCACATCTCACAACATACGGGGCATTGCTCCAGGTCAGATACAATAAAATTAATAATATCAAGTTAGAAATATGGTCGAGCATAAAAAGTCGTATGAAACTCGACTATAATGGTAATTAAGAAGCTCGTATGAAAATTATTAAACTCGCTTGCGCTCGTTTCATAAATATCCATACTCACTTCTTAATTACCTTCATTATAGGCTCGTTGCATAATGTACTATTACTATGCATTATATACTTTTATATAACTTTTGACTTGTTCCACACCTCAAAGCTACAATGACGATGTAAAATCTATGGAACATAATAAATAAAATGAAAATTAAATTATACTAAAACTATTATGTTTATACATTTTTAAATGTATTTGATGTTTGATTATTTTCGTTTGAATTTTTTTCTGACAATAAGTAAATAAAATATACAAACAAAAAAATCATTGCAGAAGAAATCTTTTAGCACTGCAATACGCTCTTACACAATTTGTATGGTAATAATTTTACAATAAATGAAATTGAATGTATGGCTATGTACTATGTTATAGGTATATTTAAACAGCAGCAAATAAGGAGGATGTCACATGTAGCATGTAGCACAGGGCAAGCGTAAGGCAAGATTCGGGAACTCAGTTGTATAGCACACATCTGACACAATGTCTTGCGACATCAATGCCGCAACCACCTAGCTTGACAGCGGTTGCCATGGTTACATTCATCCCCAGCCCGCAATGAGTGACCATTCCTCAAGTTGGTTGGCATGGCTACCTGAGCCGACCCCGGACTTGTAGCGACGTGACAATGACAATGACCTGTTTCCTATTGGATATGGACCTCGTGTACACTTACTATTCATAGTCCAGGAATGTTAACATAATTATCATGTTATCAATGTTAACCACACAATTCATATGAACCAAGACATGGCGTTTCGCACTACAAATACCGCAGACTTGGGTTCGATTTCTAGCGGGAAAATGGAGATTGAATAGCCTTCCATAGAGACAGGATGTGTTCCTTAGGTTTTCTCTTTAGACTATTTCTTTTATGTTAATACTGGGTGTTCATTTCAAAGTGTGTCATGACGTCACTGTTAGTGAGTCAGCGATTTGAAATGAGTTTCAGCTTTTATGTCAGAACAGTTGCCTATTAATCAAGGCGTTCAATCTGAACTTGAGAACGTGTACGGTATAACTTGAACGTCGTAGCAACAGATGGCGGTCTGTACGGTCTGTGTACTACCATAACCTCTTTCGAACTGTGTTTTGCGCGGGCAAGTCGTACGCAGGGTATTTGTTATCATCGGTTGTGTACGGCAACATTCCACAACATAAATCAAATGCTCCGTGTCCATGTTGACCGTCGAAGTTAATGTCAACAAATACTGTACGTAAGTAATCGTCTTAACCCTCTCCCCATTTCCCGACAGTAAGGAAAAAACTCACCTCAATACGTGTTTCCAAACAGTTCACATTCCTGCCACTACCGGCGTTACGGTACGTATCGGTAAGTACTCTTCTGAGTGAACGCCGTACTTGCCAGGCAACTTCTTTGGCATATAGGTAATACGCCTCTGCGGAAATGTAGGAAGATTGAATTCTCTAGGATCATCGACTAGCCGCATGACGGCATACAGCGAGCCATGACACACTTTGAACTGAACACGCAGTAGATATTACAATAGCATGCATTCAAATTATAAAAAGTAACTAAAAGATTCTCAGACAAGGATAGAAAAAATGAAAATGTTAAAAATGTTCGTAATATCTGAACAACTAGTAATGTATTCCACTGTACATAGAAACGAATTGACAACAAAAGCATCGTAACACGTAGCAGAAATTAAGCCATTTACAGATAAGAAGATTATTAAGGAGTGCCTTCTAGCTATATGTGACACTTTATTTTGTAAATATCCAAATTCAAATAAAATGCAGGTGGAATAAAACAACAAATTAACATGCAGAAGAGTCCGCCCTTCAACTTCAAAATACCAGTAATATGTATGCGTTAGTTCTGTTACTTTATATTGAAATAATAATAATAATAATAATAATAATAATAATAATTATTATTATTATTATTATTATTATTATTATTATTATTATTATTATTATAATAATGGTCTCTTACGCAGAGGGCCCGGGTTCGATTCCTGGTTGAGGTTTTTTCAGGGTTTTCCCTCAACCGTAAGGCAAATGCCAGGAAATTCGGGCCAAAACATCCCTGAATATCACCGGCCCCATTCATCACCGAAATCATATTCAAAACAAATCAGTAATACATACACAGTCGCCATCTAGTTCACAATAATAGCACCAGTCTCAACAATACTACACATGCCTTCGGATTTCAACCAAAAGATTAACTCGCGATATGATCAGAGATGTTAAAGCGAGTATAAATAACAGCTAGGGGAAAAATAATAATAATAATAATAATAATAATAATAATAATAATAATAATAATAATAATAATAATAATAATAATATTTAGACCAGATAATATAATACGTAAAAGTCGTTAAGCTTCAGTAATATGAAATACATGATGGCTCTCAGCAAATTACTATTTCTCACTTTTGGCTCTCCTCTAATTTCTAGTGAGTACCACTGTTCTATACTACTACCTACATAGTCTTGTGGATGACTACACTAGACTGTGCTCGCTTTTCAAACGCAAGTTCAAATGAACCATCTCTAACATTATTTATAAAATATAGCAAGCGCGCTTCACTAGATTCATTCTCCAGTTTTATGACAAAGCATTCCTCTGTTAAATTTCAGAATGCCGTGAAGAAGGCCTCAAATTGGTTCATACCGGCATCATATCCACTGAAATGTGCTTGGTGAAATTTTTAACAGTTAGTACATAAACATCTGCTTTCTAAATTATTAAGGTTATTATTTACCTGATAATAATAATAATAATAATAATAATAATAATAATAATAATAATAATAATTTGGAAAACAATAGATGACCAACTTTGACAAAATATGAGAAATAATACACAAAGACTAACCTTATGACTGATTATAGAAACCAAACGTTAAAAGGATAATTGAAGGGTTCAGAACCATAGAGGACCAAGTGCCACTTACTAAAACCGTAGAGAACAAGGGTTAAAATAAAGTTATTACCATAATTCAATGGAAACATATAGCAAGTAATATAAAGTATACACATTAAAACTAAATGATATGTCAATCTTCATTAAACTATGGTATTCACTTAACTTTAACCCTTGCTTTCTCCGTTTTGAATAAATGACGCTTGGCCCACTATGGCTCTGAACCCTTCAATTAAAGAGTTTAATAACAACTGTGTAAGATACTGTCATGAACAAAATATTCTTGCAATAGTTAAACGTAAAAGTTTCCTTATTATAGGCCATGGAAGTTCACAGAGTAGCGGGAGGTTTAGGACTTGCATTTTGTAGACCCTTGGCGTTAGTAGCAATAGGGATACAAGTCGTAAGTGCTTTCTGTTTCTATTTCCAAAGAAATATCCCTAGTATATCCCTAAGGCTCTTCTTCCCTTCAGCCAGTCGTTTCAGAGGAGATAATGTCATCATGGTTTACTGCGCATACCATGTAGCTTTCCCGCCGTACAAAGGCTGTGTAATAGAGCAATATTAATATATGTAGTAGGCGTAATATCTTCCCTTATCATAGACACTGCGTCCCACATGTAACTAGACATGTTGCGTGAAAAGAGATTGCAAGAAATGGAAACACAGTCTAATTATTCCAAGCCAACAACACCCCAGAAACTAGGCAGAGTCCAGACTTGTTCTTCTTCTTAATTAAAAGAAAAAAAAACTATGTCGGAGTTATTGATATTACGTAAGCAAGATAGATGTTTGAATGCATGTGTTTATTAAGCAGTCACTCACTTATGAATTACCCAAGTGTGGTCTCTCAGATGTCTTTTAAGAATGCATAAAAGGTAAAAAAGCAAAATGGGCTGCGTCGAGAGTCACGGACTATGGGCGAAGGGGGAGGGAAGCGGCGGTTTAAGAGTGCACGACTCTCTTCCTCTGTGTCTTTCCGATAGATAAGCAGTTTAATTAAAGCGCTGTCTGTGACGATTGATGGGAGAAGAAAAGCAGTAACCGACCGACCTCTTCTGTTGATGTTCAGTGGTTTTCTTTTGCTTCTTGCGATGTATCGGTCAGGGTTGCCAATTAGAAGTTCTTCTCACCAGATCTAGTTCCTTTAAAAGAATTTATTTATAGATTATTATGTTTGTATTTACATACAATGGATAAACACTCTAATATTTAGACCCTGTAATTGCCAGGTGTTTCTAAGTATTCTTTCGTACATGTCACAATTAACAATTTTTTCATCAGATCTATTGTTGATAAAACGGCAGTGGTAGATTGGCCTATTCTTTTATTTTTTTACCTTTTCCCTGTACGAAGTTTGAGAATGAACTATAGTCATACTGCATATCTCGTATATAACGCGACCGGATTGATTTCACGAAGATGGAAACCCTAGTCTGTTATACTTCTTGATATCCAGAGTAAATTTTCACATCGTTACAGTTAGTATGGGTACCCATTTTAATATTGGTTTTGTGCAGTGGAGAGCTAACAGTGTGCGCAGTTTGAGGGGAGGTTTCGACTAGAGTTCATTAGGCCTAATACTCAAGTACAAATACGCGCCTGCAAAAAAGTTTAAGGGCACATCGAAAAAATCTATTATTGAACCTTGTCCTTAAACTTTCGCCCACAATCCACATTTTAGTAAATGGGTTGAAAGTGAAAAGGAAAGGAAATTTTTTGGCACAAGATTCATAGCAGTATGATTTATTGTTACAAAATTATGGATATTTTTATGACTTAGTATGCACAAAAACCACGCCACTTTTCTTAAGAATAATTAAAAAAATAAAATGGCTAAACCTAGTGATATGAAATGCTGTACAGATTTTAACCTACTAGAGACGTATCTAACTACGACCTTACTTTAAATTTTTTGATGGTGGCAGCAATGTTTGTATCAGGAATGTATTAGTATGACCAATTTTCATCGATTGTCACAATTCTATTAAAAAATTGTAACCCTCTTGTTTGTAGCGCTGGAGAACATGGGAGCAAAGTTCAATTCGTATTGATTTATTTTCTTTAGATTTCTGTGTATCCATCTTGTGCAGGCTTTTTGAAACGTTAGATGTCTGTGAATGATTTGTTTGGTGCTCTTTAATTTCTTGACTAGTTCACCGATAGGTCTACTTAACCGTCAGTCTAACTGCTCATCCAGAATAAGTAATGCAACTTGTTAAAGCTGTGCATTTGTCCAGCTCTAAATGATTTGTACCACTGCAAAACTATCGAATGAGATAAACACATTGTCAGTGCGGGAGGAACAAGTGGTGCTGAGATTTGAAGATGATTGCTAGCGCAGTATGAGGAAAGGAAGGAAAGAAGGTATAATGAAAAGAAAGGAAAAATTAATAAAGGAAATGAAGAAAGAAATGAAAGAAACAATGAGAAGGAAGAAAGAAAAATAACAGAGAAAGAGAAAGAAAGGAGAAATACCAGAAATATAGGCAAGGAAGGAAGAAAACATGAAAAGGAAGAAAGAAAAGTAACAGAGAAAGGAAAACAGGAAAGAAATACGAGAAATATAGGAAAGGAAGAAAACATGGACGGGAAAGAAAGGAAGGGAAAGGAAGGCTGAAAACATGAACATGGAGAAATAACACAGAAGGGAAATGAAGAAAGAAATACGGGAAAGAAAGGAAAGGAAATGAAGGAAAGAAACATGAGAAAGAAAAATAACACAGAGAGGAAAAGCAGAAAGAATACGGAAAATATAGGAAAGGGAAGAAGAAAATATGAAAAAAAGACACTGAAAGGAAAAGAAGAAAGAAATACAGAAAATAAAGGAAAGGAAAGGAAGAAAACATGAAGAAAGAAAGTAACACAAAAAGGAAAAGAAGGAAGAAAGGGAAGGAAGAGTGAAATATGAGAAAAATACGAAGAAACAAAAGTTAGAATGGAAGGGGAAAATGAAAGAAGAAGAAAAGTATAAAAAGGAAAAGAATAAAAAAAATGGAAGAAAACAAGAAAGGAAGAAAGAAACAGAATAAATGCAAGCAAGAAGGAAAGGAAGGAAAAAATAAAAGTAAAGAAGGAGGAAGAAGAAATGCAAGAAATAATGAAGTTATTAAGAAATGAAAAGAAGAAAGAAATGCAAAGAGAAATGAGAGAAAGAAAGAAAGAAAAAAGGCTGAAAGAAAAGAAAACAGAATGATGAAAAGAAAGTTTAGGAAGGACCAAAGAAATTAAACTGGAGAAATAAATAAAGAAAGGGAGGAGAACGAAAGGTAAATAGAAAGAACGAAGATTAAAAATAGTACAATGAACGAAAAGAAGTACAGATAGGAAAAGAATGAAATTTAGAAGGAATAAAAAAATAAGTTGTGATAGTATAATTATTTAACAATGCTTTGAACCCCAAAGATTGTTATTCAACATCGAAACTTAAAGTGGGTGAGAATTGATTGAAAAGTGTTGTCTGTAACCTTCTGCAGGATTCTTTTACATGCCGTAATACTACGGCACAGTATTCACAGCTTAGTTCCCACTCGAAGAAAACCACGCGAAAAATTCTATTGTCTTTTAAAATCCATCGGCCGCAAATCTCAGATACAGAGGAGAGTATGGTAACTGCTTGACAGTCGCCAGCAGAAAGTGATGTAGGGAGCGAGGAAAATGAAAGGAGGAAGGTAAGAGGAAGTAAGGAAGATGTAAAGAATGAAAGAAAGGAGGAAATGAACGAAGAAGAAAAGGAGAAATATAAGAAGAAGGAAAAGAAAAGGAGAAACTGAAATAAAAGCAAGACGTAAAGAATGTAAGAAGAAAGGAATGAAGGAACAAAGAATTTAATCGTAAGATTTTAGAAACTTTTTGTCTGCCCGGTTGACAGCCCTGCCTGCCTGATGCTCAGTTTCACACGCAACACGCCGTATTCCTGTACAAGCTCTATAAATTCTTCTCGACCCGTCTTTCCGATTGGTCGCCGGTCCCAGTTCTTCAGCACTTGTTTGAAATCGTCCGCAGCTTGACGTGACCATTAGCCTGGTCAATGTGACTGGAAGCACTGATGATAGAGAACAACAGCAATCACATACGCAGGCCGCAAGGAAAAAAAAAAGAGAAAGAAAACTGGTTCTACGTGGAAAGGTGCTTGAAATATAACCTGTGATTATGTTTATTTCTCAGGACGGTTTTCACACGTGACAAGTATAACAGAGACAGCAGGACGCTAAAAAAATGCTCAACACATTCGAATTTGAAGCCCAGTTCTATTTGTTATAGATTCGACCACTGGGTACTGTGCTTTGACACGAGTTTTACCTTGTGATTCTTCATTTAACGTCCCTTTTACAATACTCAATTTATTCAGAGGCGAAATAGCGATAATGGAGTAATGATAAAATAAAATATAATTGAAAATGAATATGCTCCAAGAAAACTTTATATTTACTTACTATACTAGGCCTACCACAAATTTAACAAGAAATTGTATGCCCTTATTGTTAGAAACTCGTTCGTTTGACTTCCCATACTTGATCGAACACTTTTTTTCCATGAATTAAAAAAAAATCTGTGCTGTATCAGTGATACACCTGCACGGAGAATACGACACCTAGTTTCGGGAAGAAACTACAGTTTTGTTGGTTTGAATGCTTTATTTTTATTTCGGTTTACAAATGAACAGTATGGATCTATCATAAGGTAATTAATTAAAGAAGGACATGCAGCATATTTTATTTTCATATGACTAGACAGTTCCAGATTAGTCACAGCTACAAAAAATGTTTCACTATGTTTCACTTAAAGTGAACATATCGTATACTGTATAAATATTAACACTTTAATATTGCAGAACTTGCGATTACAAATCAAACGAGTGGTCAACCAGGTCTTAGTTGCTCTCGAGATATTACTGAAAGTGGCCGCGCGGCATGGCTAATTTTGTACGAAAATTCGGCGTTCTCACACCCGTAGCGAGGAGATTTTTAGTTGCGAGTTCTGC
Organism: Periplaneta americana; assembly: GCF_040183065.1. Classification (NCBI taxonomy): domain Eukaryota; kingdom Metazoa; phylum Arthropoda; class Insecta; order Blattodea; family Blattidae; genus Periplaneta; species Periplaneta americana. Next base: position 95,833,599 of record NC_091128.1, read on the forward strand.
AATATTAAAGTGATAATAGACACATACAATACACTTTAAGTGAACCATAGTGAAATATTTGTTGTGAGCTTGGAACTTAAGACTAATTTCGGAATATCACTTCATATGAAGAGAAAATATTGCGTGCCCTTCATTAATTATTTCAATACAGATTCATTCAATATTTGATACTTGTGTTCTGCACAAGGGAGGGTCTTTCACCCAGCATTCGTCAATCCTTCCTATTTTCTGCCTTCCTCTTTATGACTCATATATTTCAATGTCGTCTATAATTTGATATATTATTGTGTTCCGAATTCTTCTCTTCTCCCGTTCACATTCGTTCCAGTTCATCCTTCAGTAGGCAGTTTCTTCTCATCCAGTGACCGAACTAATTCTTTTTTCTCTTTTTGATCAGTTTCAATATTAATCTTTCTTACCCACTCTTTCCAACACAGATTCTTTCTTATTCTGTCTGTCCATTTCACACATTCCATTTTTCTCCATATCCACGTTTAAAATGCTTCTAGTCGTTTCTCTTCACTTCTTCGTAATGTCCATGTTTCTGCCCCATACAATACCACACTCCACACAAAGCACTTCACTCTCTTCATTTATCTTCCTTATTTCTTTTTCCAGAGGTATGCAGAAGATGCTCCTTTTTCTATTAAAAGCTGTCTTGGCCATTGCTATCCTCCTTCTGACTTCCTGGCAGCAGCTCATGTACTGCTTATAGTACATCCCAAGTAATTGAAGCTGTCTACTACTTGCTCTACTGTCTCATTTATAATTAGCAAGTTTACATCCTTTAATTTTCTTCCTATGATCATGATCTTCGTCTTATTTGCATTTATCTTCATCCCATACTGTTCCAGTCATTTAGCTCCAGTAGCATATCCCTTAATATCATCTCCCTTCTACTAACAACGCCATATCATCAGCAAATCTTACTTTATTCTTCGTCCTCCTACTATCACTCCTCCCATGTTCTGAAAACAATTCTTCACTAAATCCTCCAAGTAGATAAATTGAACAGGGTAGGTGATAAGGGTCATCCTTGACGTACTCCTCTTCCTATTTCACTTCCTTCTGACATTTCTTCTCCTATCCTGACTTTGACTCGTTTCATATAAAGGTTACTGACCAGCCTTCTCTCTTTTCAGTCAACATCAGTTTTCTTTCGGATCCCCATCAGTTTATTCTAATCCCTTTATACTGTCCATTTGTAAACCGAATCAAAAATAAAACATTCAAAGCAACACAACTGTAGTTTCCTTCCCGAAACTGCGTGACTTATGCTACGTGCCAGTGTAGGTATCCCTGATACAGCACAGAATTTTATGCAGTAGCAATGGACGTGTTGGAAAAAAACATGGTAAGAAATTGGTTTCATGTTGGATGCTATGTCACTAACGGATCACATGTAGGATCTGCTGATAAATGTTGATTAAATGTTTTGAGTTGACGTATTTCGTGCGGCTTGATTTCTGTAACTTTACTATACAAATAGTTCGTATGTTTAAATAAGGGAGGTTGCAGTTGAACACGTATTTTGTTAAAAGACAAATCTATTTCGGAATCTGAATCTACTTCCAATTTCACTTGGGATAATAGAGAGATCCATTTATAATTTGAGATCGACTACAGCGCATATCTACGCGATAAATGATCACCACTTACGTTCCCTCCTTCCGCATAAACTGAGTGTAGTCCTCACGGGAACAGCTCGTAACCGTAGAATAGTGTTTGTCATTATAAGGCATTGGTTCGATACAGTATTAGGCAGAGAATTTTTCTGGCACAAATTTGTTTGCAAAATAAGAACTCTGTAAAATGTATTGAAAGTGAATTCGCAAGCTTCATTACAAATATCCGAAATCTCTTAGTCTTTTAAACATAAATGAACCCCTCCGTAATTCCGACTCGGGACTTCACAGGCCAGGTAAATGCAGAAATTTCGTCTTTCTCCTGCCAGAGCACAAACACACAGTAGAAGACGCACAATACTATTATTACTGAAAATTTATTTCACGTGTGATCCTTAAATTCTATGGAGCTGCCCCATGATTTGATACTTTTTACAATGGTAATGTTGAATTTAGATCGTTGAAAACAAGAAATGGAAGACACAAAATCTTGTCTTCTAGACGAGGATATATTTAGACAAAGATAAACTTATAGGACAGTATATCAGTATGTCGGGTTGAGGAGTTGTTGAACTGTAAACAAGCTATTTTAAAATAAAAATAACGCGGCGGGACGAAGCGTCCAACTCTTCTGTCGTCTGCCCCGCTTATAAATCAGCATCATATTTTGATCAATCACAGCCATCAAGTGTTCAGCTGGCACTAGTCACCGCGTCTATTTCAGGTCCACGCATCTACAAGTAGCATTAAATTAAACCGCTTCACTCAAGCTTCATGCCAAGAATGCGGCAGATTCGAGGGAATACGTCTTCACTACCCACTCTGCGACCCTACAGTCCGCGCCGCAACTTTGTTAGCTCTGATTAGGAGTGTCAGGTGAGAGCGGCGTGGATCCAGTGTTAATGTGTCACTTACACATCTAGACTCTTAAGCATCAAGGTTTGATATCAAGAGGGGAATAGATTCATGTTCTTTACCCTATGACAGTGCCACGCTCATCACATGACCAGCAGTTCTGCTACCTGTATTGGTTAAACATACGAACTAGCGTGTTTAGTAACAAAATTTATAGACCCCTACCATATCAATTTTAAAATTAGAGTACGAAGAAGATTACGAATGTCAGTGATAAGAATAATCATATGAATTAAAAACTGAATATAAACGTGATTAATAGTTGTAAGAACGTGATAACAAGAATAAGAATATGAACAAAATAGCGAGAAGATGAGTAATAAGAGTCAGAATGTAAATAACAAGAACGAGAATGTGAATAACAAGAGAGACAATAGGAATAAGAAGGAGAATGTGAATAACAAGAACGAAAATGTGAATAACAAGAACGAGAACGTGAATAACAAGAACGACAATGTGAATAACAAGAACGAGAACGTGAATAACAAGGACGAGAATGTGAATAATGAGAACGAGAATATGAGTAACAAGAACGAGAATGTGAATAACCAGAACGACAGTGTGAATAACAAGGACGAGAATGTGAATAACAAGGACGAGAACGTGAATAACAAGAACGAGAATGTGAATAACAAGAACGGCAGTTTGAATAACAAGAAAGAGACTGTGAATAACAAGAACGACAGTGTGAATAACAAGGACGAGAATGTGAATAATGAGAACGAGAATATGAGTAACAAGAACGAGAATGTGAATAACCAGAACGACAGTGTGAATAACAAGGACGAGAATGTGAATAACAAGGACGAGAACGTGAATAACAAAAACGAGAATGTGAATAACAAGAGCGGCAGTTTGAATAACAAGAAAGAGACTGTGAATAACAAGAACGACAGTGTGAATAACAAGGACGAGAATGTCAATAACAAGGACGAGAATGTGAATAACAAGAACGAGAATGTGAATAACAAGAACGGCAGTTTGAATAACAAGAAAGAGACTGTGAATAACAAGAACGACAGTGTGAATAACAAGGACGAGAATGTCAATAACAAGGACGAGAATGTGAATAACAAGATCGAGAATATGAATAACAAGAACGACAGTGTGAATAACAAGGACGGGAATGTGAATAACAAGGACGATAACGTGAATAACAAAAACGAGAATGTGGTTAACAAGAACTATAGTTTGAATAACAAGAAAGAGAATGTGAATAACAAGGACGAGAATATGAATAACAAGAACGAGAATGTGAATAACAAGAACGACAGTGTGAATAACGAGGACGAGAATGTGAATAACAAGATCGAGAATATGAATAACAAGAACGACAGTGTGAATAACAAGGACGTGAATGTGAATAACAAGGACGAGAACGTGAATAACAAGAACGAGAATGTTAATAAAAGAACGACAGTTTGAATAACAAGAAAGAGAATTTGAATAACAAGAACGAGAATGTGAATAACAAGAACGACAGTGTGAATAACAAGAACGAGAATGTGAATAACAAGAACGAGAATGTGAATAACAATGACTATAGTGTGAATAGCAAGAACGAGAATGTGAATAACAAGAACGAGAATGTGAATAACAAGATCGAGAATGTGAATAACAAGAACGACAGTGTGAATAACGAGGACGAGAATATGAATAACAAGGACATGAATGTGAATAGCAAGAACGAGAATGTGAATAACAAGGACGAGAATGTGAATAACAAGATCGAGAATGTCAATAACGAGAAAGACAATTTGAATAATAAGGACGAGAATGTGAATAAGAAGAACGAGAATGTGAATAATAAGAACGACAGTGTGAATAACAAGAATGAGAATGTGAATGTGAATATCAAGGATGGGAATGTATTCAGAAAGAATCGGCACGTGATAGTGTATATTATTGTTATTATTATTATTATTATTATTATTATTATTATTATTATTATACTAATTACAGGAATAGAAATGTGAATAAACATAAAAGTATATAAACACTAATAATAATGATTATTGTTTGTTTAGTGAACTATCCGAAGGCAGGTTGGAACCTCATAAGTGAAATCAATAAGTCATCACTAATGATGCAACTAATGACTATGATGATGGTAATAATAATAATAATAATAGTAATCATAATCATAATCATCAAGAAAAATCGCAATGAAAGTAAAATAATAATTAAAATGTGAGTGTTAAGAACAAAAATATGAAAATGAGTGAGAAAGGAAACGATATTAGGAAGAATAGGATAAAATCCTCTTGTCATTCTTATTGTGGACAGCAGCGGAAGACTGAAGAGTAAGAGTCGAATGTCCTGTGACGTACAGTATATCTGTACTTTTTCAGTTCTGGTTACAGAACTCTACTCAGCGTGGCAATATAAGCCCGTATACACGTATGTGTGCTTAGTACTAGATGGTTAATCAATTGTGTTTGCATATAATAATCTGGTTTAATTGTGGATATTTGCTGCACTGATCAGCTTTCCGATCTACGATGCATTTTACAGGAATTTTTAAATATGTTATTTAACGACGCTATATCAACTACGGGATTGTGTTGATTTGATACCGGGATGGTATTTGCCGAGATGAATCCGAAAATTCGTAATCAGATTATCTGGTATTCGCCTTACAGATGGGGAGAATCTCGGGAAAATATCAGCCGGTAATGAGGACAAGCGGAATTCGAACCCACGCCCGACAGCAGTCTCGCATTTAGTACACAAACACGCTACCATCTGGGCTACGCCGGCGGCCAGCAACCAGTATACCACATTCATGCTTTTAGTGACATCACGGTATAGGGCTACATATAGCATCGTTTGCATTTGGAAATGAAAGTACCAATACTAGAAGATTTTAGAATATAACACTGTTTAGGCATATGTAGACCTATTATTTCGATAAATTAATTCTAATTTTAGGATCATATGATGCTTAATCTTTACCAGCATGATAATAAGATTGTACGGAGAGACTACAGATACTACTTTCTTCTCAGGATTTCGCATTTTCGATTTTCCTCCATTGCCTCCCTTTTCTTCTCGCTCCACCAAAAATGAGTTCGTCACTCCGGGTAGACAGTTTTATAATTCACGGGGGTGAGAAATCGTTCATCTTCTGCGGGTCTTGATCTTCATCTGTCATCTTCTTAATGAGATCTTTCTCATCGTGTGATGGTTGACCTCAATAATGACGTTCTAATGACGTTGCCTAGAGACCGCAGCGCCTGTTTCGTGATTGATTTGTTTGGAGTCATGATGAAGTTCCGAATTCCCCACATTTTCTTAAAGTGAGTTAAATTAATGCATAGGACGAGCCACCGTCAGCATAGTCAATCAAGAACTTTTTGTATTGCACAAATGAATTTAATATCCTTCAGATCAGACCCCGTCGTCTTAACTATTTCATGAATTAATTTATGAAAGTACATCGCCCATCGCTGGATAGAGCGTTCGCTTTTTATGCTGGAGGACAGAGTTCTTCTTGCGGCGAGTCCCAGTGAGATTTGTTATGACTAGGGGCATAGTTAAAAGGAGATTTTCTCAATGTCCTATACCTCCTGTCATATAGACCTTTTCACTTTTTCTCCAGTTTTCCCACACATGTATTTGTTCCAGATGTATCAGTAAGGCTGTCCGTACACGAGGAGTAGCTTCATAGACGCGTAAGCATAGAGCAATGCTTATCATTGGCAATTATCACATTAGAAGACCTCCAACTCAATGCACACGTTCGAGAGACTATTGAAATTATAAGCGAATATCATTGTCACTGGTGGCAAAAATCGAGACTACATCTAATTTTACACTGCCAAATCAGAATTGCAGGTATCCATTATACCAACTTTATTATTATTATTATTATTATTATTATTATTATTATTATTATTATTATTAAATCCAGACGTTTGTGATGGACGGGGATATAGCACGAATCTAAAAATGCATATAGAGTGTTAGTTGGGAGGCCAGAGGGAATAAGAACTTTGGGGAGTCCGAGACGTAGATGGGAGGATAATATTAAAATGGATTGGAGAAAGGTGGGATATGATGTTACAAACTGGATTAATCTTGCACAGGATACGGACCAATGGCGGGCTTGTGTGAGGGCGGCAATGAACCTCCGGGTTCCTTAAAAGCCATTTGTAAGTAAGTAAGTTGTATTATTATTATTAATATTATTATTATTATTATGATTATTATTATTATTATTATTATTGTTACATCCAGACGTCTGAGATGGGCAGGACATATAGCACGTATGGGCGATTCTAGAATGCATATAGAGTGTTAGTTGAGAGGCCAGAGACGTAGATGGGAGGACAATATTAAAATGGATTTGAGAGAGGTGGGGTATGATGATAGAGACTGGATTAATCTTGCTCAGGATAGGAACCAATGACGGGCTTATTTGAGGGTGGCAATGAACCTCAAGATTCCTTAAAAGCCATTTGTAAGGAAGTATTATTATTATTATTATTATTATTATTATTATTATTATTATTATTATTATTATTATTATTATTATTATTATGGGCAGGGCATATAGCACGTATGGACGAATCTAGAAATGCATATAGAGTATTACTTGGGGGGCCAGAGACATAGATGGGAGGACAATATTAAAGTGGATTTGAGGGAGGTGGGGTATGATGATAGAGACTGGATTAATCTTGCTCAGGATAGGGACCAATGGCGGACTTATTTGATGGCGACAATAAACCTCCGGATTCCTTAAAAGCCATTTGTAAGTATTATTATTATTATTATTATTATTATTATTATTATTATTATTATTATTATTATTAAAAAAAGGTAAAGGTATCCTCATAACATGCCATCAAGGCATTTGGGGAGCTTGGAGGTAGAGCCTCATGCTTTCCATGACCTCGGCACTAGAATGAAGTGGTGTGATCAGCACCACGCTCTGACCGCCTTTTACCCCCGGGAAAGACCCGGTACTCAATTTTATAGGAGGCTGAGTGAACCTCGGGGCCGTTCTGAAAGTTTGGCAACGAGAAAAAAATCCTGTCACCGCCTGGGATCGAAGCCCGGACCTTCCAGTCCGTAGCCAGCTGCTCTACCAACTGAGCTACCCGGCCGCCCATATTATTATTATTATTATTATTATTATTATTATTATTATTATTATTATTATTATTATCTTTTTCTTGATGTTAACTACAACTTAAATAAAATTTGAAAGGCATGTTGGTCCGACAAGTTTACAAATTTAAAGAAATAAATATCAAAAGTCCTTCAATAACTGTCTATTCAAAATACAAAATATTACATTAGGTTACATGAACGTATCTTTGACTAGCGCTTTCGCTATTATAATAGCATCTTCAGGTCAGACTTGCGTGATATTAAGCTTTTCATATAAAGACGTAGATGGACAAGTAACATCGAAATGTATTAAGGTACATGACGTGAGAATATAAAAAACTACAATGATAAGAAAAACAAGTAAAATTTGACTTATGAACAGTCGAATATATATATGACAGTTAAACCTTCATGAGGTCTCAAAATTAATACACAAAAGTATTTGGAGTTAAAGCCTGCAGAAACATGTATGCAGCTTATAGATCAAAATTTGTTTAAAAATTGAAGTCTGCAAAACATATATGCAGCTTAAAATTGAGACACAGACAGTTAAAAGAATAACAAATTAAAATATTGTTTTGCATCAGTCATCACGACGTGGCAGCACATTGTAAAATCTGCAAAAATCAATAATAAGTTTTAGTGAAGGGACCTGTATAGAAACAGAAAGAAAAATGAAGTGACGATAAACCACTTACGAGATCTTTGGTGTTGGAGTAGTAAAAAGAAGTAATGTTGCCTGGTCGGTAGCGTGGTGGTGACTGGTGCAATGACACAGTATAAGAAAACACGTCATGACGTAAGTGGAGGGGGGTACCTGTCGCAGTGAGAAGAGTTTCCAGTGGCTAATTTAAATAAGGGGTTACCGGAACTAGGTAATTGTTCATTAATTAATGAAACAGTATTATTAAGCGATTTAGCTATGTAAAATTCTTCAGCAACTAAATTAAAGGTTCCATTACTGATGGGTTTTAAAATCTGTAAAACGTCGAACATTTTTTGAAGTTCATGGTTGTTCTCAATCAAATGGGTTGCAAATTTGGATTTATTACGATTGTGACGGAAATCTGCTTTATGTTCAGAATATCTAGTCCTAAAATTCCTTTTAGTTTGGCCAATATACTTTTTTGGGCAATTCTTACAATGCAGCATGTACACTCCATCACCGGCATATTTATCAAAGTTACAAATATTGTTTGAAATAACATTATTAAGTTTATTACCTGTTCTAAAAGAGACCTTTACATTTTCTTTTTTGAAAAAATTATGCAACTTGTATGATACATTATTATAAAAAGACATTGTGTTCCAGTATTTAGATTTTTTAGTATCAGTCAAGGGCGTGAGCGTAATATCTGAACTCTTGTTTAAAAGAGATTTTCTTTTAGAAAGAAGTCTATCTATCAATTGTTTATTGAATCCATTTTCTATTGCAAGTCCTACTATATATTTGTATTCTTTTAAATAGTTTTTCTTGGAAAGGGGGACATTCAACAATCTATCAATTAAGAAAACGAAAGTATTATGCTTATGAGACTGGGGATGACTGGATTGGCAGTGAATAGTATGGGTAGTGTTTGTAGGTTTTCTAAAGATATCGTAATCGAAACTTTAATGTTTTCTGATGACTTTTAAGTCTAAGAAATTTATAGATTTGTTACATTCAAGTTCTATAGTAAATTTTAAGTTAGGATGTAAACTATTAAAAGAATGCAAGATATCTTCATGGGTGTCAGCATGACTCTCAAAAACTAACAAGGTGTCGTCAACATATCTGTTGTAAGAAATGATGTTATGTTTAGCAGCAAGTTTTTCGATGTTTGTCTTCCAAGCTCTGTAGAAATACGTCGGCCAAAAAAACCGGAAAGAGAGTCACCCATTGCTACACCTCGAGTTTGTAAGAAATATTTATTGTCGAAACGGAAATAATTTTGTTTTGTGCAAACAGAAAGCAACTGCATTAATTGATTGATGATTTTTTCATCGGTGTTAAGTTTGTGCAATTTCTCTGAAATTATCTTTAAAGTTTCATCAAGTGGAATATTGGTATATTAATTTTTCGATGTCTAAAGAGACAAGTTTTGTGGATTTATTAATACTTAAGCGTTGCAATCTTTCAATAAGTTGTTGGGAATTATTCAAAGAATATCTATTATCCATCTTAAGTATTTGTTTCAAATATTTCAACAAAAATTTATTAATTTTGTGGTTAGGTGAATTTACGCTATTAACAACCGGACGCATAGATAAATCCTTTTTATGGGTTTTTGCTAAAGCTTTAAGGGTTGATAAACTTGGATTCTTAGCAATATATTTGTGTGCATCTTTCTCATTTATGATATCCGGAGCAGATTTTATGGCTGATTTTATAGATTTCTGAAGTTTATCAATGGGTTTAGAATTAATTTCTTCGATATTATTCTTAGCGATGAATTCATATGTTTTATTAACGTAATCAGGTTTTTACATGATCACAACTGCATTGCCCTTGTCAGCTTTAGTGTGGATCAAATTATTATGTTTGAGTTTTTTACCAAGTGCAGTAACTTTCTGGTGGGTTAATTTGGCTTCTTTAAACTGTCGTTTTGTGTTGGGATCATTTTGGTAATTCTGAATAATCTTAGAAGTATGGTATCTCAAATAATCTTTACAGTTGTGTTCACAATTTTGAATAACATGTTCAGTCTCTATAACCAAATTATCAATAGTATTGTCCAAATTGTGTGGAGGGTAATTAAACTTGTAACCTTTGTTAAGAATGCGCAATTCATCTGTAGAGAAAGCTACGTTGGAAAAATTAATGGTTCTTTGTGCCGCATGGGTACTCAAATTGTGAACAACTTCATTTTGTTTTAACAAAGAATACAGCTTATTACGTAAAACGTCATGCTTTTTTGCCATAATGATCTCAAGTTTTTCGGAAAGGTGGTACTGAATAAGGTCCCATATGGGTCCAAAATGTTGTGCAGCTGCAAGGTGTGTTTGATATAGCTTTCTATTCAAGTACTCTTTCTTACGATATAAGAATTTAATTTTATTATTAATACGTAATACTTGTGCTTGCTCTTTTGTTCTTTTAGAAGCAAAGTTGTTAGCTTTAATATGAATAGTAGCATATTTAAAATACAATAAAACACAATAAAATAAATACTATCAAACATGTAGGTAGGTATAATATTAAAATGCATCTTCTACAGTCAAATGTTGGTTATTTCTGTTATATTCAACATCGACTTTCACAGGGCCGTCGAGAAAATAACATAAAATTAAATAACATTATTGATATATTATGAAATGGGAAACCTAGAAAATTCATGCAGTAAGTAGTATTCAGATTATTAAAATTATTTCAATATATAAAACAAATATTATTATTATTATTATTATTATTATTATTATTATTATTATTATTATTATTATTATTATTATTTCTTCGGATATAGCTACTCGGCTTGATTTGAAAGTATGTCTGCAAACTTCCGTTCGCGAAGCAGTTTATTTGTTCGCTTTCAACCAGTTTCGAAACATTAACTGTTTCATTGGTTCTCTTCTCATACACTCGACTTTCGATGCAGTAGAGTACATTCGATACACAGCGACAAACCTTGGTGAAACTGAAACAGTTACTGTATCGAAACATTCAAGTCCGAGTGTGTTGACACACTGTATCGAAACATTGATTCAGTAGCCAACACTATTTTCAAGTATCTGTGACGACTGTGACTGTGACGTCTGTGACAATTAAATATGTGACTTTGATCTGTGATTTTGTCACACCGATATTTTATTTCGATAAGTAAGCACAATATGCATAAATTACACCGATATTTTGTCACACCGATAAAAATTAACAGGAAATATTGAAGAGTAGTGAAATGTGAATACGATTTCTCTATACAAGCCACACATCAGTGATTTATATGGGAAAACCCAACAAATAAATTATGTACATGTACCATTAACAAATAAATACATACCTAACTGGACAGTAACATGTCGAAAGTTAACCTCATATACCAAGATGTTATATTGTAGATATTGAATCAGTTGATAATTATTAAATGTAGTTGGGTATGGAAAAATTGAAGTTATGTGATTATTCTAATCGTTTTAAAAATTGATCCTTTTTATTATATATAATATAATGGATAAATTATTTTAAGTCGTGCATTAACAGTATAATAGGCGGCCGGGTAGCTCAGTTGGTAGAGCAGCTGGCTACGGACTGGAAGGTCCGGTGTTCGATCCCAGGTGGTGATAGGATTTTTTCTCGTTGCCAAACTTTCAGAACGGCCCCGAGGTTCACTCAGCCTCCTATAAAACTGAGTACCGGGTCTTTCCCGGGGGTAAAAGACGGCCAGAGCGTGGTGCCGACCACACCACCTCAGTCTAGTGCCGAGGTCATGGAAAGCATGGGGCTCTACCTCCATGCCCCCCCAAATGCCTTCATGGCATGTTACGGAGATACCTTTACCTTTTACCTTTTTATTAACAGTATAATATTGAGTCATAGAATAAAAATTAATGAAACATAAGTATTCGGAAAAACATTTGAAAATAATTAAAAAACAAAATAGTTGTTCAGACAGGATTTTACATAAGATTAAGCACTGGTAACGAATGGTGTTATTATTTAAATCGTGTAATAACTACATCATTTATAATAAGATGGAGAAACTACCGCCCGATTGCTGATTGCGTAGAGGAGAAAATATCAGTCACAGAGTACTGAATACGGAGCAGATTTCGATAGCGATATTTTGTCACAGATATTTCGCGTCATCAGTCACAGGTTTATCTGTGACAAAAAATACCTATGACAAAATATCGGTTTGTGAAATATCGGCCATCTCTACTCAGAACTCATTTTTATGACATCTTCTTTAACGAAACAACGCAGAATTTGTATAAGTATATAAATTGGATGTGAAACTATTTCCTCCAAGTAATTCGTTTCCTCTTTTGTTGGCATTTAGCAATTTCTAAATTATTACCATAATGTTAACATTGTCACTTCCTTTAACTCTTAGTTGAAATAGATTCCATGCCTCTTGAATCCGGAAATGCGTAGGCTATATGATACATCCGTAGGTCTACTTTTTTATTTTTTTTATAGCGGTGGTTTCATTTGAGTTCGTGACTTTTCAAACCGATGTAAAAAAAAAAAGGCAACGCTTTAAAAACAGATGATAGGGACAATTCCGACATTGCTTCATCCAAGGACCACATACCAGAGGTTCTCTCTACCTCGTCTCCAACACCCTAAAAGATATTTGTCGAGAGATTACGGCAACTATTCTTGCCAGTGAAATGGCGAATATTGCTATTGCCACCACTGTAGTAGCTCAATGCTAGCATGTTGGTTTTCTATCCAGGCTGCCTGAATTCGAACCCCGGCCAGATCGTGATGGAATTTGTGGTAGACAAAGCAGACGTTTCAGATAGTTTTATGGTTATGCTCATTTCACCTTATATCATTTCACTAACACTCTCCACTTTCCACTCATTTTAAATATCATCTGCAATAGTAAAAAGAGTCTGGGGTGAAATCTAGGGAGTAGTACGGGTTTCTGATGCTGATACAGGAAGGACTTGGGGTTTACTCTTCTGCAGATGGGAAGTGGCTGTATCAGGACTGAGGCAGGATGCCCTACCTATCAGCGTTAGATTCACGAATAGGCTATACCACATGGTCTACCTTCGGACTTGAACAATCATCGCATATTGTCTGTTGCTTAGGAGATGACAAGTGGAAGAATGTGATCTTTTTGATTGTGAGTGCTAATCATCATTATAAATATATCCCAGTAGCCAAGTTATCACTCATTCCTAAATCATTAGTAACAATACACTTATGGAAATTAAAATACAGTCAACTCCGGATATAGTGAATCTCTGCGGACTTGCATATTTCGTTCACTATATCCGAGGTTCACTATATCCGAAGTGCCTCTCCCCTAACCTTAAATGACAGAAATGGATGAAATTGTGAACAAGAAAATAACATATTTCATTATTGGGGAATGGATTACAGTGTATACTATATACTGTTACAGTTGATTTACTTAAGGGAAGAGGATGGTATTTTTTAAAACTTTTTTCCTATTTGGTGTAAAATATTATTTTTTTTTTGTATGTAGAGAGCTCATAGCTGTGGCAACTCAACCAAATAAAAATATAAAAAAAAAAATTATATGGGGGACCAAATTTGAAAAAAAAATGCCCAATGCAGAATTGTACTAAAACCGATATATCTAAACCGTTTTTAAAGATAGATTCAAACAGTTTTTTGCAATGTATTTGCAAAAACATATTCTACAAACTGTCTATAACAGAATTTTGATATTAGTCCCTACATTTGTAAAATAAACAATTAAAATTTAATAACAGTTTTCTGATTTCCTTTCTTGCAAACAAACGGATGTATTTTTAAAATGAAATCAATTAACAAAATTCTGTTACAGAGAAAAGTTTCCTAATAGTCTAAAGAATGTGTGTTCTAAATTTCATGCATGTATCTTTAATAGTTCAGAAATTATATCCATTTTTGTCTGGCAATGTAGCAAAAAAAATGAAGTTACTGGAAACCGATAAAAGCGGGCGTGTGATTTAAAAATCCATAGCGCAGGAAGTTTAAAAATGACTTCTCAACATCCGATAAGGGCACAAATACCCACAAACTGTTATGCAATGCATTCCACACATATCATGGAGTATTTTAAAGATTTTTTTTTAATTCACTCATTTTTCACCAAAAATACCATCCTCTCCCCTTAACCTATGTTGTCGATCCATGTCCGTTTGCGAAAGATCACGTTCAATGTCATTTATAATATTCGCCTTTTCTTCCAAAAAAAAAAAACACTTTACGCTTCGATATTTTTATACAGTACATTGACTGTTCGAAAACTAGAAACAGATTGATCAGGTAGAAATGACAAATGCTGTTATGGTATGACTGCGTACTCAGCCTTGGAATTCCCGGGTTACTTAATGGAAACTGGGAGAGAGTTGATGAAGTTTGAGAGCCATCGAAATCTTACCTTCTTTTATGCTCTAGACATAATGTCCGTCCCCTTTTAATAAGAGAAAACAATTTCATTTTCCGTTGTTTCGATGCTATTTGTCATAATGGAAATATTTCTGAGAACAGAAGGCAACCCTTTGACGGTGGAGGATTAGAAATAACAGTAGAGTAGTGTGCCTGAGAACAGAATGTCAACCCCTTCGATGATTGAGTGAGGCAAGGTCGTCACGCGTTGCCTGGGTTTACAGTACAGCTCATTGTCTAGGAATCACTAATCCTTCCTTTATCCTTTGCTAAAGAAGTAAAAACTTACAATGTAGTTCTCAGCACATTCTTTCAATTTTATACAAGAAGGTTTGACTTCAAATAAGAATTTGTCAGGATACAAGGTTCACTATAACCGAAGCGTGAGTTCACTATATACGGAAATATTAATGTACTTTTTAATGTTTGCGGGTCGAGATCAACGACTTAGGTTCACTATAGACGAATGTTCACTATAACCGAGTTTACTGTATCCAGATTTGACTGTATACTAATTAGTTTAATAAAATAACTTTTAATAATTGCTTAATGTAGTAAATAATATATAACTTCACTTCTCACTTCTCACTTCTCAAGCATAAGATCAGTGACCAGGAACTGAATGAAGTCCGCATATTTTTAATGAATAGTAGGCCTATAGCTACTGCGTCACATAATGTAAAAATTCATAGCAGTAACCTTCTTCTCTCTGCCTTCTCATCACACGCTCTTCACCTCGTAAGTAACAATACAGGGTGATTCATGACTAATGACCCGCGTTTTAGGAAACAGTTCTGTAGATCATTTTGAGAATAAAATGTTCTATGAACATGAGTCAAATTATCATTAGTTTGAAAGTTATTCGTAAAAATCCAAGGAACGCTAAAAGCGTCATTCGCATGCGTGCGGCTAAGTGCATTGAAGTGGGAAAAGGTATATTTGAAAATCTGCTTCCAAAAGTGCAGTATGATTATTTTATAAATTAATCATTTCTGTACGTGAAATGAATAATTCTTAGTTATGTTCAAAACCACTGCTACTTTCATAGGATTTAATCAGCTATAATTCTTTAACGTTTGATAATCGGACCCATGTTCATATGAAATTTTATGCACAACGTGGCCTATAGAACTGATTCCTAAAGCGCGAATCGTGAATCACTCTGTATAATGGGTTACACCAAGCCTAAATCCAAGAATCCATCTCGAGTCCAGCCCTCGAAAAGTCAAGCAAGGCCAACACATAGCAGGTTTAGAGATATTCTTATCTGTAGGAGAGTAACTGTTGAAAGTTATGCACGCAAGTTATAAATCACAATATATAGGCCTAAGTCTACATGTGTAAGCCTCCTTATATTTTTCAACGATTGCAAAATGATCTATGTTTTCGTTATTATTTCTGAGAACGCACTCCTGTGTACCGTGCTTTAGCTCTCAAACGATAAGTTAAGGGGTTAGGTACAGCTTATAGCAGTAAAATTTTTGGAAATATTCAACATTTTTTTCCTCCATTACTGTATCTTGCACAGTAATGAAAATTAGTATGTGTAAAATACTGTCCTTCTGCTATATGAAAAAAAAAATATTTTTACGATTTAAAAAGAATTATATATATATATATATATTAGAATTCATAATGGTGGTAGTTCACTGTGCAGTGATGAAGCGTTTCCCTCATAAATCATAAACTTGTTAATTTTTTCATGCTCTCTCTCTTTTATTTTATTGCTGAAACTCATGATAGATTTACAAAACCTCTAATGGCAATTACATTAATTTTCTCATTATAGACATATATTTTAGATTTATTTATATATATATATTTTTTTCTCCCTATAACATAGTCCTAGTAAGCTTATATTAAATTAATTTTCATCATTTTACTAGCTATCTCAAATCTTAAATTAATTATAATTGATTGAATTAAATTAGCTCATAAATTAAGTTACTACTTTACCTTATAGGTTTATCTAAATTTAAATAAATATGTAGTCTACTAGTCTTTAAAACTTAACTGAAGAATTTAGGTGGAGAACCTTTTAAGTGTAATGTAAATATTTGTAATTTAAATATGTATTGTATTGATTAAGGCTGGTTGAGTGGAAGAGAAGGTCTTAACTTTGCCAGCGAAAATAAAACATTATTATTATTATTATTATTATTATTATTATTATTATTATTATTATTATTATGTTCACAATATCATGCTCTTTCAACTACATTCCTTAATAAATAATAGTTATTTTATTTTTTTGTCAGAAGAAAATACTGATATTTGACCATTTTTTAAATTAATTTATTTTATATCAGACAATCTATCACAGGTAGAGAAGTGACCTTGCATCATATTGTAGATATGACAGGCATAAATAACATACAAAATTTCATTACAGAATGTTGGATAGTTTTTTAGTTATGAGGGAAACGCTTCATCACTGCACAGTGGACTAAATTAAAAAAAAAGTAGTAAACAATTTTTTTTAAATCGTAATTTTTTTTTTCATATAGAAGAAGGACAGTGTTTTACACGTACTAATTTTTAATGTTGTACAAGATATAGTAATGGAGGAATAAAAATACTGAATATTTCCAAAATTTTACTGCTGTAATCTGTACCTAATCCCTTAAACAAACAACAGCAAAATCCTTAAGGTACTAGTTATTTCTAAGATTGCTAGATGTACACTGTCTTGCAAATTTTCAACTTCCATTCCAGATACCGCACGCACTTTGTAACGCCGGGTGCTCGGATATGATTTTCCGATGGAAATGCTATGGCTGCTTTTGTAGATTACCAACGATTTCCACACCTGTCAGTTTTTTTTTATATAATCATAATGAATGCAATTAAATACAGTGCGAGTTGATACGTAATTTGACAACAATGCTTATATTGTAGACAATTAATTCATGTATTCATTTATTGATTTCCATAGTCAGCTGAAATAATGAATCACCCGTGACCAACTCGTCTGTAACACGCATAGCTGAGTCGGCATGTTATGACAATAGGTAGGCCTACCTCATAGCGTTCAAAACGAAGCTTTCATCCGAATGTTAGCACAGAGTTCCTTCATAATCGCATATCCGTTGCTACTTGTAACTTTGAATCATCCAGTACGCTGAATCGGATAACTTAAGGCTAATAATTATGACATCTTAGTCTTAACGATATTAAAATTTTCATTTTGTAGCATATGCTAATCTTTAATTCAATCTCACTCTCATTTTATAGGAATCACACATAAACAAGTTAATTACAGGCACAGGTGGCTACAGTGAACTGTTTTCGTTTTATGCCCCAGTGACATATGAAGGGGAGAGAATGAGATAGTCCAAAGCCACAATTTTAACAAAAATATTTTTTTTTGTGCGAGTTCATTTCTTACACATATGGGGAAGCTACTAGTAAAGTATTATAACATTTACAGAACAAATAACGTAAGTAGGACTTTGGAAAACATATTATATATCATTCACGTGTTAAATTTTATGTTACCTCGTTAACATATTTCGGCCTGCTATCGGCCATCATCAGAATTGGTCGTTGCTGGTCTTGGTGCTTTTTGTTTTGTTTCCTGTGGAGGTGTGTTTGTGTAGTGTAACGTGGAGTCAAAGAGTGTGCGTGTTCTGAAATTGAGCTGTGTGTTGAGAATTTCATTTGATGTGTTTTTGTGTGTTTGTATATTTCGTATTGTTCTAAAGTGTTTACTTTCTGGCTTTTTGGTTGGATGTGTAGAATTTTCATGTCTGTGTTGATGTCTCTGTGTGTATGGTTAGCATTTGTGATGTGTTCTGCATATGTGGAAGTGTTTTATAATTTTGTTATGGCTGTGGTGTGTTCTTTGTAACGTGTTTGAAATGATCTGCCTGTCTGTCCTTTGTAGAAGTTGTTGTAGGTGTTACATTTGAGTTTGTATACGCCTGTGTGGTTGTATTTGTTTGTGTGTTGAGATGTTTTTGTAAAGTATTATTTGTTCTGTATGGGATGTTGTAATTTAGTTTCTTGAATGAGGTAGCAATCTTGTGTGTCTTTTTGTTTTCGTATGTTAGTGAGATGTATTTTTTGTGTTCTTGTGTTTGTGTTGTATTCTTATGTTTTCATATTTCATATTAGCCTATACATATTATATATTACATTATTTCACATTTTCCGGGAGTGTGGTATTTTAGACATGTGTCACAGAAGTAATGTATGCTGCGTGATCTGTCGTTCAAAAAGGCATCCAACTTAATTATTAATTTATATAAATACCAATATTATATTAACTTTATTTTTCCTTTAACATGAAATTAACAAATCAACTAACTAATATTTGTAATACAAATACTTCAAAAGTGAATCTTAAAAATGCAGCAAGGAAATAAAGTGAACGTACAAATTTTCATATATTTAGAAATAGAGTACAGTACCGGACAAATTTTTAATGCTGACAATAGTTGTCTAATGTTTCCCGTACTCTAGCACAAGCTTCATGAACCCATATTTTACAGGACGAGCATTGGATCCAGTCTCCATTATGTGTTTATCCATGTAATATGCAAATAGTTTCAGTATCTTCAGAGATATGGATTTCTGTCTGCTTTTTTGGTGGGGGAGGAGATACGGATTCCATCTTCCTTTCGATTGTTTAGAATTAGCTTCTGACATAATTTACGTCCTATAAATTACAAAACATTAAATTAAAATACGAAAAAATATATAAATACCACAAAATAGTATATCCGGTACTGCTCGGCTACACAATGTCCGGTATTGACAGACACGACTGAATATATGAAACCAAGATTATTCTAAAACCATCACTTTAACTACATTAAATGAAATCAAAAAGAATATTAACATAAACTATAATTAAATTATATGTATGTGATATGATATAATCCCCAATTTCCCACATTTAAATAAGCTTAGCTTAATTCGATACAATTCACAACCAACAGATAAACGTTGCAACGGTCACTGTCAACGGTTAAAATCACATAAGTATTCACAACGAAGGGTCGCCACCTACGTAGCCCAGTCGGCTAAGGCGCTTGCCTGCCAATCCGGAGTTGCGCTCGGCCGCGGGTTCGATTCTCGCTTGAGCTGATTATTGAGCTGGGTTTTATACGAGGTTTTCCGCAACCGAAAGGAAAATGTCAGCTAATCTATGGCGAATCCTGGGCTCCATCTCGCCAAATGTCATCTCGCTATCACCAATCCTATCGACGCTAAATAACCTGGTAGTTGATACAGCATCATTAAATAACCAAGTAAAAAAAGGGTTGTAGTTTATAACTACTAGAAGGATTGGTACAGTTGCTTCCATCTCTTGACAGTGATAATAAGAACACTAGAAAAACTATCGTCCGATACTGGGCGCCGCCCGAAACTGAACGAACCCCACTATATGACATTTAATACACAGCAGCTTATAGTCATATTCATATTTATTATCATCATGCGGCTTTCAGGTAGTGGTTTCCCTCACATTTCTGCATACGGTCCACCACTACCCTTGATTACATTCAATCACATATCCTAATATATTTCTCCTATCATCTATATCTCCTCATATCTTCCTATTACATAAACTTAAATCCTATTTCTGTTTCTTCCTCCACCCTTTCTGATGTACAGTATTTCCAACCCTTCAGCTTTTTTATCTTTCCTCAATTCTATTCCCGAATACTATGCAATACTGTCTACCTTTCTCTTATATACAGAGACATCATTTTATTTTTACTAACATTTTTAATATTAACCTGTCTATACCTTTAGAGAACCGGAAACACCGCTTGCTCCCCCCTCCAAGACTGGAGTTCGATGATACTGGCGTAAAACACAAATCACTCTACTAGGTATAGGGTGGAAGAAAAGTAGTTCATCCATTTACGTAAACTAGGAAATATCGCGATTTTGAGGTTGATAATTTTCATTAGGTTTTTCTTTAATCAGTACTGTATTAAGAATAAGTGTTTTTACTCACGAAGTGAGTTATCCATGCGAACGTATTCATTATGCAGTGTATATTATAATGTCTACAGCACATTAGCGTACAATATAGAGAAAGAAGTTAAATTGAAAAATAATCATAATATGAATATTTAAACACAATTTTGAAAATGGTGGCCGTTCATTTCGATACAGGCTTCAGTTCTTTTGTGCATATTATCGCACTATAGACTATTGCATCTAATTCCAATTGCCAGTTTCGTCCTTCGTACTAGTAACTCATGTTGAAATAATTCTGTACCTACTCTACGTACTGTGAATTCAATCTTCACTTCTGCCCGACCCGAAAATATAAAATTACTCAGACATGCTATCTACTGTCCGTCCAAGTGGTTATGCCGCAGGAATGTAGAAAGGGAGGAAATCACGTGACAGTTAATTACTTAACGAGGCCCTTTTAAGTTAAATTAAACAGCTGTATAATATTACGTAAACGTCCAATTCCTAAGACAAATTAATGTTTTCAGAAAAGAGCTAAGACAGCCCAGCTTTTACAGAGGGGCGAGCAGAAGCAGGTGGGGGAAATCGGGATGCGACGTAGGCAAACGGACAGTACCTGTGCGAAAATATGATTCAATATTGAAAGCTCTTTCGTCACTGGAAAACGGGAACATATTTCTGGAACGTACTATACTCAGTAACTCAGTACTGCTTACTATCTGCGGTCTTGGTTCTGTGTGGAGTTGGAACTTCCTTAGTAGAAGGGGTGGGAGTGAAGTACATTCAAAAACTCAGGTACAATAAAAATTGAAGTAAAAATAAAATGATGTCCCTGTACAAACATTCTAGCCTACATCTACTCATCCATCTCTACTATCATTGTCATCTTTCATTATTGTTATCCCTAATTTTCTGTTTATCGTAAAAACCTTTTTATCTCTGACTAGTATTCACTAATTTTTCTACTTTCTCATCTACATTACCACATTGTATTATTTGTCTCATTTATTCTTCCAATGTTCTCATGTTTGTAATACTTGCTATTACTTGTTTTTTTTTCTAAATTAATATTGTTTATTCAAATTTAAATATACAGAATAAAGAATATAATTACAAACAAACAAGAGAAATAGAAATAAAATAATACAAAGAATATAAAAAAGGAGATACAGTAGTATTAACAAAATTTGAGACTGAATGAGCAGCGCTCGTAATCACTTTTTCACTTTATTGGATAACTTTTACGGTTCACTCTTACTATTTGCACTCACTTTCTACCTCCTCACTTCCCATATTCTTCCTCTCTCGATTACATGCAACCCTAAATATTATTTACTTACTATTTCCAACTCTTATTAGCCTCACTACCTTAATTGCTTCTCTTTTCACTGTTTTATTCTATTCATCTTCTCATTAACACTTCACTACTTATTCCTCCATCTTATTCACAGTTCCACTTCAACAGTAGCTTATAAGTAAGGTCACGTATGATTTTAGAATTTCGTCCTGAATATAAATAATTATTTCTGTAACTGCTTCTCTTACGAAGTCCTCGAGCTGCTATTAGGAGAGTAAAATACATAGTTACAATTAGAGTCCGCAGTTTGTTCGCAGTTCTGATATCCTAGTCTGCAGATTGTCTGGCCGTTTATTTGCGTGACATACGCTCCGAAATTTACTGACCACGCTACAACGCCACTGCACTTCCTAAACGTCACATATCAGAGATGCTGATGCAGGTGCGGGGCACACGTCTCCATATTTTCTGCAGCTTGATCTGCAGTTAAAACAATTTTGTACAACACTTTCAAATAATAGCAGTTTACGACTGTAACGGCGCACTATGTTGAGAAGGAATTGTCCGTTAAGACGTTACAGCTTCCTGTAATAAAGTGGATAGCCGAGGTTCTGCTAATTGAATTTATTTCACGGAAGCAACGTATAAACAAATCTCAAGTCTACTATAAAGATAGGAGAACTTTCTGACAAGCTGTGTTAACGGCTTTAATGTTCTTCCGTTGATTTGACTACGACGTTTGAGATATAAATGCCATAATTTAAATACATCCTGAAGGAATATTTAAGGAAAGAAATGTATTTATTCATTCAATATTTACTTATCCGTATATTGCTTCATTTCTGATTTACTTTCATTATGATAGACTATTATTATTTCACTTCTTTAGTTGCAGCATTTTATAGCTTAATTATTTGTCTTTTAAGCTACCAGTAATTACACTGCTCCGTTGATATAGGAGAAAGTCAATGTTTACCTACTTAGATATAATATGCGGAGCAAGTTCCCTGCAGTCGGCATGCGGTAGAGCATGAAAGTCGAAGAATATTATGGACAAGAAGACATCGATCATACGGGAAAGGGTATTTAAGAGTTGTTAATTCATTATAAAAAGTGAATCTGATACAACGTTAATAGAAATTGATTTTGTTTTCTATAATATGTCTATCTATATAAAATACAATAAATACATTATTACATAACAATATCTATAAAATACAAAAATAAATAAGTCAATAAATAAAAATATAAGTAAATAAGCTGTATTTTATGTATCATTTCATTATTTAATTGAAATTAGAGGGGACTTATAGTATTGAAAAATAGATCAATAATTGAGTAAATAAATAAACAAATACATAAATAAGTAAGTAAGTTAATGAATAAATGAGTGAGTGAATGAGTTAATGAATAACTAAATGAATAAATAGATAAATACATACATAAATAAGTAAATAAACAGATAAATATATAAATACATAAGTGAGTGTGCGAGTAATGAATGAGTTAACGAATAAATAAATATAAATAAATAAATAAATGTCTCAATTTCAAAACTTTATTTTGCCTGAACTAGCCCAGATATCATGGGCTTCAAAATATTAAAATATTATTCGTAAATCAGGGTCCTTGTGCAAAGAATATCAACTTGTTGTATTTAATAATTGTAATGTGCATGGAACATTTTGATTACATCAATAATTTGCATAATTGGAATAAAATTAACTTCGAAACTAGAAGTCAGATCGAGCTCAAAATTTGCACACACCTTATTCTTAATACATGTGACAAATTTGTTAAAAGTTAAATAAATCGGATTAAAATTGAAGACATTATTACAAAAATAGCCATAGTCATTTTTATTGAAATTGAGTTAAGGACATATTTGCTACTATTTCAAATGTTTATAGACTCCAAAAATAACTCATCTTAGGTGTAATAGCTACAAGGGTAAACATCAGTTGTACGGAAACAGCTGACATGTGTTTTCTATTTATTTTTATTGTTCTCCTGAAAAATAGCAATTTTGACAAGGGTTGTTTTTGTACTAATGTATTCAATTGTAAAGATTGAAAAAAAAATCATTCCTACTGTCCCTTAAATAAATGTCAAAATAGTTGCCGTTATACCCGTAACACTTTACTACTAGCATTCATTTCCAGCAGCATGATTAATAATATCTGAGATGGAATTTATATTTGGTCTGAAGGCCTCGCTTGTCGCTGATGTTGATGAGGGTCACGAACATCCGAATCAACTACTTGTGCATCAGCAGCTTGAAATATGTTTTCCTCAGATATAGTTTTTGCGTCATATTTGGGCGTTTTCTTACGCCTTACAGTTCGTATTGACATATTCTTTTCTATTAAAACTTTTTTGTATGATATTTACCCATGCACTACTTTCCAATGGGATTTCGGTCTGAACTTTAGAAAGTTCCCTTGTACAGCATCAAATTAATTGCAGATAGAAATAACCGTGTTGTAAGGGGATATTTTGATTTCTTCCCTTTTTGTACACTTCACTTTGTATCCATGGAGAAGGAAAGAACGCCGCCTGGAGCAGGGTGAGTATGAGTGTTGGCGTGATGTTTAATTCAATACGGATTAAAGTCACAGGTTTAATCTCCGGAGGCCCGCTGCAGTGCCGGGTTAAGTTTTGGTTACCAATAGATGGACCGTCGCATCAAGGCGGTGGTGAACATACGTGTGAAATATTCAGCAAGCTGTATAAGGGCGCGGTGCACTGAAATGAGCAACAAGGATGAAACCTTTACTGCACACCCGAAATGAAGCCCATGGCCGCCATGTTAGTCCTCTGTGCAGCAGCAAAGAATTTTGTATAAATTATACTAGACAAGACTTAAGTACCATAGTGCAAAATAGCCATTAAGTGAGTAGATAATTTAATAATATTCAAGGGATGTCATCTTCGGTGGTCAATTGGTCACCATACTTGCCATTTGTTCCGATGTTTGCGTGTTGAAACTCGACCTAGAGTAATGCATTATTAAGGGGACACTATGGTGAAATAATGCTGAAAAATTAAGGAAATCCACTTTTTGTTTTTATGACCCTAAATATATTTTAGTCTGTTTTAAAGGATATATAATCAAATGCGGTCAAACATACGGTGCGCGAGTGAGATGAGAGAATGTTTTTAATGCTGTTTCTCGACTTTTAAATTTTAAACAGTTTATTGAAGAAAAAAAACTTCTTCCAGAACTCTTATTGTGATATTGGTCTGAAACTTCTGACAGAGGTCAATTAAACGTTCATCAATAAAATTTAATTAGCATTTGTATGAAATATTAATATTAAGTCCCTTTGGGACATATTCATATTGCAGGAAGTCAAAAGGAGGATACCAATGGCCAAGGAAGCGTAATAGAAAAAGTAACATCTTCTGTGAACCTCTGAAAAAAGAACTAAGGAAGAGACTAGTGAAGTGCTTCGTGTGGAGTGTAGCATTGACATTACGACGAATTGAAGAGAAACGAATAGAAGTATTTGGTATGTGGATATGGAAAAGAATGGAGCGTGTAAAATGGACAGTCATAATAAGAAATGTAGCTGTGTTAGAAAGAGTGGATGAAGAAAGAATGATGCTGAAACTAATTAGAAAGAAGAAAAGAAATTGGTTGGTTCGCTGGTTGAGAAGAAATTGCCCACTGAAGGATGTACAGGGAGGAATGGTGAACAGACGATATTAAGATATATAGACATATACGCAGACTAAGAGAAAGGCAGAAAATAGCAAAGATTGGAGAATGCTGGGTTTGTAATGAAAGACCTTGCCTTGTGCAGAACACTATGAATGAATCAGTATCGGTTTATTATAAGAGAAGTAATTATTAATGAATGTGGTAACAGAGTGACGCTATTTTGTCCGCGAATCTTCTAAAAAGACGGTATTGTATTGACCGAATACCGATTCTTAACCATTATTTCGGATCGGCATTTCCTGTTGTCACTTGGAACAATACAGATTTAAGGAACTCTCACGATTGAATCTCTGTTTTTGATTGAAGCAATAGAAAATCAGAATTCAAAATGATCGCCAATTACAAATCTCGCGACAGACACGGTTTGTTAATGATTGCTGCATAATCTGTGTATTTTTCGTTATATGTCAGCTGTTGCGTAAGTGTAAGGAATATACTGACACGTGCAAATAGGCTATGTTTAGAAGTAATCGGGAATAATATAGACCTACTGAACACATTATATAAAAATTTCAGTATTTGAAGTTATTTTTGGACATGAAAAAATATTTTATTTTAGTTTCGTTATTAGGCATTCTTTCTGAACGAAGAGATCCTATATTCCGGAGTCTTTTGTGCACTGCAACGAACATTCCTCTGTTTGAAATCCTACTATTTGGAAATCTTTGGTGACGAAAGCTCCCTCGCACGTTCGCAGATTCAACTGCTGCTCTGTACAATAAATGAATATTGGCTAATTTAGCATTATTGAATCCTTCCATTACGTCAAATATCGGTGAATGAGCTTCCTGTAAGATTAACAACCCTTTGCTGACTGAGAGCGAATATTATTTTATGCTAGAGTACGTATGACCGAAAGATGTGCGTATAGTCTAAACTGACAGGCGTTTCATAGTACACGATTATTCATAAATATCAGACTACAAAAACATAGGACACGTTTATGAAAATAGCGCGGGTTTATCGTGTGTAATTAATTCATTCATTCATAGTGTTCTGCTCAAAGGCAGGTCCTTCACTGAAAATTCAGCATTCTCCACTCTTTCCTATTTTCTGCCTTCCTCTTAGTCTCCGCATATGATCCATATATCTTAATATCGTCTGTTATTTGGTATTGAAGAACGTCAGAAAATAACCAAAAGAAAAAGAAAACTGACTTGTTAGAATACAGAACAGTGTCACTAGAGAAAAACGTAACAACTCAGCAATATGTTACTAGATCTCTAGAAGAACAGAGTAACTACAGATTGCAACGGTTCTTAAAGGACTATAACATGACAGGAGGATAATGACGAAGATAATGTTCCTCTTTGTTTCCCTTCTGTTTTTCAATTCCCACTTTGTTTCTTTAACTTCAATTTTGTCACTAGTCTTGTTTTTTTTAGGGTTTTGTTTGTTTGCTTGTTCTTTTCTTCATG
This sequence comes from Periplaneta americana, assembly GCF_040183065.1. Classification (NCBI taxonomy): domain Eukaryota; kingdom Metazoa; phylum Arthropoda; class Insecta; order Blattodea; family Blattidae; genus Periplaneta; species Periplaneta americana. The sequence continues at coordinate 95,860,684 of NC_091128.1, forward strand.
AAGTTATCTATCTATCTATCTATCTATCTATCTATCTATCTATCTATCTATCTATCTATCTATCTATCTATCTATCTATCTATCTATCTATCTATCTATCTATCTATCTATCTATCTATCTATCTATCTATCTATCTATCTATCTATCTATCTATCTATCTATCTATCTATCTATCTATCTATCTATCTATCTATCTATCTATCTATCTATCTATCTATCTATCTATCTATCTATCTATCTATCTATCTATCTATCTATCTATCTATCTATCTATCTATCTATCTATCTAATCTATCTATCTAATCTATCTATCTAATCTATCTAATCTATCTATCTATCTAATCTATCTATCTAATCTATCTAATCTATCTATCTAATCTATCTATCTATCTAATCTATCTATCTATCTATCTATCTATCTATCTATCTATCTATCTATCTATCTATCTATCTATCTATCTATCTATCTATCTATCTATCTATCTAATCTATCTATCTAATCTATCTATCTAATCTATCTATCTATCTATCTATCTATCTATCTATCTATCTATCTGTCTGTCTGTCTGTCTGTCTATCTCTATCTATCTATCTATCTATCTATCTATCTATCTATCTATCTATCTATCTATCTATCTATCTATCTATCTATCTATCTATCTATCTATCTATCTATCTATCTATCTATCTATCTATCTATCTATCTATCTATCTATCTATCTATCTATCTATCTGTCTGTCTGTCTGTCTGTCTGTCTGTCTGTCTGTCTGTCTATCTATCTATCTATCTATCTATCTATCTATCTATCTATCTATCTATCTATCTATCTATCTATCTATCTATCTAATCTATCTATCTAATCTATCTAATCTATCTATCTAATCTATCTAATCTATCTATCTATCTAATCTATCTATCTATCTAATCTATCTATCTATCTAATCTATCTATCTATCTATCTATCTATCTATCTATCTATCTATCTATCTATCTATCTATCTATCTATCTATCTGTCTGTCTGTCTGTCTGTCTGTCTGTCTGTCTGTCTGTCTGTCTATCTATCTCTATCTATCTATCTATCTATCTATCTATCTATCTATCTATCTATCTATCTATCTATCTGTCTGTCTGTCTGTCTGTCTGTCTGTCTGTCTATCTATCTATCTATCTATCTAATCTATCTATCTATCTAATCTATCTATCTATCTATCTAATCTATCTATCTAATCTATCTATCTATCTATCTATCTATCTATCTATCTATCTATCTATCTATCTATCTATCTATCTATCTATCTATCTATCTATCTATCTATCTATCTATCTATCTATCTATCTATCTATCTATCTATCTATCTATCTATCTATCTATCTAATCTATCTATCTGTCTATCTGTCTGTCTGTCTGTCTGTCTGTCTGTCTGTCTGTCTGTCTGTCTGTCTGTCTGTCTGTCTGTCCGTCCGTCTGTCTGTCTGTCTATTTTCTTTTGCAGATGATACTGTACTAACATTTAATGGGAAAAATTGGGATAACACTTATTTAAATACTAGCAATGGAATTACAGTAGTGAAAAATTGGCTCGGCTCTAATCTCCTGTCCTTAAATACTAATAAAACTACCTACGAGTATATTCCATTTTCTTTAACAACGAAAGGTTTACCTCCACCTATGAATAAGTATATTATCACTTATTAATTCATAATATTTCATGTACTGAATTACAAATAATTATTGTAACTGCCCACATCTAACACCTTCCACACAAGTTAAATATTTAGAATTATTTTTTATTATAAATCAGCATTTACGTTGGGATAAACAAATTGATTTCATGTGTACAAGTATAAGAAAGACAATTTATAAATTCATAATACTTCGAAATTTTATCACTCATTCATTCATTCATTCATTTATTTTATTCCATAGATCTTACATGAGCAATGAAGCTTTAAGATGTGGAGCATGTCAACATTTTACAATATTACAATTACAATTTTTACAAATTTTTATAGTTTTACAATTTAGTAATTTTCTACAGTTTTTACAATGTTGTACATTTTTTTTTTTTTTTTTTTGCGAGATGTAGTGAGATGAAATGAGGTCCGAGGATTCGCCAAAATATTACCCGGCATTTGCCTTTTCGGTGGGGGAAACCTCGGAAAAACCCAACCACTAAGAAGGCATTGAGAATTATATTTTTAGCTTTAGTACAATCATTATTACAATAAGGTAATAATAAATTGGGGTGGAGTAGCATCATCTGTACTTAATCCATTAATTTTATTACACAGAAGATTAATAAAAATTTGTCTGACCGAAAATATGGATTACCCAACAAATTTAATTTATACAGATTTTAATGTTTTAACTATTGAAGTTAATATAGTTTACTAACTTACTGCCACAGAAATCAAATAAAACATAAATCTAATCGACATGAATATCGTACTCGAAGACAAAAGTATACTTTCTCATTAATTGAGCCTAAATGTCAACAGGTATAGCTCTTAAACATGGTGCTAGTTTTGGCCCAAGACTTTATAATAAAATTACAAACCATTTTCCAAATTTGAAATATTTTAAAATTGAAGCTTTTAAAAAAGAAATTTATAAAATTATTCATGATGTATACTTACTTACTAGCTTTTAAGGAACCCGGAGGTTCATTGCCGCCCTCACATAAGCCCGCCATTGGTTCCTATCCTGAGCAAGATTAATTCATTCTCCATCATCGTATCCCACCTCCCTCAAATCCATTTTAATATTATCTTCCCATCTACGTCTAGGCCTCTCTAAAGGTCTTTTTCCCTCCGGCCTCCCAACTAACACTCTATATGCATTTCTGGATTCGCCCATACGTGCCACATGCCCTGCCCATCTCAAACGTCTGGATTTAATGTTCCTAATTATGTCAAGTGAAGAATACAATGCGTGCAGTTCTGCGTTGTGTAACTTCCTCCATTCTCCTGTAACTTCATCCCTCTTAGCCCCAAATATTTTCCTAAGCACCTTATTCTCAAACACCCTTAACCTCTGTTCCTCTCTCAAAGTGAGAGTCCAAGTTTCACAACCATACAGAACAACCGGTAATATAAGTGTTTTATAAATTCTAACTTTCAGATTTTTCGACAGGAGACTGGATGACAAAAAGTTTCTCAACCGAATAATAACAGGCATTTCCCATATTTATTCTGTGTTTAATTTCCTGACGAGTATCATTTATATTTGTTACTGTTGCTCCCAGATATTTGAACTTCTCAACCTCTTCAAAAGATAAATTTCCAATTTTTATATTTCCATTTCGTACAATATTCGGGATTTACTTCCAAACCTATCTATTCATGATGTATAATATTAACAAATGTATTTTTTTACCTTTTACTTCTGTCGACTATATTCTGTCTGATTGTCAATTTATATTACATGTGTTTTTCTCTCTTTTTCTTTTCTTTTTTTTTTTCTCCTATGCCTTATTTATTGGTTTGAATTAAGTTACTGTATTTAGTACACTGTCCTTGTAAATATTATATTATATTATATTATATTATATTATATTATATTATATTATATTATATTATATATTATATTATGTTATATTATATTATATTATATTATATTATATTATATTATATTATATTATATTATATTATATTATATTATATATTATATTATATTATGTTATATTATATTATATTATATTATATTATATTATATTATATTATATTATATTATATTATATTATATTATATTATATATTATATTATATTATGTTATATTATATTATATTATATTATATTATATTATATTATATTATATTATATTATATTATATTATTTGCTAAGACCGCAGCGTACACTAGCCTGGCTCTTGCAGTAATGGCTAGAAACACTTTTGTTTTATAATTTTAATTTGTACTCACTAGCTAGCTAGTTGAATAAATAAATACAAAAATGAATAAATAAGACCATGTAGTCAGGAGACTATAAATCCTATAAAAACACATACAGGTAGAGGGGTTAGCACGGCGACAGTTAATGGTCTTCAGGAAAGTGATATGATACAAATTTCGTATCTACTCATCAGAAGCAGGAAGTACGATAGTAATGTTATCCTGAGCTTTGTGTAACAAGGGAAAAGAAAAGCATGTCGATGTCATTTGCAGGAGTGCAGAGCAGGACCATAACCGTTCCGGGGCACTCATTCCGCGTACATTCATTTCATTGGAACGGAATAGGTGTGTGACGATGTGCTTTTTAGTAAAAGGTTCTTCTTTCCTTCAGTGGAAACGACGACGTCCTGGCTTGGTAATGTAAGCACATACCTCCCCCACCCCTCCTGACTGTATGTTGCGGTAATGCGCACCCTCTCCCACCCCTTTTAAACTACTAGAAGATTACGTGCTCTCAGAAGAAACAACGAGACTGTCCAGTCCCCCATGTTGATTCCCATTATAGATAAACCATAAGGTCGGTGTCAGGTTGCGGCCGCTGAAGGTTTAAAATAGTAATCGCTCGAATTTAATTTTCATTCCTTTTCGTAGCGGCACATTCGCTGTCGCGGACTCCGGAAAGACGATCGAAATTCGTGTCCTTCGCCTTGTATTGCGGGTCTCCTAGAAAAATGAAGTGTTTATCGTCGTCAGTGTTTTTATCGATGACTTCTTTTTAGAGTTGTGGTTCACTAAAGCAATCAAGGATTTTAATGAAATTGCATCTTTTTTCTAGTAAGCCAGAAACATTGCTGCTTTAGTATTTATATGTTATGTGATAAACTGAGTGTTTTAAAACATATTTGTTAGGACATTTTTTGTATTTTTTACCTCTTACAACTCATAAGACCATTTTTTTCTTTTATTCGCTCATTTTGGGGTATTTTCATTCAATTTTGGCCATAAATCCCCATTATTAATGTAAAATATTATTTATTTGCTCTGATATTTTTTCTACATATTTTTCCAATTAATACCCATTATTTTTTATATTATTTTAATTATTTTGTACACAAATATTGTTATTTTAACGTAGTATACCCCCACACAATGGATCAGTCCAACCACCCCTTTAATATAGACTCCTCTATACCTGCTAGTTCCGGATAAGATTGGCCTTGTGGTGGACTACATGGAACTACATCAGGTAAAATAATTAAAGTGTACCACTTAGAAAAAATATGTAAAATTAAATAAACTTGAATGTTGGTACTAGAATTTAATTTAGTTACTAGTCTAAATATTAATATTCCTACTAAGCCAATTATGTAAGATCAATTTTTAGGGCATTTTTAAGGGTATTTTTGAAAGATTTTCAGCTCGTAAATGCATTGTTTTTAGGACTTTTTTCATGATTTATAGGTCATCAAAATCCTAGCCCTAGCAATCACTCATGTAACTATTGGGTTAGATTCCCAATTATTGCTATAATTTGTTATTATCCTGAAGGACAAGGACTCAGCCTGGCACTATGTTCACCTCAGAGAATTATTACGTCGTTCTCGATCATTTTCCCTAATCCTCTTACCCGAATAGTCATTTTTCCGAATGGACACTTTTTCGACCTCCTTTCCCGATCCATTTTCCTGAATGTTCAGTAGTCCGAATGTTAGTGTACTTCGTCTGAAATTTTCCGAAATAAGGTTGCCAGAGCAAAAGCTGGGCAATAACTATAAATAGTTTTTGTAGTCATTGCTCGGTAAACACAGTTCGTTTATCTGTAACATCAAAAGTTACAAGATGGATACGAAACTAAAAATTACATTCATTCCCTACATACAGAGTGGAAGTGAAATAACCCTGCAGGTTTTCAGTATAGCTCACGTTGTATGCAACATAAAAGTGTAATATCGTATTGGTGCAAAGTCCATAGTTTTCTCAGAATTTTATTTTTCCAAATGTTTAACACCCTCTTATTCGCTAACTATTGCAAGTGGGCTCGTAGAAAATGTCATAAAGAATCATTTATACCTCTGGCGTATTTCATTAGCGTGAAAAGTTTTCGTGTAAATTTAATTTAAAAATCACTCATTTGAACCCACTGAACAATGCGACCAGATTTCATAGTCAGAAAGGGAGATGGGAGGTAGTTCACTAAGGCAGACAGATCTGAGTTTGTTGACCTTTTATATCTGTATTAGGCCTATGAGAAGAAAAACTCTTAACCGGACCGATGGCGGGCTTATGTGAGAGCGGCAGAGATCCTCCGTGTTCCTTAAAAGCCATTTGTAAATAAGTCAGCATTCAGTTGTGACAGTGATCGGTTTTTTTATCAAAAAGTTGCAGTCGCTTCCGTAGAATGGTAGGCCTATTATTATAACTTTATGCATACGTACATACATACATGCATACATGCATGCATACATACATACATACATACATACATACATACATACATACATACATACATACATACATACATACATACATACATACATACATACATACATACATACATACATACATACATACATACATATTCTAGGTGGCCCGGGTTCGATTCCCGGTCGGGGCAAGCTACCTGGTTGAGGTTTTTTCCGGGGTTTTCCCTCAGTCCAATATGAGCAAATGCTGGGTAACTTTCGGTACTGAACCCCGAACTCATTTCACCGGCATTATCACCTTCATCTTATTCAGACACTAAATAACCTGAGATGTTGATAAAGCTTCGTATAAATAACCTACTAAAATGCATACATACATACATACATACATACATACATACATACATACATACATACATACATACATACATACATACATACATACATATATGTGTGTACTTACTATACGAGCATACATGCCATACTGCTTAAAGTAGGCCTAGATAATGGTTTGGTAATTGATGTGTTACAATTAAAAAAAATTACGATCGAATCGTTGATGCGTTGAGAATCACGTCAGCGCTGACTGATGGGACGAAAATTACATTTTCTTAGAAAACGAAAGTGACTTGCTTTAATTTTATTGATAGTTATGTGGCGACCATATCATTTGATGACCCTGTCGTGTTTTCGTCTTTTATCTGCTTATAAAACGTAACATTTACTACTAATTACGTCATTGTTTGTCTATCCTCTATTGGAAGAGCGTGACCCTTATTACCTATTAGAATTTGACTGGTAGAACTGGAGACGGACGCCATGCAAGTTTACGAGCGCGCGGACCTGTTGCTGGAAGTTTTCGAAAGATTCGCGAATAGCGGACTTCAAACTTGCCGGTGTCCTTCACCCTCTGCTAGAGCTACTGGCATATTTGTGCAAGTGCTACTTCGATTCACACCTTCATTCTTGTATTTAATACAAATAGTCATACATATTATTTTAGTGTCTGTTTTTCATGTATTTGGCCATTAAACTTGTTCCTAATTCAGTTCTGTTCGACTTTCTGTTTCTGCGTAAACAATTAACCTCAGATTAAGACATAAAATTAAGTTTCAGTTATATTTATCTGCGAAATTTTTATTGTATAGTAAATATTAACTTTAGGTTATTTCGTCTTATCGACAATTTAATTATAACTGACTGAAAATATACTGAAAATATCTTCAAATGGAAGGAAGAGAAAAGTTTCTTCCTATAAGTAGAATTATGAGTGAAGTTTATTTTAATTGCATTTAGTCTGACTTTTGTTAATTTTAAGTTCCTATTGGATGAAATGATGTTATGCGTATCTATTTTTAATATTTTTCTAAGTTAAATTATAAATTAATATTTATTTTCATATTTGTGATTACTCGTATTCTTATTTATACTGTACCTGCCAATAATGGTATTTAATTTCGCCGTGCTCCTGTTTTCCACGATTGAGGAAATACGTTCATTGAACTCTATAGGAAACAATTCAAAATGAGATCTCGGTTACCAAAATTTGTAGCAAAAGAACTAGAACAAAGGTTACCCGAGTCGGGACTAATAATTTTTTTCTACATGAACATTTCTTTATGCTACACCGAAATTAAAATTAATAAAATTTCTTCTTAGAGAGAGGAATTCCTTAATATTTTTACTTTTATTGTTTTCCTTGGGGAAGTCTATCAAATATCGATATATCTATGTATGCACCTGTTAAATATTAATATAAAATATGGTATCTGCATAGCTATGGAAATCGTACTGTCAGCTAGGCCTATAATGTGAACTTTTGTTGGAATGTCTGTCGTCAGTCGTTTCAAGTTTATGCCCTTTGAAACTGAAGATTTTTACGGAATTGCGATAAATGTAACGATTAAAACAAGAAAATGAATGGCTTTAAACGAGAACGGACTTCACACAACAGAGTACCCTATATATCGATCGTCTGGTTCAAAAGTGCGACAACTCAAAAAAACAATTTCTGAGATATCTTCAGTTGAAAATTTCAAATAAATCACCTAGAAAGGAACAGATTTCTGCTTCATAACCACGACAATTAGAAATGAGTCAGTATTCAGGACGAGTATATCACAATCTTCCAGTTCATTATTAATACATTTCGAAATGTAGTAATAATGAATTAATAAAGAGAGTTATAATTACTTCGAAAGCAGTTTATTTCGTTTTTTTTCTTTTCGGTTGTAAATATGACTTATCTCAATATTGAATCGGAAAGAGCTCCGAAAGGGGCTTTCATTAGTATAAATAACTAAAAAATGGCAATTTTTTAGTTGTCGCACTTTTGAACTGGACGATATATATATATATATATATATATATATATATATATATATATATATCGTCCAGTTCAAAAAAATTGCCACAGCTACACAACTACACAGTTGTAAGGTTTTTCGATGTCCGATTTCAGATGCAATGTCCCATATTCAACACAGGCGAAGATGATTATGTTTTCTCTCCCACTGACGAAACAGTTGAAATCAACTGTCTTTGCACACGACTTTCATTCATGTTTCACGATGTTGTCACATATTTTACTGCAAATACCAGATAGTATTATAGGACCTAGTTTAAGTCGCATGTTTATAAGTTAATTTTATACATGTAGAAACTAACCTCAAGTTATTTACTAAAATTTAGTTGAAAGTAACCCATACTCAATGACTTTTATACACCTGCGCATTATTTCGTCATATACAGTACTATTCAGAGTTACTACAGGCGGTAGGTCTAAACTACACTCGTAATAAATTATGAATTAATAATAAATAATGAATTATGGTGGTCATGGAGAAGTTTTGTGATGTAACAGGAGAACAGGAATATCCAGAGAAATCCCCTGTGTTACCTGGACCGCGGGCTTCCCCAACAAAAATTACAAATTAATGGTGTGCGGACCAGGATTTGAACCCAGGGCCCCTAACTTAAAAGCCCAATGCGCTAGGACTATGTCATTCTGTGAAAATAATTACTAAACCTATTTTACGTAGCATATTCTAGGTTTATGAGTTATTTAATAAATTATGAATTAAGGCGACAAGGTAACCTAGGTGTTTTAATAGTGCGCAATGGTGAGTTTAAGCGATTATTTCTCCGAAAGTATAAAAGGTGTTATTTTCAGATTTTTACATGTTACTCTACATGCTTTTAGGATTATATTGGTGGTTAGTTTGTTATATTAACTGCTGTAATTGAGTTTAAAAAAAATTGTATTCAAATGAAAGAAGGAAAAAAAAACAACAAATTGTTAAATTCATGCATCTTTCTCTTGAAAACTGTAAATCACTAAACGTTTTCATACATATTTGCAATATATTTATCTACGTTCACTAACAAAATTATAGATCTAGCTCGATTTTATGAATTAAAAAAAAATAATATACTTTTATAAAAATTCTACCGAGAAAAACCTGAAATTTTCAACACAAAAATGCATCTAAATCTTGTAATACATATTATGTCAATGTAAAAGTGCTACCATTAAGTCATTATATGATGTACAATAAGCGTGCAAAATTTCATCTCTGTAACACTAATAGTTTCTGAGATATAAGTGCATATATACATAAAAAGTTGTTTTAAGAAAACAGCGTTTAAAAATTAACATCAATTTCTGACTTACATATATACACTAATTATATTACCACTACCATTTAGGCCTATATCATTACTGTTAATTTACAACACTATCACTATTGGTTTTACATCGTGCACAACGTTTCCACTTTCACATTTCAGTGTAGGAGTGTGGCACTACTGATTTAATGAGACACCCGCTTCAATAATTAAAAACTGTTTTTTGTAGGTTAGACACATCGCAACATTATAAAACTAAACATATTCTTGATCTGGAAAATTCAGAGAATTTATTTCCGTTAAAAACAAAAAAATTCAATTTTTTTGACGATTCTGAGTACCTTGTCCCCTTAACTTAAAATAACTTGAAATCTAGCATATTATATCGTATTCTTAATTGTTTTGATATACTCGTAAATTATATAAAATTAAAAAATGTTCTATAAAAGATTTTATGCTCGACCATGCCGAAATGTAGTAATTATACACCTGGTAATAGCCCTTTAATGTACCTCATTAAAGTAGGCCTACACCTATTTATTATAATTCAGTTGTTCAGCCAATGACAAATCACCTTTGTACCGTTATAAACCCGCCAGTATCGATTATTCTCGGATATGCAATCGAAAGACAATTAGCGAAAAATCACGGAGGCTGGAAATCCAATACTGTCGCAGGAGGTTATGTTCTGTTACTATAACAATTAGCGTTAATTGTAAATAATACTCAAATAAATTCAATTTTTCATCTCGTTTTTCAATTCTAAATCAATTTCCAGATTATATCAAGACTAATGTTCCAGATTATATCAAGGTCAATGATATTCGTGCCTCGGAAAAAATCAATAGTTTCGCGTCTGCGCACATCTCACAATTCAGGTCAGTTCCATTCGTCACTACATAACCGTAACATGAAAACTTATGAATAATTTCAAGTTAGAAATATGGTCGAGCATAAAAAGTCGTATGAAACTTGCCTATAATGGTAATTAAGACGCTCGTATGAAAATTATGAAACTCGCTTGCGCTCGTTTCATAAACAAACATACTCGCGTCTTAATTACTGCCATTATAGGCTCGTTGCATAATGTACTATTGTTGAATACATAATTGAGCGAAAAACCGTAGTTTAAATTACACACTGCACAATGCATATGTAAGTTTCATCTTTCTCTTGGGTAAAGTGACAACTGAAAATCCTGATGTTCAAGAGCCTCTTGCGATTCTTTACATCTACACAATTCACGATTTTCTATTTCAGTATTCAATCTTTGAAAGTATGCTTTAAAACTTTTATGGTCAGAAGGAAACTGCGTGAGAAGGATGTTTAGTATTAGTATCTTACTCTTCATGCAGTCGATAATTATAGGGAAGATATACTTTCTTATTAATAGAGAGTGGAATTTAGGCAAAAACCTACTTTTTTCCTTGTTACATACAGGCTTGAGATTTAATATTTACATTTATTAATGGAAATATAGATAAAAATAAAGGGGTTTTATAGTGCCTAAAAATGTCTATTTCGACGTTAGTGCCTATTTTTAAGCTTTTTTTTTTTTGCATCATTTTTCGTAACTGTTTACTGTTTTTCTTAACATCCTGTACCGTTTACATTCCAAGACGGATAACAACTCCTTCCTAGCATTGAACAACACAATACAGATGTACCTCCGGGCCACACCTTCTCATTCTTACAGTCTTTCAATCCTAAAATTTCAGCTTTCAGTCGGTCTGGGTAGCGCAGTCGGTATAGCGCTGGCCTTCTGTGCTCGCGGTTGCGGGTTCGATCCCGGCCCAGGTCAATGATATTTAAGTGTGCTTAAATGCTACAGGCTCATGTCAGTAGATTTATTGGCTTGTAAAACAACTCCTGCGGTACAAATTATTATAATAATAATAATTATTATTATTGTTATTATTATTATTATTATTATTATTATTATTATTATTATTATTATTATTATTATTATTATTATTATTATTATAACTTCCCCTGTCTGTCAGCAATTTAACACAAACTCGCTGGGTTGTACCCGAATAAGCATTCTCTTACATTTCAAGACAGATAACAACCCCTTCCTTTTTTCTCACCATTTGTAAGTACAGCAGTGAGCGACACAATAGCCACAATAGGTGCTGATCATCTACTGTGAAGCAAACCATGGAAATGTGATTGGTGAATGAAAAACAGTAACTTAAATACAGAATGTCTTCATTTTGTGTCTATTTTTTATTTTATAGAGCCTAAATAAAGGAGTTTAAGAGCCTATTTTAGGCGCCTAAAATGCCACTTTTTAGGGCCTAAAATTTCGCTCTCTACTTATTAATAATGGTGCAGGTTTGTCACTGCTCGTTTAAAGTTCCATCAATATTCCTTCTAAGTAGGCTATATTATTTCCTGTATCCGCTCATTGTCTTACTTACTTACTTACTTACTTACTTACTTACTTACTTACTTACTTACTTACTTACTTACTTACTGGCTTTTAAGGAACCCGGAGGTTCATTGCCGCCCTCACAAAACCCCGCCATGTCTTAGTTCCTAGATGATGAAAACTGTAAAATTAGTATTTTTATATACTAAGTTAGGTACATAAATATCGATTGATTCTATCGGAAGTTCTAGGCTATAAGAGCACTTCTTTCCTTTACGGAAGTTAAATACGAAGTTGATAGGCAAGGGGGATATTTTTCCCTTGAATCTGTATAATGAACGAGATGCCATCTCAAGACATACATGACATGTTTCATTCCTTCCTGACAATATTTTACTACTATAAACGCCTAGTGCATTTCTTATATATATTAGAGACTTCTCAAAAGAAAAAGGAGGATAAGACGAGTCCCGTCTTTCAAGTCTTTTCTTCTTGCTAACACCACCCGCAACGCCCAAGTCGTAATTTTTGTGGGGCCGACAAGTAAGGATAGGAGGAGGGGTAGGGAGGGGGACAAGAGACAACTCTCTAATCAAGGCAGATGGTTCTTTCCCCACCCCTCGTTCCCCAACCCCTCGAGTCTCGGAGTGACGCCTTGCTGTGATTAGTTTTAAAAAAATCCTGATTTATTTGGGCTCCATCTATTCCGCTATTCTCTTTATACACACACACAACGTCACATCACAGTACTTTACACCCACTTTCTTCATTTCTTTGTGTCTCCTCTGTTACTCGTTTTTATTTTTTTTTATTTTAAAGAAAATCTTTTTCTTTACTTGGCTTAAACAACAAAAACCCTTCAAGCCTTGCATTCAATCTCCATATTCCTTTTTTTTTTAACTCTCTTGTATGGATTATAATTTTTAAAAGACGTTCAGAAGCATATTAACTTTTGTGAATGCCCATGAATCTCCCCTCCGTCTTCCCGTGGCAGAGAAACGACGGCATCGCACTAAAAATTTTCCAGTGCTCAATCAGACTTTGCGGGGCTTTACCGTCGATTTGAAAACAATGGCTCTGACAAGAAAATGTGTACACTTACATATAAACCTCCAAAAATATTATTTTTTTTTTATTTGTGAGAAGCCGTATTCGTTTGGGGAAATCAAAACGATTTTCCTTATTCAATTTGGAATAGAGATTTACTTGTCTTGTGTTCTCTGGAATATTTCTGCACATCTCCTTCCCCCCCCCCCTCCATGCTGATTTTTTCGCAAGATGCTGAAGTGCGAGAGATTACGCCCCTCCCCTAACTTATTAGCACTTCATCTCTCGAGTGAAATTGTCTGACTGATGTCTGCACGTGTTATGTCTACTTTAGTATCGCTTTGATCTTTTCTTCCTGAGACGCTCCAACCATTTCACAAAATTGAGTTTTGGTCTCTTCTTTTCTCTTTCTCTTTCTAACTTTTTACATCCTCGTCCTCTTCTTCGCAGTTACATCGTCTCACTCACTTCATACTTTCTTGTTTTCTTACACTGTCTAATCCTGATACATTCTCGCTATTGTTTCGGATTCCTTATTTCTACTGTAGTTGAATTTCTGTAAAAAATATTTTCTACTGGCGCATCCAATAGTATTCGAATTCGCAGTAAAATCCAAGCTGGCCTAATCAAATTCTGAATTTGTGGTCGATAGAGACATTGTTATAACTAGACATCGGGTGTTTAGGAAAATGCCTACTTTATTTGAATGTTCATATTTAGAGGCTTTCAGTAAATGTGCACGAATCATGAGAAATGAAGCATTCTGATGAAGTTTGGTCTTGCCCTTTTTTTTGCCTTTTTTTTTTTTACTTTAATATGTATTTTTTTGCCCTTTTCTTGTTTTTATATGTACGTTTTTTGCCTTTTTCTTTATATGACTACTCACTCAACAATACTGCATTTATTTCTACGTTCGAAACTAGGAATATTGCATAGATATGGAACACAGTGTTGCAATGCAGTGTTGTTTCGCTTATTCCGGAATCGACCTTGTCCTTACCCAGCACTGCTACCTGACTCCAGCACTGACCTACCCCATTAATTCCTGGCTTAGTTGCCTCATGAGTGATGCCTTATTGGTATCACTTGTGAGGTTCAAACCTGTCTTCTTACAGTTGAATAAACAACAACAAACATCAGTTATTAGTCGAATACATGAAGCGTTGGATTTCCCCGCTGATAACCCCGTTTCGAATCCCGGTGAGTCCAACTATAGGGGAGAGTTGGGTAGTATCGGACATCGGGTAATATCGGACAGTGCGTTTCTTTCATCTACCACCAGATCGTAGTACTTGAATGATATGGTTACGTTTCTGTATGCGACATCACAGAAACGTAACCATGTCATTCAGGGACTACCATCTGGTGGTAGATGAAAGAAACTCACTGTCCGATATTACCCGATGTCCGATACTACCCAACTCTCCCCTAATTTGTGGTGGACAAAGACGGTGCTTGCTGGTAGGACTTCGCGGCTCTACCGACGTCTCATTATTGTTATATTAATAATCGTCACACTGATTTTGTCCAATAAACGTGACAGAAGTTCGTGTGTTAATCTTGAAAAGTGCTTGTTGTTTATTGTAACTCAAATTATGGACGTGAAGTTGTGGATGGATAAGTACAAGTGAAACAAGTCTATAGAACAGAGAAACTACTTTTCTAGTGCATTTTGTTAAGCACTTAAGGTCTTATGGATGTTTACTCTATGAATTCTGGGTGATTCAATATAATTTCAGTGCCCTTTATTGTCCTATTTTTGTTGTTTTTAGAGCCTTTTTAGTCGCCTAAAATACCATTTTTAGCGCCTTAACTTCCTATGTCTAGTTGCTTGTATTGAAGTAGTGCTCTGCTGTAGTCCAGTTTCATAGTTTAGTTTCTGATTTAATAAAATATAATATATTGAATGGAATGTTCTCAGGAAAATTCTGGAAAAAAAGAGAAAGGAACTTCAAATAAATTTCCATATTATATCAGAAGCAGTTCTATTAATTTTGACAGTACCCCCAAATGTTGTTCAATACGCCAAAATGATAAAATTAAAATAAGCACCTCACAACCTCACAAATGAAATTCGTAAGTGGTCACACTGACAGATCATATTAGAAGTGAAGATCTGAGGAATTATTTGAAGACATTGGAGTGACACAATAATCCATAAATATTAACAAAAATTCGAGGCAGCATGTTTTTAGGTGCCACTATAGCTATTCTCATAGAACACAGAGATATAGGACGATCATATTGTAGGTGGACTGACAAATTTCTCATATAGTCGCAGAACGGTAATCGCACCGCACCCAAGCTTCACGTCGGCAGTAGACGACGACGACGATGATGATGATGATAATAATAATAATAATAATAATAATAATAATAATACTTAGTAGTTCACACCTGTGGAGTAACGGTTAACGCATCTGACCGCGAAACCAGGTGGTTCGGGATTGAATCCCGGTCGGGGCAAGTTACCTGGTTGAGAATTTTTCAGGGGTTTTCCCTCAACCCAATATGAGCAAATGCTGGGTAACTATCGGTGCTTGACCCCGGATTCATTTCACCGTCATTCAGTCGCGAAATAACCTGAGATGTTGATACAGCGTCGTATAATAACCTACTAAAAATACTTAGTAGGAATAATATTTGATGCCCTGTGAACTATACAAAATTATTAAAGAAATTAGTTCTTTTTTAACTACTTCTTTTCAATTTGTCAATATGTAAATTTTGCGGTAAGTTTATAAATTCTGTAACAAGAATTTAGGTCTACTTTTCATTCCTGGGCTATTTTGTGTCTAGAGCAACAACATATCCAAAGATGTAGAAAAAGAGATAAAGGACAACACAAGGTTTGGTTCACTCCCTATCTAAATAGGGATATAAAAATTATATTTTAGAAATGATTTATACATAGGTACGAATAATGCAACTTCATACTACTTTAGATTTTTACTTCAGTTCAGACCAATCATTCAGGCTATCGGAAGCAATTGATTTGAATTCAGTCTGTAAGTAAATCAGTGAATCAGTCATACAAAAAGACAGTGGAACCGTCAAATAAGTCAGTAGGTTGTTAAGATAGTAAAAAAATAAATATTCCAATAAACAGAGACCTTAATTTTATTGTAAAATCGTTAAGTCTACTTCATATTACGATTAACAGAAAACAGATCTTTACTCATTAGAAAAATAATATGTTAAATTAATTCAGCAGAACATATTGAATACTCTATTAGAAAGAAAGAGGAGGGGAGGACTCAAAATCACTTTTATGTTAGGAATAATAGATATGAATGGAGAGGGAAGGGGAAACACTGGATAAAAAGAATAAAAATAAAAATAAATGAAAAAATAAAAGGAGAAATTACAAAGATTTCTCAAACAAGCTTATGGGTTCTCTCCATTATTATATTATATTTTATACCAGGACAAAATAATTAAAGATTGAAAATCACTAAAACCCGGTGAGTATACATTGATATAAATACAGTATTACAAACAGTCATTTTTGCAGATGACCAAATGTTGATGTCAGAAAGTGAAGGTGATTTGCAACGATCTGTTTTTAAACTGTAATCTGTTCTTAGAAACTACAACATAAAACTTCCAGAAGCTAAAACCAAATCAATGCCAATAACTAGAAAAACACTTTCTAGAGTTAAAATACTGATTAATAACAACATTATTGAACAGGAAATATATTTGTATAATTTGGGAGGTCGTATATCTCAATTTGAAAACCAGAAAGATGTTCAGAAAAATTTAGTGAAATATAACAGATTAAATGGCCTGTTGAAGAGAAATTATGGAAAATAAATTAGGAAATAAATTCAAATTAGATACAACAACATTATTTCTAAACTAGCTCTCCTATATAGAAGTAAATTTTGGATTATCAGGCAACAAGTTAAACACAAAATTAACTGTTCACAGATCAGATTTCTATGCTCGTTAAGTGGAGTTTACGAGACAGAATTAGAAGTGAGGAAATTACAGAAAAATGACATGTCAAAAACATCGTAATAGAAATAAAAAAAAACAGTCCAAATGGAGTCATCACGTTCAGAGGATGCCAGTTAACCGCATATGTAGGAAATTATTAAATTATAAAGCAAAAGCACCCGAAACATAGGAGGACCATTTCGCCGATGGACAGATCAATTATTTTTGTAGTTGCAGAACGGCATTGGTTAGCCAGAACTGCAAGTGGTAGAAGAAGAAGAAAAAGAAGAAGAAGAAGAAGTGGAGAAAATTCAGGGAAGTATAATTTGTGCGCAAGGTGATATACAACTAGTGAGTAAATAAATAAATAAATCAGGAAGTAATTAAATAACTTTGTTAAAAATAAATAAGAAATACGTTAAATATACGAGTAATTAAGTAATGTTATAATTGGATGTACAATTAAGTAATTTGGATTTAATGCAATAAAATATATACCTGAATTTAATTAGTAAATATACAACGAATTACATCATAACAAATACATATACAAGTAAATAACCAACTTAATAATGAAGTAATATAACTAAATAAGGCTCATAATTAAATATATACAATTAATAATAAAATATAGCTAAACATAATACATAATTGTACAAGTAAACAAATCATATTGATAAGAATGTGTACTATTAAATAACCATTGTGAATAAGTAACATGTTCATCACTAAATTAGTCAGTCGGCAAATAAATAAATTCACTAGCGATTAATTTATCCACACATAAAAATAAATTATCAATCACTGATCCATGAATTCATCTTTGAGCTCAGTCAACCATTAATGAACCAATAAGTGAACGAACTAATGAATGAATGAATGAATTATTATTTAATTAACGAATTACCTAATTGTGGATCAACACTTAACGGTTACACATTACGGGCCTATCTGGTTGTGTGGTTAGCACGGCGCAACATCACCGCTGACAAGCAAACGTTGTGATGGGAGCAGATAAAAAAAAAAAATATTATTTTTTTTTTCACCGAGTTAATAATGTCAAATGAAGTGCTTATACAAATTTTGGCCAGTCGACCGCAATTACGAGCACCGTAAAAAAATAAGTTCGCCAGGGGCCGTTAACAGGAATGAAACACAATTTCATAAACAAATTTTTTGGAACAGACACAGCAATTTTTTAGCTATTTGCCAACATATTTTTCATCGGAACTGAGACATTTGTCATATCATGGGATCGACAGAGAGGTGTGCAGACGCAGTCAAACGCTGGTTCCGATCTGAGGCGACTGACTTCTACGACGCAAAAATTGATCCCAGGTATGACAATTGTCTCAAATCCAGTGAGGGATATGTTGACAAGTAGCGCAACAATTGCTGTATCTGTTTCAATAAATATTTCCATGCAATTGTGCTTTTTTCTATAAATGCCCCCAGGGAAAATCACTTTCTTGACGGACTCGTAATTGCGGTCGAGTGACCAAAATCTGTATAAGCACTTCTTTTGACATTATTAACACGGTGGAAGAAAGAAAATTAACTTTTTCATCTGCTCCCATCAGAACGTTTGCTTGTGAGACAACACGGAATAGCACATAAGGGCAAAAAACCATGTCCCGTTGGCGAAAGATAAGTCATTTCCATTGCCCATGCCGGAAATCAAACTACGGAGCACGAATGTTATTTACAGATTCTAGGCGTACGGCATTGAATAAGCCGATAGAATTTGTTTACTAACTTATTGATTACTCTATCAATTTAATTGTTGCTTATTTATTTGATCCATTGATGGATTGGTGATTTGAGCCGTTCAGAGCAAAAGTGGTGTAAGTCAAAATTGGGTAATGAGGTTTAAAGTAAAAATTCTGTCAAATACAGCGAAAGGTAGCAATTAATATGATCTTCTTGCTATCCACTGACTACTAATAGTTTAAATAAATTGAATATTAATTGCTACTTTGCGCTGTATTTTACGGAATGTTTACTTTAACCCTCATTACCCATTTTGACTTACACCACTTCTGCTCTGAACGGCTCATTTATTGACCGCTTGAATTACTGATTAAATTTCTACTCCATTCAATGCCACACTCGTTTATTCATTAAATCATGGCTTAATTGAATAATATATGGATCGGTTTATTCTTAACTTTAATAATTCAGTGATCACTTGCTGATTGATTAACTCATTGATGTTTTAATAACTAATTACTGATGGCTTAATTTTTGGATCATTAACGTCACAACTAACTTTTTTCATAGATTATTTATTAACTGAAAATGTTTTCATTTATTTTTCGATTACTTGATAAACTCAAAGATTACTCGTTCGTTTGCTTCTTTTCTTTACGTCACTAGTGGTTAATTTATTCGATATTAATTAGTTTTCTTTTTACTTGCTACTTATTTTTTCATCCGCGTATTAGGTGGATTATTTATTAATTGAATAGTTTATTAATTTGTTGGTTAAATGGTTCATTTAATACTTGTATTGGGATTGTTTACTTGAGGCACAATTAAAGGGGATTCGTACGTGAACGCATGAAAAAATCATTATAAATCTGCTAACATTTAAACTGCAGAATAACCGGAAAAGCAACCATAACTTGATGTAAATTTTACAGCCTAAATGGATCATTTCGGAATATTTTTATGTGTTATAACTTTCAGGTGCACAGCATCCTTTGCTCACTATTACATATTATGTGAAAAACTTATATTTTTATATTTGAATGTGTGAGTGCACAACACTAAAATAGTATAGGACGGTATAAGGTTTGGAAGCGTTTTTTCACAAAATCGAGAAAATGTTTGAAAAACGAGCAGAGCGAGTTCTTCTATTTCCGAGATTTTGTATTGTACAACATTTTTTTACGATCACATTTTAAAAAATACAATATATTTTGCATTGAAAATTTAGAGAAATATTATTCCAAAACCTTCGCAAAATTGCACTGTATTGATAACTAACAATAACTGCACTGTAATGAGTTTATTTCAGTACCTATACGTTTACATTAAGAAGAATGGTTTCCCTAGCATCAAGTTTCTGTGTGAGAAATCTAATTTTCAAGGCCTAACAACAATTGCTGTAAATACAGCAAAAGAACACAATCGTGCAAAAAAAAAAATACATGAAGACATTGATTCCTTCTACTAGGAGTTCGTAATGAAGTAATCTTTAAGCAAGACTATCATTGTAGTGTTTTTAGGATTAGTTATGTTGGGAAAAGTATTTGATTACCGAAAGCCATTCTAATTAAAATTCACAATTTCTATATAATA
Source organism: Periplaneta americana (assembly GCF_040183065.1). Lineage (NCBI taxonomy): Eukaryota > Metazoa > Arthropoda > Insecta > Blattodea > Blattidae > Periplaneta > Periplaneta americana. The sequence goes on from NC_091128.1 coordinate 95,881,293, forward strand.
CTAGAAATTATTATATCAAAATAATAATAATAATAATAATAATAATAATAATAATAATAATGGATCTAATAATAAATAATCTAATTTTAACGTACTTAAGTTCTGAAAATCCACACAAAATTTCAGTTTTCTATCAGCGTTTTGATATGTGTGCACTGCATACAAATTTAAAAATGGTTTTTTATACATCATTATAATTGCAGGAAAAGAAAAAACTACGTATCTAAAAGTTATGCCACATCCCTTAGATTAATCGTAATGACCCGTTATAAGGTTCCAAAAATTGCATCAAAATATGACTTCAACCTTTTGTGTATTTGAAGATTAAATGTTGTGAGATTTATTATATATAGATTTTTCCAAGCCTTCACGTACAAATTCCCTCCATTTTTGGACTATTCACTAATTATTAACTTAATATACGATTTATTCATTCATACATTTTTCATTAACTATTAATCGTTCATTTGAATTTTTTGATTAGTTAATCAGTTAAATAACTTATTTTTTTACAGAATTTGTTGACAATATTCCTTGTGATTAATTCATTATTGTTGAATTTATTATTCAGCTTTTCAATTAAGTAAATTTTATTATTATTATTATTATTATTATTATTATTATTATTATTATTATTATTATTATTATTATTATTATTATACCGAGCTGTTGTCCAGGCGGTATCGTCTTGGGCTCGCATACGGGAGACTCGCATTCAAATTTCGAAACCTGCCAATCTGAGTGTAGGCTTTTTCGGGCTTTTCCCCACTCGCAAAGGCGAATGTCGGATTGGAATTTACTTTCCATTTACCACGAAGGTTCTGTCCTTTGTCTAATATCTATTCGTGTTGTCTTTAGGAGGTGGTCTCTGCGTCGAGTTAATCCCTCACAGGAGAGTCCCTCCATTCATTGTCCAAGTCTGGTGTGTGATCGAAAAGACATTCCTTCTCTAAGACCCAAAAGGAGCTAGTTAAATAGATTAAGAAAGAAGAATAAATATATTATTATTATTATTATTATTATTATTATTATTATTATTATTATTATTATTATTTTATACTTTTCTTTCGGCTTGCAACTTATGTACTCTATGTGTCACATATTCTTGTCTTTAAAAGTATGTGGTGGAATATTTCGTGTCTCCATTACTCTTTGAATTTTTTCTTTCCAGCTTGCTTTAGGAATTTCCCGCTTTCTTGTTTCAAGAAGGCATTAATTCAAACATTTGCATAAGCAATCTGGTTTGGTCCATATACACCACATGTCCATAATATTTTAATTACAATACTTGCAATCTGTTAATATAAGAATACATTGACAGACTTTCTACTTCAAGGATTTACTAAAGAGCTCTTTTCAGAATATGAGAGGAGTGGTACTAGGAGGAAGAAGAAAAGACCATGGTTATCGGAAGAAAAATAAAAAAGTAGACTTGTGAATTCGAAATGAGGAAGTGGAACAAGTGGACAGCTTCAAATACTTGGGGTGTACTATAAGCAGAAATATGAGCTGCTGCCAGGAAGTCAATAGCAATGGCAGAGGAAGCTTTTAATGTAAAAAGAAACACATTCTGCGGAACTCTGGAGAAAGAATTAAGGAAGAGATTAGTAAAGTACTTTGTGTGGAGTGTGGAATATTATGAGGCAGAGACATGGACATTACGATGAAGTGAAGAGAAGTATGTATGTATGTATGCATGCATGTGTGCATGTATGTAGGCCTATGTATGTAATTACAAGCGCGTATTAACTGCGAATTGGCATATGTTACGTGGCACTGTCAGATAATCTAATACATAGACATTTGTATAATTTTTACAACAGGAAAAATAAAAAAGTATAAAGACAGGAATAGTTAATTCATTTTTTTTTACTAATGGCAGTTACTTGACTTATATCATTCACCCATATGAAGCCAGTTATGTAGACCAATTTACCAACAGAGTCGTAGCCCAGGGTGCCCTGTAGGAGGCTGGTATACGCTACATCCGCTATAAGATGAAATGTTTATGGAGATTTGTTGGGATGCCACAGGGGAAGCAGAATTCCCGGGGAAAATCCCTGTGTTACCTGGACCACGGTCTTGCCCAACCCAAATTATGAATCGGGGTACTCCGGGGATCGAACCCGTGTTCGTAGAACTGTAAGTCCAGCGCTCTAGCCACTCGACAGTGGTATTAATTTCCAAATGAATCAATTTACAATTATTTCAACGTCATATTTTTTGTGATTCGTTTCGACTACTTGTTTACAGAGTAGACCTCATGAAATGATGGAACAATTAGGAAGTAATTAACCACAAATCTTTGCTTTGATTGAATTTAAATGCAGGAAGTATGAAGACAGAAATAAACAGTAATATACAAATTTTATTTTAAATTACAAACAACCTTACACTTTAAACCAAGGTCACAATAACAATCACGAAGAACATAAACGTTTCACCTGTCACGTATTTATATATATATATATATATATATATATATATATATATATATATTTTATTTTTTTTTTATTTTTGTCTTATTTCATGTCGCAACCGACACAGTGACTCATGAATCCCGGGTTCAAATCCTGGTTAATCCACCTCGAATTTATAACTTTTATAGGGCAAGTTTGTGGTGAAGGCAACACAGGGTTTTCTCTACGTACTCTGGTTTTACATTGACAACCGAACAATTCTCAATTATCATTATCATTCATTTCGAGTGTAATGTGAATATATCACCTGTGGTGATTTTTCGTGTCTATTTTAAATTGTTCACCTTTCTTTCAGTTGTCTCCAGGATATTCTGGATTTAGTTGCTTGAATATACTCTACTGTTCACTTATCTCCTTCCTGAAGAGATCCGACCAACGCACGCTTGGTCTGCCGATGTTCCTCTTCCCCATACTTGGGTCCCATATTTTTCTCAGCTCTCATCTCGTCGGATGAAGTCTGCACACGTGACTACCTCACTTCTACTTCAATCGTTGTGCCGTCCTCATCCTTATTTTGGTGTTCCTTATTCTGTCCCTCAGAGAGACGTTTTTGATAATGCACTCAATTTTCTTTCGTATCTCTGAAGCATTGTTTTCTTTTGTGGCAACGACCATGTTTGGCAACCGTACAGAAGAACAAGGATCACACATTTCTTCAATATTTCTTGTTTCGTTGTCAGAATTGATAATTAGCGAGGAATATTGGAATATGGAAGTATTGTCACATTTTTTTACAAACGATGTTTTGTTCACGTATTACATTTTTGTTGCACGGTGTTTTGGTGACAAATATTTTTATCAAACGGTGTTTTGGTCACATATTATATAATGTTAGATTTTCATAACAATACATATCCGGCATGTTTAACTGTTTCCATATTGTCAGCGTTCATTTTGGCTACTATTTTGAGCAGCATACATTAAATTATGGATGAAAAATTTCATTTTGCAAGTTTTGGACGGAGTGAAGAAAAATTAATATATAAAGTTTTATGTTTAGTAAACACATATCTAAAAAAAAAATAGGATAATTTGGAGATGCGATGATTGAAATAAATAGGGACATTGAAAGAATAGAAGCTGAGCACTCACCAGTTAAAAAAGGAAGGAAATGCATTCAGATGGACATAAGAACCTACCGTATTGGGATAATTATCAAAATTTAATATTGTTTTAATTTTCTTCCCTATTCTAGATTAATAATGTAATAAAGATTTATTATAATATTAATGCACCTGTGACAATAATGCAACATGCGACAAACTTAACCGGTGACAGTAATGCTAGCCCTACATGTGACCAATTTAACCGGTGTCAATGTTACATATGACCAACTTAACCGGAAACAGTTATGCTACAGGTGACCAACCTAACCAGTGTTATTAATGCTACATTTGACCAACTTAACCGGTGACACTAATAGTACATGTGACCAATTTAACCTGATTGCCTTAACTACAGCAGAATAAATAAATAAAATAGATAAAAAAAATAACCGGCGACAATAATACTACGTGTGACCAACTTAGTGACAGCAATGCTACATGTGACCAACTTAGCCAGTGATAGTAATGCTACATGTGACCAACTTAGCCAGTGATAGTGATGCTACATGTGACCAACTTAACCGGTGACAGTAATGCTACATGTGACCAAATTAATCAGTGACAATGTAGAAGGTAACGAAATTGACCGGTGGCGAAATAAAAAATAACTGGTGACAATAATACTACGTGTGACCAACTTAGTGAAAGCAATGCTACATGTGACCAACTTAGCCAGTGATAGTGATGCTACATGTGACCAACTTAACCGGTGATAGTAATGCTACATGTGACCAAATTAATCAGTGACAATGTAGACGGTAACGAAATTGACCGGTGGCGAAATAAAAAATAACCGGCGACAATAATACTACGTGTGACCAACTTAGCCAGTGATAGTGATGCTACATGTGACCAACTTAGCCAGTGATAGTGATGCTACATGTGACCAACTTAGCCAGTGATAGTAATGCTACATGTGACCAACTTAGCCAGTGATAGTGGTGCTACATGTGACCTTCTAAACCGGTGACAGTAATGCTACATGTGACCAAATTAATCAGTGACAATGTAGACGGTAACGAAATTGACCGGTGGCGAAATAAAAAATAATCGGCGACAATAATACTACGTGTGACCAACTTAGTGAAAGCAATGCTACATGTGACCAACTTAGCCATTGATAGTAATGCTACATGCGACCAACTTAGCCAGTGATAGTGATGCTACATGTGACCAACTTAACCGGTGACAGTAATGCTACATGTGACCAAATTAATCAGTGACAATGTAGACGGTAACGAAATTGACCGGTTGCGAAATGTATTGTGACTGATTCCCCTGGGCCCAAATTATTTTGAAGAGATGAAGCCAAAAATGAGTCATGAAATTACCTGAGATTAAACATACAGCTCGTACAAATCTCGGGAAAAGTTAAACTAGGCAATCAGGCCAAGCGAAATTCGAAGAGATGCCTGAGAACAGTGTCGATGCGCTAGCTTGTCTGCTACCCTCAGACCTCGCCGGCAGCCTATCATCATTGTTATTAATGGGTTACATAAAATGTCGTATACAATCTTATCATTTTCGACATCTGTCTTAGTTTAAAATGTGGATTAAGTATGCAGCAGTTGCTATTTGTTTATGCAACGTAGGCCTATTAATAAGCGAGGCGTTGACTTGGATGCTGCTGCAAAGGAACGAACCGATCGACTGCGAATGGCGTGGGATCGGTCGGTCGGTGTGATGAGGCAGTACACTATATATCCACACTACGCCCACCCCATCCAGCCGCTCTTGAGCATCAGCCACCCTTAGTAGTAGGGTTATTCAAACGATGCGCTCACCGAATAAAGAAGAGCGAGAGAGAAAGAAAAAAAGCAGCTTGAACAAACGAAATAAGGGCGGTTCGGGCAGGATATACATGGCACTCCGACCAATGAAACGGAATTTAAGCCAGCTTCTAAATAACAAAACAGCAGTCATGCAGTTTTTCCTCAGAAATGAATATTTTGTCCAAAACACGTACCGTTATAAATTCAAAAAATTTGAGAAAAATATAATATTCTCAGAAAGGAAAGACATTTCGGATACAGGAATTTGTTCTATACGATGCTTTTAGTTTATCTACGTTCTGTCTTATGTCAGGTGTATGCAGACATACTGACTGTTGGATCAGGGATTCGTGGGTTCACAACTCGCCGAGGAATTTTAAACGATAATGAAATCCTTTTCGTTGCTTTACCAAAGAAAAAAGTAAAGCTGTGCGTCTCGTATCATAGATTTAAGGATCAGCATTACAAGTGAACTGGATAGGCATTAGACACACACATGGAATCAGTATTAGCATCTTTGAAAGATATTAAGCGAATAGGGAATAGGAAAGAATAATAATCCCAGGGATAAATATAGGGAGCTACGAGTAGTTTTACTTGAATATACTGTTGTGTGCATATGATCCAAAAATGAAAATGATCTACAACTATCTGTTTTTATATTACAGTAGGTTTGTAATGAATATTCATTGTTCATAGTTTCCTGCCCGAGCGCAGGTATTTCACTGTAAATCCAGCAATCTCTATTCTTTCCTATTTTCCGCTTTCCTCTTAGTCTCCTCGTATGATCCATATATCTTAATGTTATCTGACATCTGATATCTTCTTTGGCTCCGAACTTTTCTCCCGATCATATTCCTTCTAGTGAATTCTTCAGTAGGTATTGTTGTTTCTTCTTAGGTAGGCCTACTGACCCAGCTAATTTCTTTTTCTCTTCCTGATCAGTTTCAGTATTATGCTTTCTTCATCCACTCTTTCTAGCACAGCTTCATTTTTTATTCTGACAGTCGATTTCACATACTTCACCTCTTCTCCATATCTACATTTCAAATGCTTCTACTTGTTTCTTTTGACTTCGTCGTAATGTACATGTTTCTGTCCTATACAGTGCTACACTCCACACAAAGCACTTCACTAATCTCTTCCTTAGTTATTTTTCCAGAGGTCCTCACAAGATGCTCCTTTTTCTATTAAAGGCTTCCTTGGCCATTGCTACCCTCCTTTTGCCTACTTACATTATACCCCAAGTATATGAAGCTGTCCACTTGTTCTGCTCCCTTATTCTAATTTGCACTTTCCCTTCTTTATTTTTCTTCGCATAATCATGCTCTTCGTCTTCTTTGTACTGAACATAATGTTATGTTTTCAAAGTGGAAACAAAAAGTCATGGCTTTCAAAGGACGAGATCACATTCGATAAAAGAATAATAAATAGTTATATAAAATCCAGTTTTGTAACAGTTTACAGTACCTTAAATATGTCGCATGTGACAAAACATTTCAATTGTATAGATATTACAAATCGAATTTATAGATAATACAAGCCTTCGAGGGAATTTTCCGAGCTTTTTGCCCAAAATCGCCTAAATAAATGTTTATTGCAATTATAATTTACTTTTCATAAACCCTACATGAACTTAACTGACAGTGAATTTTAATGCGAACAGCAAGCTGAAGAAGTAGGTAGGGTAAATGTACTGTAGATAGCCGCCAAAATACATTTAGAACTTTCGTTACCACTTAAACTAACGCAATGTATTGAAATAGGTTAGTATTTCATTGCGATACTCAGATTTTTTTTAATTATTTAAATTGTATCCTTACTATCAAATATTTGAAATATTTACCTTAGTTTTCTTTGCATGAATCTGAGCAAAAGTTTTTAATAATTAAAGTTAATTATTTAGATTTAAATATTCTGATTAATATTTAGATCTACCTACATAACGTCTTCTCCATTAACAGCCATTAATTTTTTTTTACAGAAATACTTCCATATGTTTTTGGCCCTTCAAAATCGTTGTTTTAATTTTCTTCATAGACATAATGGCAAAATTGTTCCCTCTTGGATACATTATTTAAATTTCATTTGCATAAATATTTTTATATAGAGTGTCCCAAAAGTCTCCATGCATAGGAAATGTAAGTTAAAAACAAAAAGACACATAGTGCGCTCAATGTGACAACCCGCTCCTAAGATCTCAAATCTCTTGATTTTTACCTCTGGGGTCATCTTAAGTCGTAGGTCTCCCAGGAGAAAGCCCGGGATTATTATGTCTCATTTCTATTTTGAACTGATATTTCCTATGTATGAAAACTTTTGGGACACCCTATATATTGTTGATAGGTTTCTTTGCAAAAATATAACAAATATACTTCACAGACATACTACAAAATTGTTCCCCATTGGATACATTATTTAAATTACATTTATCTTACATAAATATTTTTATGTATTGTTGATAAGTTTCTTTACAAAAATATAAAAAATATACTTCGTAGACATAACGGCAAAATTGTTTCCTATCGGATAATTATTCAAATTTCATTTGCATAAATATGTTTATATATTGCTGTTAGGTTTCTTTGCAAAAATATAAAAAATATACTTCACTGTTAAAATATTAACCATTATTTAGTTTTCTTTGCAGAAATATTTTTAAAATGTCCCATCCTTAAAAAGCGTTACATTGTTTACAAAAATAATATCAAAACTAATTTCTTTGCAATATATTTACGAAAAAAAATCATATCTAAAAACCATTATCTTAGTTGTATTCATAACTTATTTACAGAGTTTTTTTTTTATCTTTAAAACCATTGTAGTTATTTCCAAATCACTTGAACACCGTGACTTTGTTTACTTTGCAGAGACATTTGAAAAGATTTTACTCTTAGAAATAGATACGACATTTAATTAATGTTAAATTTATATTACTTATAGATATTAAAGCAATATTTGCACTCTTAAAAATTATATTCATTTATGGAAATTTTATATAAAAGATTTACGGCTACTCAGTAGTAGCAATGTAGAGAAAGTTAAAATACAAGATGAAGGTCATTGCTTCGATGGCGGTGTGACTCTAACAAGCAGATGCTTCGGCTACGCTGCACCCCTTCCATCTGTCTCTGCCTGGACCCATCTTCCCCCCATTCTTTTAACTTCCACTCTCGTCTCATCGTTCCCTTGTTCGCTCGGTCACTTTGCTCCCGGGACACGTTTATTGTCGCCAGATAACCTCACCTACACCGTCAACACACCTTGCTGTGTTGTCTTCCTGCTCCGTTTAATTTCACTCCAATTTTATGGAATTTCAAGTTTTTGATTCCAGTTACGTTTCCCATCTTCTTGGACATATTTTGTGATAGCGTACAATAATTTTATATCTCACAAGATATATTCGCGAAGTGCTGACTGATAATGGTATAAAATCAAATACGATGGAAAGTTCAGCTGTAATCAATGTTTATGGCACCAATTGAGACAGGAAAATAAAAAATTCCCTAACTCCAATAAACCAAATTTTACAGAAGAGAGAAAAAAACTTATTATTTCTCTTACTAACTTTAAATATTACACATTTATTAATGTTGTGTAATAGTAATATGCGTTACAAGAGCGGTATGTTGAAGTTTTCATGTTCGAGGAAAAGTTTGAAAAAGCGAAACGTAGTTGAGCTTTTTTAATTTCCGAGAATTGAAAGAAAACATAAATGCGAACTTAAAACAAACGGCTTCCTTAATGTTACATGCATCACGAATGCAGTAACTTTAGTGGAGTTGTAGAATTTACTTAATTTTTGCAAATATTTAAAAACAATAATTAACAGTGCAATTTAGGTGAAATTGCAGTGGTAAGTTTCCAATTTATAATTATTACTATATTGAACGTCTCTAAAAATAATATGTTAAAAGCCTAAAGCAGTAAAATCAATATGTCACTTAAGCGGTAAGAAGAGGGAAATTGTTATGTGTTAGGTTGGGAATACTGAATGTGGAATTTTAGACTTACCGCCGATTGGTTTTGTGCGGAAACCAAGCAAATACGCACGATCTCACACAATAGTAATATACGTTACAAGAGCGGTATGTTGACGTTTTCGTGGTCGAGGAAAAGATTGAAAAAGCGAAACGTAGTTGAGCTTTTCAAATTTCCGAGAACATGAAAACAAACATACCACTCGTGTATCGTACATTATTTTGTGCGAAGATCGTTTATTACATACCTGAAAGACGAATTTCTAATTAGTTGCAATGAAATCTCCATGTTGGTTTCTGTTTAATGACGCCAACTTCGGAACACCAAAATATCTTTCTTCAACATTGTTGCTGTAAAATGTTTTCTGTGTTTACTATACTCCAGCTGGCCGTGATATACGTCTGTCTTTTTTTCCCCAAGTCTATAAATGCGAACTTAAAACAAACGGTAAGGTTATGTAATGATTTATTTTTCATTTTAATATTTTAACAATATTATTTATATAACATATTTGCAGTAATAACATCGGCATCTGGAATCTTGTTGATTTTTTCACGGCTTCCTTAATGTTACTTGTACCAGGAATGCAATAAATTTCGTGGAGTAGTAGACTTTACTTAATTTTTGCAAATATTTAAAAACAATAATTAACATTGCAATTGAGGTGAAATTGCAGTGGTAAGTTTCCAACTTATAATTATTACTATGTTAAACGTCTCTAAAAATAATATATTAAAAGCCTAAAGCAGTAAAATGAATGTCGCGCTTAAGCGGTAAGAAGAGGGAAATTGTTATGTGTGTTAAAATGGGAATGCTGAATGTGGTATTTCACACTTACCGCATATTGGTTCTGTGCGGAAAACAAGCAAATACGCACGATCTCGCACAAAATTAAGTTACATTCTTTATCAATTAAATACTTCAAAACCTAAATTTTTACATTAACTTACGCTACAATTTGAAATAAACACTGCTGGAGTTAGTGGTTTTCTGACTTCCACAGTGTATGAATTAAGAAATGTGAATAAATATGAGCCATGTGAAGAAAAAAAATAAGTATATCATAATTCCCTTATGAAACATTGGAATATACGAGAAAATGGAAGTTTATTATTAAGATTAACATTGCTCATTTTTTTTTAATTTCAAATTATATGAGACAGAAAATCACAAATTACCATAAAGCACATCAAAATATACAAATAAAACCACAAACAATATTAAATGTTAACACAGTCTCATTCATGTTACAGATTCTGTTTTTTTCTCTCACTCTCATGTTCTTCCTGTGCATCTAGATTCTAGGTTATTACTGTCCGCAAACAGAGTTTGGTAATTCATCCTACTTTCCTCAGAAATAAACTGCATTAAATTTTGCAAGTCCTTCTGCTTTCTTCTTTCAATGGCAATGCTGAATTTTACTTTACTGTAGTTGACTGGGGAAAGATGCATCTGTATTGGGTTTCTGGAAGTTAATCGACTGGATATTGTGCCTTTAATAGGATTTACTTACATGGATTTCATAGATTTTTGTGACATTCTGAATACCGTATCGTATCACTTTACTCAGTTGGTTGAGCGATAGTGTTGCCACCTACCGGGAAATTAAGCTTGGAATGCAAAAACTCTCTTATTCCATGGAGTAAGTGGAGTTCTGACTTCCACGAGTTTTAAAACAGCCCCCAGAATGCAGATGCATGTCGAAATTAGTTTATTCTTGCCTTCCACGCATGCGGGACAAACTAAAAAGCATCATCCAGCCCTTAACTCAATTTTGTCAAAAATTGGAGTTACTGGGTCTCTGATCTCCCTGTCTCAATTGTAGCTGCCCATAGTTGTAATTATACAATGTTTATGAACCCTAGCTAGATATTGGCATATTAATGATGACTACGGAAGGAAATTCATCTGTAAATAATAATTATTCTACTAATTTTAGCTGTCCTTACTTACACTTAAACATGTTTGTGGGTGTTGATGCAGAAATCCGTTAAGCACAAATGTAAACGACAATAAGCACATTGCATGAAAGATGCACATCTGCAGTTGGGAGTTGAGCAACTGATCTTCAGTGTCCCAGATAACATTGACAAGAGCTTCAAATGCATCACATTCAACTGGAAAAGTATCTTTCTTCCAGATCAGCTGCGAAGCTTCAGTCTTGATTACCTTTCAGTGAAAACTCAAGGCATTATAAATAGAGAATGGAAAACCATGAGGCAAGAAGTTCATTTTATATTTTTGTATCCCTGGTATTACGAGTTAAGTCAGAGTAAACCATTCATGTCTCTTGTAGCTCGAATATAAATAAGCTTACACCTTTCATGCCTAAGTAGATTATTATTATTATTATTATTATTATTATTATTATTATTATTATTATTATTATTATTATTAGTCCACGCCTGTGGAGTAACGGTTAGCACGTCTAGCCGCGAAACCAGGTGGTCCGGGTTCGATTCTCGGTCGGGGCAAGTTACCTGGTTTAGGTTTTTTCTGGGGTTTTCCCTCAACCCAATGTGAGCAAATGCTGGGTAACTTTCGGTGCTGGACCCCGGACTCATTTCACCGGCATTATCACCTTCATCTCATTCAGACGCTAAATAACCTGAGATGTTGATAAAGCGTCGTAAAATAACCTACTAAAAATATTATTATTATTATTATTATTATTATTATTATTATTATTATTATTATTATTATTATTATTATTGTAGGGGCAGATGTTGATGAAAAGTCATCTTCTTATTTTTCACATTAGGACGATCCCTATTAATATAGAAATCCTTTCTATGTTAATATCAACGTAAAAAAGTAATTTCTTATATTGCATTTTCTGCATTTGTCGACGTTTTTCAACTAATAGGTCATTTTTATATTTTTTTCCGGCATGTTTTGGTCATTTTTAATACTTTCAAGAATTTGTTGATCATTTGGAATGCATTTTACTTTCTTCTTTACCAATAGGTCTGTTAAAACATTTTCTAACCAAATAGGTCAGTAGTAATTACCTACTGAATAAGTGAATAACAGTGAAGTTTGAGTTTTAGTTTGGAACAGTCTCTAAAGTCTATCCCTCATTCCACTAAAGGCTTCATTTCACACAAAGGAAGTAATATAAAATGCTTGGCAGGAGCTTAGTTTAAGTGAGACTTTGACCGCTATTGCTCTTTTGTCGATACGAGGGTGTCTTTAGAATTTGTTTCGAAGGGGGGGGGGGCAAACTTTCACTATGTCCTGGACAGGACGTTGTGTCCTGAACATGGTTAGGAAGAGATGTGTACTATAGTAGACAGTATTTTTAACACAAATATTGCAAGAATACACGCTGCGCTCACAATTTGTTTTGTCATTCACACTCCCCCCCTCATCTCGAAGATCTGGTAACAAAAGCGAAGCACGGAAGGAGGAGGAAACGGAGAATGAAGGCACTGACATGGACCACCCCTGATTGAAACACATTGTAAACCCTCATTAAAATTATAGTTTTCCTTTAAAATCTTCATTTTGTTGCATGTTCTTTTCCTTTATCTTAGCCAAATTCCAGGACATTGCCTCCTCTCTCCGAGATTTGTAGGGCAGTCATTGAAACAAGGCGACTAATTCTTAAGAAATTGTGGTGTGAGTACGGTGAATAATATTTAAATGTCATTTTCTTTTAATTTCATGTCATTTTTCCATTAGTTTAAGGGCATTTTAATGGTCATTTTAAGTAGATTTTTAGGTCACCAACATCCGCCCCCTAATTATTACTACTACTATTATTATTATTATTATTATTATTATTATTATTATTATTATTATTATTGTTGTTGTTATTAAATATAAATAGATAACATGCAAAATTCTGCCTTCTATTTCCAGCTTATAAATATCACCATATGGAAAAAAGACACAGGACGAACGAGATCAAAGTGGAATAACCGTATGTTATATAAGCAAAAATTAATTCTTCACTTCGTGAAGTAGTACGAAAGAAAACGTCTGTGTAATGTCATTACTTACACTAAGCGTTTAATATATGCTACATTATTTGCAAATAAAAATAATTTATTTCCTATATTTAAATCATTTTTAGCGAAGAGTAGTTATTTTTACTAAGTAAGCCTATAATACGATAATTTTTTTCTCTCAAAGTATATTATGTAAACACATTTATGCGATTTTATTATTTTGTTGTAGTGTGACTGCCATGAAGACTGAGTTTAGTGTCTTTACATCTTCAACACATGGAAATGGTGAGTAACTATGCATCTTATTGATTAATTAAAAAAAATAACTAACAAGATCATCTACGGTGTTGTGCAATAATGCTTAATACTTGCAACTAGTCAGATAATGTATGAATTCTAAGAGAAAGACATATAATCCAGTTAAGAATTTCTTCCCGAAAGAGTTTGAACTGAGCTCTCTTGCTAAAGATAGCTACCGGTTAATCTCCTCGGCTTTCTGTTGTCTAGAACGTAATCAAGTGAAGTGATTAGGTATTCCAAGACCGACTTATTTAATATCATTCGTAAAGCTACGATATGTCAACTTCATAATATATCTATAGACCTGATAGTACTCAGTGCCTTTGTTAGCACAGACGCTAAGAAACAATTGCTTTTATGTTAAGTGCTGGCGCCATGATAGACATCACGTTTTAAGTTATTAAATCAATATATATCGAGATTTAGTACAATGAGTACGAAGATAGTCTTTAATATAAAAAATCGATCAGAACTTAGCGGTGTATCGGTGAAAGTAGGAAATCTATAGGACCTTAGCGACGAAAGTAGAAAATCAATAATTAGGACTTAGAGGAGAAGGTAGAAACTGAAAGAGAGCTTGGCGGTGAAAGTAGAAAAACGGTGATAATTTAACGTTGAAATTAGAAAATCAATGAGAGCTTAGTGGTGAAAGCAAAAACAAAGTAATGAGTTCTTAGTTATGAACGCTGAAAAGCAATGAGGGCATTATGGTTAAAACAGAAAACCTATGCCGGGCTTAGTGGTAACAATAGAAAATCAATGAGGACTTAACAGTGTAATAGGAAATCAATTGGTGCTCAGTGGTGAAAGTAGAAAATCAATTAAAATTTAGTGGAATTATCCGAAATTGATAATGACATATCGATTGAATTATAAAATCAATGACAGCCTAGCTGTGAAAGTAGAAAACCAGTGATTTCTTAGCGATGAGAGTAGAAAATCAATTAGGACTTAGCAGTGAAAGCAGAAAATCAGTGATTTCTTAGCGATGAAAGTAGGAAATCAATTAGGACTTAGCAGTGAAAATAGAAAATCAATGAGAACTTAGCGATGAAAGTAGAAAATCAATTACGACTTAGCAGTAAAAATATAAAATCAATGAGAACCTACCTGTGAAAGTAGAAAACCAGTGATTTCTTAGCGATGAGAGTAGAAACTGAATTAGGACTTAGCAGTGAAAGCAGAAAATCAGTGATTTCTTAGCGATGAAAGTAGGAAATCAATTAGGACTTAGCAGTGAAAATAGAAAATCAATGAGAACTTAGCGATGAAAGTAGAAAATCAATTAGGACTTAGCAGTAAAAATATAAAATCAATGAGAGCCTAGCTGTGAAAGCAGAAAATAAGTGATTTCTTAGCGATGAAAGTATAAAATCAATTAGGATTTAGCAGTAAACATATAAAATCAATGAGAACTTAGCGGTGAAAGCAGAAAATAAATGAGGACTTAGCGGTGACAACAGAAAATCTATGAGGACTTGACAGTAACAGCAGAATATGAATGACGGTTTAGCTTGAAAGCAGGAAATCAATGATGACTTAACGGTGAAAATAGAAAATGAATGAGGACTTAGTTATGAAAGCAGAAAACCAGTGAATGTAAATCGGTGGAATCAGACAATCAATTAGGACTTATCGGCGAAATCAGAACATCATTGAGAACTTGGCGGTGAAATCAGAAAATGAATGGAAACTTAGCGGAGAAATCATAAACTCAATTAGGGCGTAGTAGTAAAATTATAAATTAATTCGGGCTTAACGGCTAAAGCATAAATTAAACTGGGACTTAATGGTGAAAGTATAAAATTAGTGAGAATTTAACTGTGGAATCAAGAAATAAATCAGTGCTTAGTGGTTATGTTCAATACTATTTTTGGATAACTCCAGTAAGGTTTATCTAATATTTTATTTTCAATTAATGACTTCAGTAATTCGATAAAAGGAGTGCAGCCTGGACGGAGGCCATGATGTTCATAATCTCTTCATAGCCGTAATAGTATTTTCCTAAATCAGAGATATAGTTGGTTCATAAATATGAAGATAATTAGGGAAGAATATTTTTCGACATAAATGTCTGGTTAGTACCGATAGACGAAGAACAAAAGATGAGGAAAAAGAAGGAAGAGAAAAAATTAAATGGAAGATAATAAAGTGAAAGTGAAATAAAAGTCGTAGTAATTTAAGAAGAGAAAGAGGAGAATAATAAAAAGTAAGTTAATTTTCGGAGTAGAGAAAAAAGGGAATAGAAAGTGAAAGAAAGTTGAAGGAGAAAAAAATAATTTGAAGAAAGAGTAAGAATAGTAGTAGAAGAATAAGGCGAATAAATCAAAAGAAAAGAGAAATAAAAGAAAGGAGAAATGAAACAAATATTAAGGAGCAGAGAATGGGAATAAGTTGAAGGAAGAGGAACAGAAATGGAAAGAGAAAATGAAGAAGAGATAGAAGAAGGAAAGAAGGTTGTGGAGGAGAAAGAAAAGCACTTGAAGGAGAAAAAGAAAATAGGAGAAAGCGGAAGAGAAAAATGTTTGACAAGAATAAATATTATTTTGAAAAATTAAGCTTTTAATGAAGTCTATACAAATCCTTCTAGTACTAAGCTCAAAAAAGTATGAGAATTATTACTCCCTGACGCCACCAATGAAGAATACTGTTCCCTTTTTTTTTTCTCTCATAAACTTCAAATTCATCACGACTCTGCCTGTACAATCGGTTTCTTCCTAGTTTGTACTATGTTTAGATTAGTACTAATATTTTTGCATAGTGTACCGCTTTATGTTCATTTTTTTGTGTGTATGGTTACAAATTATTTTATGTTTCTCTTTGAAACGTTTTCTGATACTGCATAACTTCGTGTCTTTATCAAGATTTATATTTAATTATTATTCTGACTGTATGTTTCCTTTATCTGTAATTAAAATTG
The DNA here is from genome assembly GCF_040183065.1 of Periplaneta americana. NCBI lineage: Eukaryota > Metazoa > Arthropoda > Insecta > Blattodea > Blattidae > Periplaneta > Periplaneta americana. Next base: position 95,897,805 of record NC_091128.1, read on the forward strand.
AAAACATTCACTTTTTTCAATGAGGTAGGCCTATAACATTTTTTTTTAATATTGCACTGTGTCACGTGTAAAAAAAACCGCTTCGAAATCTGCATCCCTACTTCAGCATCAAATAAAACAAAAAAGTTAAGTGAGCTGACAAGTATGGGAAGCAGTGTATAATTTACAATTGTACAACATTCATTTCTAAGACGCAGTGCAAAACCCCAAGAATACATTCGTTAATATTTCACAATTTTTTGACAGACTCTAGGTCCACTACCATACGGTTCATTCCGAACTCTCTTCTCTACATCACCACTCTGTAAACTTTATGACAATAGCCTCACTAACATAGGAAACGTAGTTTAGTGTTTTGGTTGCCTCCGCACACACTTTCTTAAGCATTAGAGATGAACAACAATCGAGAAAGCAAGACTAATAGCGCCCGCAAAGCCGAAAACTCGCACGACAATGTTGTATACGTTGCGTCGTGTCGTTGACGTAAAGACTGCTTGTGAATGTTTCGAGATGCCGAAATTGATCACTCCCGAAGTCCTGAATGTCAAGCAGCCTTGAATCGCCACAGTAGTTTATACTTGACTGAACTTTTATCTACTTTGGCAACTGTTATATATATGTATGAACAATCAAGCAGCCTATTTGAAACATCATCTCTATCTTTCAGTGCATAACAATCCGATCCCCAGTCTTTATTTAATTACTAGGCCCTTATTAAAAGCCTAGGAATTTTCTTTTCATATGTTTGAGATCAAGTGTGCAGCCTCAAGTAAAAGGATATTAACGTTATGTTTTATGTTTCTTTGAAATGCAAATTTATTTGAGAATTGTTTTTTTTTCCTATTTATATAAACATAGGTAATATCAAACACTATCTACCAAAAAGTAATTGGGCACTGTTTTTGCCCCTTTAGAACCACGTGGTACCACCTCTTGTTGCTATAACAGCAGCCACCCTGTCAGCCATGCTCTCCACTAGTTTGTGTAGGATATCCTATCAACTGGAATGCGTCGCCATTTCTTTTGCAACATAGCACTCAGTTGGACAATGGAACTTGGCCCCATGTTTCTGTGGCTACTATGCAGTGGTATGCAGACAATAATGTTCACCGGTTGGACTGGCCTGCACAGAGTCCTGATCTCAATCCCATTGAGCACCTCTGGCACGAATTAGACCGGCGATTGAGGTCTCGGGAGATGCGGCCAACTTCCATTGTCCAACTGAGTGCCATGTAACAAGAGGAATGGCGACGCATTCCAGTGGATATCCTACACAAACTAGTGGACAGCATGCCTGACAGGGTGGCTGCTCTGATACCAAGAACAGGTGGTACCACGAGGTTCTAAAGGGGCAAAAACAGTGCCCAATTATTTTTGGTAGATAGTGTATAATAGAACCAGAACATTTTGATAACTAAGATACTGTTCTGTTTTGTCTTTTTATCTCATTTAAACATTTATAATGTTATTTATTTTAATGATGTATGTTATTCAAAGTTACGAAATAGTTCCACGCCGACCAAATGCTATTTCGAGAATGATGAGCGAGACTCATGCAACGAACACAGAGAGCGAGAGCGGCAGTTAGTTTTGTTCATCTCTTTCGCAAGTCATGGAGGCGCGATCCGACAGATAATGTCGCATGATAGTATAGTGGAGTTTCTCTCATCCTGATGTTGAAAATTAGTATTTTAAACTGAAAACAATAAAAATTCAGTTAGATATTTGCACTTACCACTAATAGACATAATCATGATATTTTTTCCCTGAATCCAATAATTGTTATAAGAGAGAAATAGTCTTCAAAAGAGACTTCATGTATTAATTTTTAGATAAACTTAGAAAAATCTACATTAATATAATATATTACAATGTTTTATGAACTAGGACAAGAAGTAACATAAGTAACGCTACACTACAGTTGGCAATTGAAATAGCTGTAATTTGAAGCAGTGTTTTCGGCTTGGAAATAAGAACAGTTTCCTCGTTGTCTGTTTATATGTGAGTAACGAACAGAGTTGTATACTCGAGGCTCCCTTACGACGGTGTAGCCTCTTTGGCACTGCCACATATCCAATCCTTCCTTTGACTTGGACCCACTGCACAACCTGAAATTGGGGAGTTATAGACGACGAGATCACATCAACAACAATCTCAGGTCCCCTCCACCCACCCACCCACCAACCTCGTCCTTCTCTGTGGTGGCACGAAGGGTGGGATTTCCGGGGTCACCTTAATTTTCCGAGAGCTGCTCCCTCGTCTGGTAATTAAACAGCACAAGAGCTGGACGGTCCAGGCAGCAGGAAGGAAGGCCAAATTGAATCAGTACGACTGACTCTGCGGCCAGGTCGCCAAAAACATTGCAGGGGTGGAGCAGGGCTAAACACCGCTTCAAGTGCTCTCAGACTCCTGTCAGTAGGCACCGAAATCTCAAACTCCGTAGAAAACATTGCAGAGATTTTTTGTAGCACAAAATACGCTTGCTTTCCTTCTTATTAAACTAGCTTTAATTGCTCTCAAGTTTGAGGGGCACTCACTTTTCCTTTCGGTTGACAGTTACTTGTGCCAGATTTTAGCTATTACGAAGTATGAGAATTTTTGTTATTACAATAATATTATTGTATACCTATTATGAGACAGTACATCTCACTTGACAATAAGTGTCAGAGGAAGAACAATTGTTTATATGAATCTGAAGTCTGATTAGTGGAATATATAGCTAGTCAGCGATGTATGCAATGGAGGGGGAAAGGAACTGGCCACCCTACCTCATTATCTATTGGCCTAGTTGTCTCATAAGTGATGCGTGCTTGATAGCACTTGTGAGGTTCAGACCTTCTTCGTACAGTTGACTAAACAACAACAACAAAGATTATATAGGACTTTCATTTCAAAATTTCCCAGTCTAAATAACTAATTATTTAAATTGAATTCAATTTAAACAAAAAACACGTCAATTTAGATTTGAGGGAGAGGTCTGAAACCAGGCTTAAATGCATTTTAGATTTCACCATACCCCCCACCTCCAACCTTCCCCACTTTGAAATTTCAAATGGCACCCCTATATTTTTATACTTAAATATGAAAGAGCATTCAATTGTTTATACACCTCATTCATTTGCTTTCGCATCTTTTGTTTTCTCTTGTCGCCTGGCAAACCAGAAGGTTGCGGATTTGGTTCATGAAGTCATGGAGTTACTCCATTCATATAATCTTTGAGACTGCACTATAAACCTAAAGTTCACACATACTCTAACAGAAATGATTACCAGGGATCTTTTTGTGGTAAAGACGACAGACATATAGGACTGACATCCCTACTTCCACTAAGATTGATTATATAGACGACAACTTAACCTCCCGCTACATCATAAATTCCAAAATTGTCTGACAAAAACGATATTTTAACTTCTTATACGATCTCTTACACTTAATGCACGAACTTTTAGGACATTCGTTATATATGCCTATATCAGATGGATGGGGGCTAAGTACCGTCCTTTGGAGAGGTGAATCAGGGAGAGGATTTAAACATAAAACTCGATATCATTGTGATCGTTTGTCAAGAGTTTTTTTATATATTCATATAAATGAAAGTGAACATAAGTAGAACACTTGTTAACGTAACTGTAGCGGTTGATTCGCGAAATTATGTACGTAACTGAAAGAGTTTAAGTAATTTAACTTGTCACAGAGGGACATTGGTGACTATGCGTTTTCTCCTTCCCACTTTAGTCTTCCTTCCTACTTCCTTCTACCGTCACTGAATGCACGGTTGCCACGTCTTCCTGTCATACACTTTCTTACCGACCTTCGATGAAATTAGAACCAAACCATCAATGTTATGCAACAAACCTATAAAGATGCATTTGTTGGTGTTTGTTCTACAAAATCCTCCAATATCACCTCTCCAAGGTTTTCCGTTTTTCTGAAATACAGATATTATATTATATCTCTGCCTCTGTGCAACGTCACGTTTGCGGTAGGGGGAAAGAGAGAGAGTGACAGAAGTTCGCAATGCTTTTTTAATGCTCTGACGCCTACGACTAAGATAAGCCATTTGAAATTTACCGGTTACTCACGGGCATAAATATAATAAAAGAACTGTACGTATTCCGAAGTTGAAATAAAAATGCTGCACTTTTCCCAAACCCCGTTTATAAAAGACCAAAGTGATAATAAGTTAGACAATTTTATTTCATTTATTATTCCAGTTTATCTCCAAAAATGACTTTATTTAATCACATTCCGTTCTGTATATTAATGTAATAAATTAGGCATGTGTAACGTATTTTCCTTGCAATATCATTGAAGTGGGTAAAAAATACATGATAGAGAGATAAAAATTATTTTTCCTGACTATTACACTCTTACTACGTCATACTACTTTTGACCAATAAAACGGTACGAAAGGAAGTATTTCAACCAATCATGGCTGCTTATCGCACAATTTTATCGCGTCCCTAGCATTTGTTTCTTTGTTTGCCAACATTTGAAACTGCGCTGGTCTGGACGTCAATATATATATATATATATATATATATATATATATATATATATTACAAACCACTCCAGTCGATGCACAGCAGTTTCAAATATGACTCGCATTGGCATTCAAGAACAAGAATTAATAAAGATCATTGATCATACCTATGCATCTTCTGAAATCCGATTTACAAATAAATGAAGAGCACCATTCGGAAATCCTGAATAAGTTCAATACACCATGTAGGCCTAAATCAACGAGTTCCGCTTCAATTACGCACACGTCCAATATAACATCAATTGAACCACCAACCACATTCAAATTTGAAAATTGTACATTCAATAATTATTCCTTTTCAAATTATTCATGTTTATTTTTTATGTCATCGTCGTTAATTAAAACTTTTCTAACACTTGTGTATATTAGTTAGGTTATGTTATAGCTTCTGCTATATGGTATTATGGATAGTCACGTATCAGAGATTGTTTAATATTAAGATTTATTGAAAATCATCTGTCAAGTGACGTTGATTACTGGGATTCGGATAATTGAAGTGGAATGCAACTGTAGTGGTTTTAATAAAAATGAAACTGAATCAACAAAGCCTTCTTGACTAGTAACATTGCCATCGTGTATAGATCGAGAACTTCTCGACGAGAAGGCATTGCTAGTAATCATTACAGTGTCTGTATAAAGACACTACTGCCATCTAGCATGCATCTAGCGTAATATTTGTAATGTTGAGATGGTACAATAATACATTTGAAGACAGTTGTAGGCCTATTTTCGTAAGTCAATTAATATTTTATTGTATTGGAGTACTTCGTTACTTCTAATCTTTATATACTTTCTTCTAATCGTGTAATAGTCAATTAAATCCCACTCGAGTTTTAATTTTCTCTAGATAAATCTGCTCAAAACGTATTTATAAAATCTGCCTGTAAATGTAGATCTGAACTGTTTCATGAATTGACTTTCTGTCAGTATATATACTAGTAAGTAGATGCTAAAAGATGGTATTACATAAATGTTAGAAATGATACAGAGGCGTGTCAAGACGTGAGAGACTGACACAAGAAGCTCCGAAGTTAAGTAGCGTCTATTATGAGCGTCTAATTAGGATTTCCTGGCGACTTGGTATCACTCTTCGTCTCGGCCTCTTTATCCACGCATTATCACCTCATCGAGCTCTTCTAATTGCTAATTAACTCGCCAATTATAAAACCATATCATAGGAACTGAGACATCGACGTAAGGTGGCGCAGTAGCAGATGAACTCTTAAAACATGATTGAGTTAACGAGGGCAGTGATTTTAGATACATGTCAGTGATCAGGCAAATAATAATTGACTTGATATAACCATTAATTAGGGATGACTTGGGGGTGGGAAGCAGGAACCCGCATTCAAGAAGCGCCGATTTCGTGCAGAGAACTGAGTCTACGATCAGCATAGATCTCTGAAGGACAGAGAAATGATCTGCTGCAAAATAAGACAAATTGTTACACAGTCAGTGAGTCAGAAGACGTGAAATTACAATAAACATCAAACTCGGGAATAAATTAATTTCGTTTTAGTCTTTCCATTACTTTGCTTCCAAAGGTGTTTTAAAACAGATACTAAAACCAAATAGAAATGTTATTAAATAAATTGTACACACACGTACATACATACATACATACATACATACATACATACATACATACATACATACATGCATACATGCATACATGCATACATACATACATACATACATACATACATACATACATACATACATACATAGGATAAATCGCAATATAGCGAACGCCAGTAGGGGAAGTTATCCCCACCCACATGAAATGTGCATTCGACACAACACTCGCCTATCAGGTAGAGTGTCTGGTGAGCTAGTAAGGGAAAAGTGGAAGGGGTCGTGGGCGGAGCTTCTACGTTCGCTATATTACGATTTGCCCCATACATACATACATACATACATACATACAGTTCACACCTGTGGAGTAACTGTCAGCGCGTCTGGCCGCGAAACCAAGTGGCCCGGGCTCGAATCCCGGTCGGGGCAAGTTACCTGGTTGAGGTTTTTTCCGGGATTTTCCCTCAACCCAAAACGAGCAAATGCTGGTTAACTGTCGGTGTTGGACCCTGGACTCATTTCACCGGCATTATCACCTTCATATCATTGAGACGTTAAATAACCTAGATGTTGATACAGTGTCGTAAAATAGCCCAATAAAATATAAAAATACGAACGTACATACATACATACATACATACATACACACATACATACATACATACATGCATGCATAGCCTACATACATACATACATAAATACATACATACATACATACATACATAAATACATACATACATACATACATACATACATACATACATACATACATGCATACATACATACATACATACATACATACATAATACATACATATCTTTCTCTCTCTAGGAAAAAGGCACCCATATCACATGATGAAGCAAACAAGATTGCTAGAAAAAATTTCGAATATCTTCCAATTGCAAGAAGAAATTTTGACAGTTCTGAAATAGAAGTAGATTATGTAGGAGGCCACTTATTACAAATTCTAAATCTGTGACAAAATGTTGATGTCGATGATAATGATGATGATGACGACATTCTGAGTTTACAGCTCATAAGAAAGATGCCTTTAAAAATCAGAGTGACTGTTTTTCAGGACAAAATAATTTCACTTTGTCACTTGATTCTTGAAATGGAACTAGCTTCCAATTGAAATGCAAGAACTAATAATTTTAAAAGTCTCGTCGTCCCAGTGTATTCATACTTGGAGCAATTCCGTTACACATTTGTTTTCAGGTGGCAGCACATTCCGCCCGATCCTTCCTAATGTCCTTTTTGTACGAGCGTTTGCTTGGAAATGATCGCAGATAGATTTCATACAAAACGGATTTATTGTGACGTAAACTTTGTTCGGAAGTAATTCCCAATGTCTCATGAGCATTTCCGAAATGAAGATGAGAATGTAGAGAAGTTGAGCTAAAGCCAAATTGTGTTTTAGATTATTACTGCTGTACCCGCTCTGTGTATCTCTGTCAACCCTTGTTCTGCAACACCGACTTCCCCAGCAATAAAACTTTATGAATTGCCGGCGCAACATTTTCACTCTTCTCTCGGCCAGCAAGTCCTGAAATGACAGCCCGTTTGTCACTTGACCCCGCGACTCAAGTTACTTCTCCCGCCTGCGCAAGTCTTGGGGAAAAACAACTCAATTCTGTGAACTCAGTGCTAGTCCTCATAATACAGAACTACATGATGATAATGGTAATAATAATCATGATAAATATTAAGCAATAGCCGAGACAAATGTACTGACTAATCACAAACACAGCCTATATATCGAAGTTGATAAAGATAATGATGATCTTGTAGTCCACAGAGTGAGACTGGTCAATGCTAAGCCATTAGTGGTGGTGCTAGTGATGATGTATTTCACTAAAAAGGAATGAAGCATTCATAAAATACTGACAGAAATAGTGAAGATGTTAGTGTCGATAATGATGATGGTGATGATGATTTTTATATTAATATATTAACTCGCATATTATTTGGGATATTCTTAATGAAAATAGAACTAACATAACAATAAAAAAGATCACGATGATTATGGTGTGGTCAGTTACACGTTGTAAGATTAATGATTACGATTATGTTGATTCTTTAATCTAGTAATTTGTATAAATGGAATAGTTATTGATAACATTTATAACATGATGATATTAATAATGCTATTTGATTATGTGGCAACTCTCAGAAAGGAATGGACTCCCCTAACATTATTAGGAAATGGGGATGATGTAGTAAATTACAGACAGGAATGATCCATTCACAATACTAGTAACAAGTGATGATGATGATGATGATGATGATGATGAGAGAGAAGAAACTGTTTATAACACTAATAAGAAATGATGATGATGATGTGGTAGCTCACAGAGAAGAAATATCCGTTCATAACACTAGCAAGAAGTGATGATGATGATGATGATGATGATGATGATGATGATGATGATGATGATGACGACGACGACGACGACGACGACGTAGACGTAGACGTAGACGTAGTAACCCACAGAAAAAAAAATTGCGTACATAGCACCTGTAAGAAGGGATGATGATGTAGTAACTAAAAGAAAAAAATCCTTTACATAAAGATAATTTTTAGTCCTAAAGAATTATCTGTTATGGTTACAATTAATTGGATACTTTAAAGTAGAAGGGTGCAAAGTGCCAAAATGAAACATTGGAGATAAGATAAAAAATGTAGCTATAAGAATAATTGTACACATATTTGTGTCATTTTTTTTTTACTGATAGAAAACAGCAATAGTACTGTGTTTACTCATTAATAATAGTGGTATGTAAAGACATTATTTCTCCATATTTAATTGTATAACACAGATTGTGAAAAGGGTTAAGTAATGGGTACAGTTGCAGTAGAATGGTGCAAAGTCCAATACCTATTTTTTCCTATTCTGGAGCAATTTTTACTCACATATCTGCCTGTAGAACTACCTATGCTCCTCATTTGCAAGATAGGGAGTCATTGCTAATAGATCCCCCTTTTTTTCTTCAGTAATTTCCCTATTTTACGCTTTAACTTGAAACAATGCTGACTGCACATCTTTCATGTTTTTTTTTTTTTTTCCTTTTTAATGGTATGCACTGCTTCATTATCATGGGACTGTTTCACAGAAACACTACCTGCTTTAATAACATCATACTGAATGCAATATGCCTTAGAAATATTAAAGTTCTTGATGGAAATTAGTTGATCAGCAACATCTTGCATATTAAGGAAATATGACTCTAGCATTGAAACGGTTTGAAATGGTTTTACAACTTTAGAGTCTTGTACGATTTTAAGCAGGTCACTAGGAATGAAGGCTTTTGTCACTTTCTGTCGTTTTTCAATCAAAGCGAAATCAGAATCGCATTTCAAGAAACTGTGGCCGCTGAGAAGGAAACGTTGTTCTATGTGCTCAAATAAACCAATGGCAACTAAAAAGAGACACATGAAAACCATTACACGATTTTTGTTTTCAGCTGCACTGTTATCAGATTCTTCTTGTTTGTTATGTCCATATTCATCAGTTTTAGTACACACGAGACAATCTCATTGGCACCTCTACTCGCGATGCTTTCATCCCACATACACATATAAGACTGCATTGTATCACATACACAAACTCCAAAGGTATAACGTAAAAGCTGACATCTGTAAAACATTTCGCTGTGTGTAAGTTTGGGCACAAACATGACCTGTTGAAGATCCATTGCATTCTGTGATGCAGGTCAAGAGGGCGCTTACTGAAACTGCATGGTGCTGGCAACGTGATTTCTAAATATCTCTTAAGAAACACAAGTGGATGTAGCCTCTTTCATACATCATCCTCCGAGGTACATTGCACTTTTCTGCATAATAATTTCGTTTTCTAAGATTTTGACACTTTACACCTGTCTACTTTAAAGTATTCAATTAACCATTATTAACATTAAATACCATTAATAACAAAAAAATCCGTTATAACACTAGTAACAGGTGATGATGATGATGATGATGATGATGATGATGATTATGTGAAAACTCACAAAGAAGAAATATCCGTTCATACCATTAGTGAGAAGTGATAATGATATAACTTACAGAGAAAAAAATATCCTTCGTTAACAACAGCAGAAGTGATTATGGTGTGGTAACTCACAGAGAAGAAATATAAATTCATAACACTAGTAAAGAGTGATCATATGACAAATATCAGAGAAGACATACACGTTCTTAACACTATTAAGATATGATGATGATTTGACAACCCACAAACAAGAAATACTATTCATAATGATAATAATGATAGAAGTGATAATGATATAATTTAAAGAGAAAGACTATCCTCCGTAGCATTAGGAAATGTGATTATGGTGTGGTAACTCACAAAGAAGAAATATCCATTCATCGTTCATAAAACTATTAAGAAGTGATTATGATAATGATTATGATGATGATTTGGTAACTCACAGAGTAGAACTATTCACAACACTAGTAAGGAGTAATCATGTGATAAATGTCAGAGAAGAGATATCCGTTCTTAACACTGGTATGAGTCCATCACTGTGCAGTAACGGTTAGAATGTCTGATCGTGAAACGAGTTGATAAAGTGTCATAAAATAACCAATTAAAAACAATAGTAAGAAGTGATGATATGGTAACTCACGGAAAATAATTATTCGTTCATTTCTCGGTGTACCATAGGAGGCAGAGTATGTAGCATTGCTTGATAAAGATTAATGGATCTAAGTTATGTTAGAATGCTGAGGGGAAAAACGACAGTATCCACGAAAACCTACTACCAAGGCTCGTCTTTATTTAACACAAATTTCTTTCGGACCCACCTGGATTCGAAGTGAATTGCCAGTATAGAAAGTGATTTAGTCTTGTTGTAATGTGTAAATGCAGCTGTAGCTACGTATACAGAAACCAGAAACGAAACAGTAACTTATGTTAGAACTAGAACTGGAAAATTCAGGTGGGCCAAATTTTCTTTCTGGGTCTGTACATTAGTGTAACCATTTCAAGTCAAAATATTGTTCACCCCTAACAATAGTAGAACTAACAAATTTATTCCGGCTGCTTCTGAGTCACTTCCTTTCCTATTCATAAGTACGAGGATTGTTTTAAAGGTTATTCACATGCTACTTCTTTGACATTGCTAGTATTGAATTATAATAACAGAATTTCCAATGCTAGCAAATAAATATTAACCCACTGACAAGAAGGATATTGTCCGCCTACGAAACAATGGACTCTTTTAAACCATAATAACGTTTTCGTTTAATCCTTGCGAATAAATGATGATGATATTGATGATGATGATGATGATGATGATGATTTTAACTATGTTTTATGTTTATATGTATGTACAAACAAAATTTGCATACCCATCTCTGAAGAATGGACCGAAATCAAATTCCTTTAAATACAATACCTATCTACCCGGGGCACCATGTTTGCGCCACTTACAATAGCACCATAATGTTCTTGCGCCATATTGCTGTAGCGCCGCAACGTGTTTGCGCCACTAAGTAATTTATAAATTCAAGAACATTATTTTATGTTGGTACCACGTTACGATGTTAGGGCACAATGTTCCGTGCCGCTTCCTCAGACTACGGATTGGTACACTAATGAAAACGTGGTGTGGTTAAAAATTATGCTCTTATACACTAGTGGAAAGTTAAAAATGAACACCCGGAAGCAATGGTCCCACATGAATTAAGTTTTATTGGATAACTATACAAGTTATACACTGTATATGATCACGATCATAGGGTCATACTCCTATAGACAGGGCTACAGATTGTCTTGAAGAACAGTTTTAATATCTTGTATTGGGGAGGCACGTTTGCGGTAATTGTCTAGAAACGTAATCTTTTTGCGTCAAAAAAGGCAACCCGTTTGCAGCATGAGCCTGTTAATTTCAAGGACGTGTTTGCGGCAAGACTCAGCAAAACGTGGTGACTGACTTAGAGGTGTCTAAATTTTTGTTATAACACATACTCACATTTTCCTTCCCAAATTTTCACATGCTTGGTTAAAAATATGGCTATACTTTAGTGACAATAATGCCACCTCGTTTGATGTTAATAAAATCTACAACTTTGTTGCATGGAATTTCATCCTTAACACTTTAATGTACTGCAAGAGTCCAAAATCTCCATTCTGATATTCGTCCCATAGAGACACGATTTAAATAGTTCACTTTGCCAAATTTATAATTTTCAGTAATTAAACACTTCTTCTTTTGGTTTCGATAACTGTGTCAATTTTTACGTCCATGTTGTTGTAAAAAACATCGTCAGTAGATGTAGGTACTGAAACAGACAAATGAGCATTACGATATCAGTGGTGGCAACTTTAATTTATAAGCTTAGTTCAGAAATATCAACATTCTTTTTTTATCGATAGTTTGTGTTATTTTTTGCGTTAAGCAAACATTACGATATCAGTGGTGCTGTTACTTTTTGGACACCCTTTCAGTTTATCAGACTTAGACGTTTTTCGATATACCGCAATCGGGTCCTCCAAAACCAACGCAAACTGGCTGATTAGCCATCCTGCCGCAAACATGCTGTCCCCTCTTGTATAGCCTCCTTTAGCTACAATACAATCCTACAATCGTGTAAAGAGGCGATCATAGTAGTGTCGGATGTCATCTTGAGGATTAGTGTTCCATACTAATTCCACCTGTTGTAATTAGTGAAGATAATATGTTCCTGATATTGCAGACCGGACCAAACGTCGTCCCATCATGTTCCACATATTTTCAATGGGTGATAGGTCTGGTGATCGTGCTGGCCAGTTAAGTTGACGAACACCTTGGAGAGCGCGCTAGGTAACACGAGACGTGTGTGCACGGGCACTGTCCTGCTGAAAGATCACACCTACCTGACGTTGTAGGAATGGCAACAGAATGGTCTGGATGGTAATCTGGAGGTATCGTGTACTGTTCATTGTCCCCTCAATAAACACAAGAGGCATACGGTCATTGTCGGCTATTGCTCCCCAGACCATGATGCCAGGAGTTGGACCTGCATGTCGCTGTCGTATACACTCTCGTCGTTGTCGCTGTCTTGGTCGACGCCACACTCGCGAACGACAATCACTGGTGCCAAGGCAGAATCTGCTCTCATCAGTAAACACAACTCCGCGTCATTCATCCCTCCAGTTGCGTCTTTCGCGACACCATCCGAGACAAGCTGCACGGTGAAAAGGTGTGAGAGGAATTCTGGCGAGGGGCACCCTTGATTGTAATCCAGCTTCTAGCAAACTGTTGCTGATGGTCTTAGCTGACACCCTGGGTGCAACAGTGGTCCTAATTTGTGCTGCGATCGCAATGGCTGCTCGTCTGATGCGGCGGTTAGGGGTGGAATTTATTGTTTTGGTTTTGTTTTTAATATTATATATTTATTTGAATGGGTTTAATTATGAATTGTTTTTTTAATACTTTTTTTTTTTTTACATTTTTCGTTTGCGTATGCTTCTGCCGTTCGGAACCAGGAGACGAGCATGTGCACCATCGTTGGACTAAGGGCACCAACAATGATACACAGCAGACACGTCACGTCCAACGTGTTGGGCAATTCTTCGGAAGGACCATCCAGCCTCCCGCCCATAACACGACCTCGCTCAAATTCAGTTAATTGCACGAATTGTGCTCGTCTCCGCCGTCCTGGCATGTCTACAATGTTTGCTAAACACAGTACTAAGTTCGAAGCAACAGACCACTCTTTCACCAAGTCAACAACAGTTGTTATGGACTCAGAGTTTTCATGCTAAGTACTTGGTTCCTATTCATTCCACAGCACAGCACTCTTAATCATTGCATTTACTGCCCTCAATCAGTACTTCGTGCGAATATGATGTTTCTACTTTTGTAGAGGTTTTCATTTTTCATTTTTCACTAGTGTATCTTGAAGTCTTAAAATACGTCATAAAACAAGACATGAAAATACTCTTTTAACTAAAGGAACTAAAGGCTCTCCTTCCTTAGGGTGTCCTTTCTTTGAGGGCTGTCCTTCCTTAAGAAGAACTTAAAAAGTTATGTATAAAGTGTAAATTAAAATTAAGGTGACATTTAACATTTAATTTTTTAAGGTGACATGTATTTATTTAGCTTGACGAGTTACTCCCTTGGTTTGAATTGTAAATTATTTAAACATAGTGTGTAAGAGGGTCTTAGACTAGAAATGTTTAGTTTAAATGTAGTTCTGTTTGTAAGTATGCATAAGGGTGTAATTATTTGTCTTATTTGAGCTGTTGTATCAGTGAAGCGAGGTGAGTAAGTGAAGTTATGGTTTTACAGTGCGTGAGTAGTTCCGATCAGTGATAATTTATAGTGTCAATGAAATGTGTTCTATAGTTTCAGTGAAATGTGTTATATAAAGTGTCAGTGAAATGCGTAGTAGTGCCACTATGGTGAGTGAGATGAGAGTAAAGTGAAAGATTATTATCAGTACCAAAGTGAAAATTATGTATGGCCTATACATGTGTAGGTTGTATTGTAAAATTAGGTTCACTTATTAATTAGGTCATTTTATGTATTATTATTATTAATTCTAATTATTGTGTTAAATTGTATTGTGTATTCTTATTGTATTGTGAATATAATTGTATAGTGTATTGTATAATTGTATTGTGTATTGCTTATCATTTTATTGTGTATTGTTTATATTGTGTATGCCACTGCCACCGGGTGCTTGCCCACTTGCAGTGTAAATAAATACATACAAAGTCGTATGAGGGGTCTGTTTAGTTAGGAAACTTATTTCACAAAAGCAATACAATAAATTTTGCTTTCTTTGTATTTTTGTGTGCAGTTTATTTTCAATCTTCAGTTGTTTATTTCCTATTTTTCTTCTTTTATAGGCCTGTATGTGTATTCCATTAATTTTCAAATAAGATTCTGCTTGAATGTTTTTTGAAACTGGAATTATCTTTAAAATGTCAGGGTGTGAGCTGTAAAATGAGCAAAATTTTCTAAGAAATACCTCACATACGTTGGTTGTGTGAGCGATTTCAGACGACTGCTCGACCCATATTGTAGGAGAGATTTTTTTTATTGCAGTAGATTATTTTACGAAGCTTTATCAACATCTTAGGTTATTCAGCGTCTGAATGAGATAATTCCTGTGAAATGAGTCCGGGGTCCAGCACCGAAAGTTACCCAGCATATGCTCATTTTGGGTTGAGGGAAAACTCCGGAGAAAACCCCAACCAGGTAACTTGCCCCGACCGGAAATCGAACCCGGGCCACCTGGTTTCGCGGTCAGACACGCTAACCGTTACTCCACAGGTGTGGACTGTAGGAGAGAATGCGGCCTTGTCAGGTATATAGGCCTAACAGTCTTGAAGATAGTCGCTAAATTGCTCAATTTTTGGGCATGTTGGATTAATCTCAATCATACTAAAATCAAAATAATCACCTACTTCTTGTGGAGGTAAACAGTACAAACAAAACAATGTGTAAACCACTTTCAGAGTGGGACGAATTGTCTTTGAACAATGTTGCTTGGCCAGTACTCTACCAACTTCACAAAAAACAACATATTTAGATAGAATGTCGACGCAAACCCATTCCCCTAGGCTTATGTGTAACTGTATTCTTTAATTACAAAAAGACAACAAATCTAACGCAAGCGCATTGCATCCTATCTACCATTTGGCGGATGGAACAGAGGAAGACCAAGAAAAAGGTGGAGAGGCAAGCTGTAAGAATTCTGAAGAAGAAATAGGTCAACAGTCCTAATATTAGCACAATATTATGAAGATGATAATGATATTTGTATTATTTAATGCTGTAATCTTTGTCTTGGAACTAGACATTTCCGTTAGAAATGTTTCATGTATATTGTCCCTTAAATATCCATTGACATGCGTTGGGTTTGAACCCAACAACTCCTGTTCTAAAGGATACAGAGCAACTACAAGATTATTCGGGCTGTAAGTATCTACATTTGAAAGAATCGTGTATGTTACAGACTAAAATAACATCCTATTTTTAAATGTCCCGTAATGTCACTTTGCTTAGTTACTGAAATCTTGAGATAGGCTGTACGAGATAATGTAGCAGCTATTTCCTGATACACAAATCGTCACTGTGAACCCTGTTACGGGAGGGGATTGAAACACGGCCGGGAAGGAGGAGTAAAATAAAAAAACTGTGAAACAATATGACACATTACTTAATGAAATATAGCACACACATTAAATATCAGAATGGCTGCTACAGCCAGCCAACGTGAACAAAAACAAATGAATCACGGAAAGTTACAAATTTCTTTCATTCTAACAAACCAAGTCCCAGTTTTATATTTCTGCCTCATACTTCATACTCTCGTTTTTTATGGTCGTACAATACATTGCAGTGTTATACTGGAGACTAAGCATAACTCGGGGAATTTAATTGGAAATACTTGAAATCTGACAACTTTTCAACCATGTCGTAGCTTTTAAAAACATTAAGAATTTCTAGAAGAAATCTAATCATCACTTAGACACCGTCCATCAACGAGTCCACGAATAAGTTAGTCTATCGGTCAGTAACTCAAGACAACTGTGATTCGGTTAAACAGTCAGTGAGTCAGAAAGTGTGTTATACAATAAGGTGCTCAGTTGAGTAACTGATAGAATTAGAGAATCAGTCGAAGTATCGACAACCAGTAGGCTGTATCAGATTACTAGTTAGTTTTTTTTTTTTAGGTGATTATTTCTGTGGCCCGGAGGAAAAAGGTCTTAAGTAAAAATGTTATACTTTTCAGAAGAGCAGTAGAAAGATTGAAATTGGTGTCAATTACAGAGTTTTTTTTTTAATTAAGAGGTTTTTCCTAGATATTATTTGTTTACATTTCTTCTAAAATAGATAATGTTGCTCATTTAACAATTTTATTAATTATTTCCAAAAATAATCGTACTTAAGCTCTTTTAAGACGAGAACCCGAACTGAGTATAAGGGACTATGTAAACATAAGACCCTCTTCATGTCAAAATAAATGAGAAATGTAAATTGTTAGGAATGCAATATGGATCTTAAACAATTATAGGACTGTTTACCCTGGTGCTTAAAGTTTCAAAAGGAAAGGGCATCAGTATGTGATAAAATGGCTAAAATACAAGTTAGACCTTTTTAATAGGACAGCATGGAAAGTAAACATGTGATGGTTTGTAAGGAATAAAATATTAAATACTCTTAAGTCCTTTATTCTGTCTGTGTTCGATTCAAAAAGCACTTAGGACGTTTGGTAACGCTCTATATCTCCACTCAGGAGTCTTATTCGAGTTTAGCCGTTTTACCAGATTGTAGAGAATTGTTTCCGCTTTCAGAATATATAAAAATATCATTTTCACAAAAAATTGACTTAAGACCTTTTTCCTCCTGGCCACAGATTTAACGACGCTGTATAAACGACTAGGTTATATGAGATCAATGAGATTGGTGATAGCGAAATTGTATTTGGCGAGATGAGGCCGAGGATTCGCCATAGATTACCTGGCATTCACCTTACGGTTGGAGAAAACCTCGGAAAAAATCCAACCAGGTAATCAGCCCAAGCGGGGTTAAAACCCGCGCCCGAGAGCAACTTCAGACCTGCAGGCAAGCGCCTTAACCGACTGAGCCATGCCGGTGGCTACTAGTTAGTTATAAAGTTAGTAATTCAATAAGGTGATGAATCAAAGAATGAGTTAAAATCAGTGTCAGAGAATCAGTAAGCCAGAAAAGTCAGTAAAATAATTTCAAAGTCAGTAAGTCATTAGTTCCCTGACTGTGACTCAAAGATTAAGTCATTGTTTCAGTAAAAGAACGAATAAATAATTAAGTCAGTCTTTGAGTAATTTGATACGTCAGAGTTTTAGTAAGTTAACATTAGTGACTCAAACTGTTAGTAAGTCAGAAGAGAGCTATCAATTAGGCCCTACTAATAAATAACAGAGAATTTTCAGTAAGTTGGTCACAAAAGCACGTCTTAGTAAGTTAGTAAAGTTGGAGACTGTCAATTACAATGTAATGAAGTAAATCAGCAAGTCAGTATGTCAGATATTTGGTAACTCGGCGTTATTGACTCACGGTGTCATGTAAAAGAGTTATTCGTTGAATAATGGAGTGTCAGAGAATCTGTTGACTTCATAAGTTAAAGAGCAAATCAGTTAGTCATTAAGTTAATTTAGTCAGAGGTTGTCAGTGATTCAGTCAATAAGATAATCAGTAAGTAGAAGAGTCAGTGAGTAATTCAATGCGTTAGAAATTAGTGAGTTAGACATAATGATGCAGAGGATCAATCAGTAGCCAGAATCATTACCTCAATAGATTAGTCACAAAGTAAGAAAATCCACAACCAACACACATACACAACACATCCAATCACCCAACACAACACAACACAACACAAACAAGCTGCATTCCGAACAGTGGTACACAGACTACTCAACATAGCAATGAGCCAACAAGACTACAAAGAAGAGCTAAACACAATCAAATACATAGCACAAGAAAACTGATACAACCCTAACATAATAGACAACATAATAAGAAATAAAAAAAAATATTCACAAAAAGCATAAGAATACAACAGAAACACAAAAACGCAAAAAAATACATCACACTAACATAAGAAAACAAAAACACACACAAGATTTCAACCTCATTCAAGAAGTTAAATTACAGCATTGCATACAAAACAAATAGTACTCTACAAAAGCATCTCAACACACAGACAACACAAACAAACAAATACAACCACACAAGCTTACACAAATTCAAATGCAACACCTGCAACAACTTCTATATAGGACAGACAGGCTGATCATTTCAAACACGTTACAAAGAACATCTCACAGCCATAACAAAACTACAAAACACTTCCACATATGCAGAACACATCACAAATCCTAACCACACCTAAAGAGACATAAACACAGACATGGAAATTCTACATATTCAGCCAAAAGCCAAGAAACTAAAGACACTAGAACAATACGAAATAGGCCTATATAGACACAAAAACACGTCCAAATGAAATTCTCAACAAACAACTGAATTTCAGAACGCACACTCTCTTTGACTCCACATTACACAACACAAATCACACCCCTGCAGGAAACACAAACAAAAGGCGCCAAGACTAGCAACAACCAGTTCTGAAGATGGCCGCTAACAGGCCGAAACATGTTAACCAGGTAGCCTACGTTAAAATTTACACAAGAAAGACATACAATACATATTCCGTGTGATACAGTGTTAAAAGTTGTGTAATCAAGATGTATATATGTACAAGGTAAGTTTTAAGAAAGCCAATAGTTCAGTGAGTCGGATATTAAGTCAGTGAGTCTGTCAATTAGTAAGCAAGTCTTTCATTGAGTAATTCAGTGCTCCAGAGAGTCATTACGTCAGTAAGTTAGTCGGAAAGTCAGTGGTTAATCCGATAATATAGTCAGTCAGAGATTAAATAAGACAATCAGTGAATGAATAAGTCAATCTCTGTGTAATTAAGTGCATAAAAATTAGTACGTTAGCGATGGCGACTCGCAATATTAGTAACTATGTAAGTCAATCACTGACTGATAGTATCATAAAAATGAGTCAGTAAATTAGTCAAAATGTCAGTAATCAGGTAACTGAGTGAGCTTGAGGTTAAGCAAGTGAGTCAATCCGTAAGAAAATTAGTAAATGATTAAGTCAGTTTGTATGTCAGTGTATCAGAAAGTTACCGATAGTGACTCACTGTGCCAGAGACTTAGCTTGTCTGATTGTGAAATACGAGTGCCTTGGTAAAGATCCTAGCTATAGGATGGGTTGTGATAATTTGGGAATAAAACAACCTTTTTTAAATTAATAGACCCATAGCCCAGTAGTACCCAACCTTTTTTGACAGACGACACAGTTTACAGAACGCCCACGATATCGCGACACACTTATTTGTTTTTAATATTAATAATAATAATGCTAATAATAATAATAATAATATTAATAATAATAATAACCAGTGCTTTTCTTCTGGAGAAAAGGCATTTGAACTCTTTGTAGAATATTTTATAGCGGACGGTGAGATGATTACTGTTCACTGTACGGTAATTTTATCGTTTTTAACCTCCTTTTCGTCCAACTAAGACTTTCAAGGTATAAGCGGAATTCAAAGAAAAATTATATTAAAATATTGTTATTCAAACACATTTCGGTTCCATAATGAAGAATCCAACAAAAAGGAGACGGAACGCCAAATGATTACTTTTCAGTTTATTCTGCACCATCAACTGATTTCATAAAACATTTCCGCATATACAAGACACTCGGATTTTGTTTATATTCATATCCATGCTACGAAAAACCATATTGCAAGTATTCATCACTATATTTACGAAACTCAGTAAGTTTTTGTGAACCCTGGAGGGCATTTTCGCTCACATTACTTGAATTAGCACTTCTGTCATCTAACCCACAACTTGATTCAGATTATGTTTTTCGAACTAAAAATTTGTCCATGATAAAATCTAAATAAAGCACTATTAAGCACAACTAAACAATGGTTAAATATTCCTGTTTTATTATGTAACTCAGACCTGGATTGATAATAATTATTATTAAGATTTCGCTTTACTTTAAGTAAACATAGAAATACATAGGTATTTATTTCGTAAGAATATTCTATGGAATAAATGAAGTTCTACAATGAACAACATATTTTATTCTGGCTCGATTAACCTTCCTTCGGTCGCTACATTATAATGATAAGAATCGGTCGCAATGTATCATATTGATACATTTTGTTTTGGCCTAAAATAATGGGTATAGAATTTGTGGTATATATTGACATTTATTTTATTACACACTTTAATATGTTTATTTTCGCTCGGTAATAAATATATTTATTAATTTATGTACTGTTATCCTTTATTTTATATCTGAAAAGTTCACGTCAAAGTACATGAAAATGAGAAACAACATCGGCTGCAATATATCAAAATGATGCATGGTTTCTGAGAAAGTGTGCCATATACATATTTTAGTGATTACAATGTTCTTTTTATCATTGATTTATAATGTATTGTTTATTTGCAAAATATCAAGTATAACTGTAAATAGATTGCACAATAAGATATTCAACACATAATTTTCATTACCGGTATCTCTCTACTCAGAGAAATGTGAAATATGTCAGTTTTATGCACTCCATTACATTCCCATCATTCAAGCAATCTTCTTTTTCTTGAAGTCGAAGATAACATTCTGTACAGACTGCGGCCCTTCTCATCAGGTTCTGCAGATGGTCTAAGAGTATCTGTTAGAGCTCGTGGCAAGCCTGTGTCTGAAGATTTCTTCTTTTAAGTTGTGGTAGAACCAAGCCATTCCCAAGCCATCGAAGAAATAGCCGACGTCGCAAGTCCTCTAGACCAGGGGTCGTCAGCACAGAGCACCCTGGGGCTAGCGTCTCTTACCCGCAGAGAACACAGTGCACCATGGTGCACTCGTAGCTACTAGCTGGCATGCTCTCTACCTCTTCCTGCTGCACGACGGTGCACACGGGACGGCACCGCTTACCCTTTGCACATTTCAGCGAGTGCTGACGACCACTGCTCTTGACCATTGCCAATCCAAATCACATAGGCATTAATACCTGCAATGTTCAACACAGAAAAAAAATATTAGCCTATGTCCATTACATAATATTGGGTAATGCAAAAATTAGTAGCGTTTTTTCACTGTGACAAAATATTTATTTGAGATGAATAAAAGATAGATATTAATCAGTAATTTATATTCTCCTACATTGTCTATGATTTTCTGCCAACGCTGGGATCGATTCCACTTCTGAAGAAATCTGCTGGTCTGGAGTTAAAGGAGTCGTCAAGCCAAGTTTGTAAAGCATCTTCGTTTATGGAAGGAGTTCCCTTGAAGATTGTTCTATAGAGAACGAAAATCTGAGGGCGTAACCATGCTTCTGGATAACTGCTTTCTGCATGTTGGCGGAGTGCGGGCGTGTATTATCATTTTGCAACAGCACTTGATGCAGTCTTTCCGGCCATTTTTCTTCAATTGCGGCAGCAAGACGTCTGAGTTGTTGGCAATAAATGTCATCAGTTATGGTAACATTCCTGGGAAGAAGTTCGTAGTACCTGACGCCTTCTCTATGCTACCAGACACATAATATCATCTTCTGTGGATGGAAACTGGCTGAATTAGAGTCTGGGTGGGCGGAATAGAAACCCTACTGGGCTTAGCCCTGCCAAATTAAATAAATTATTAAATTATTATTAAAACTAACTTTTGTACAGAGTATTGTGTGTTGAAGTCCCGCGCCGTGGTCTAAGGCATCCTGCCTAGGACTCGCGTTACGGAATGCGCGATGGTTCGAGTCCTCATGGGGGAAGAAATTTTCTCATGAAATTTTGGCCAGTGTATAGAACCGGTGCCCACCCAGCATCGTGATGCACTTGGGGAGCTACGATTGGTAGCGAAATCCAGTTACGCAAACCAGCTATAACGGCTGGGGGGCTCATTGTGCTAACCACACGATACCTCCATTCTGGTTGGATGATTGTCCACCTCTGCTTCGGCACGTGGCCATGAGGCCAGCAGCCGACTGGTAGGTCTTGGCCCTTCATTGGCTGTAGCGCCACGGATTATTATTATTTTGTGTTGAAACGACAGAATCATTCTCTTGCAGTGCTTTCTCCGAAGATGTTCTCCCCATACATGGCACAAAATAATGTTCCGAGCCGCCTCCGCTGTCTTTGCTCCTCTATTAAACTCAAACAAAATAATATGCCGATTGTTTTTCATACTTGACACTCTATTTCCTCTAGCCCATAAATAGCACGAACTGTCTTCAAATCCCCAAAATTGAAATCGTATTTAAAAACACAACACTTTAAATAACAAATGACAAACGAAAAAGAAAACGCTACGAACTTATACACCAATCTAATATTTACAGTAACTTTTTATTGCAAGTACACTGTTTTATACAAATTTGTACTTACAATTCTTATGTTATCTATTTTATTTTAGATTTATTGCAAATTCTGCCTTCATCATTGAATAAATTTATAGTTATTTTGTTATGATAAGTTGGTGCTAAATTAATGCTGTTATTAATAACTATTAGCTTCGTGAAACGATAAATTTCAAGTGAGACGAAATTTTGTTGACACTCTCAGTGTATACCGCCGGGTGACGCACTGCATTATGGGTGTCAGGCAGCAAGCTTCCCTTCTTCAATGTATGTTTTACTTGTCAATCCTTGCTGCTCCCATCGTTGGCACGTTTCTCAATATTACCTTCATTCCATTTAGTGGAGAGGGTAGGGTGCTTGTCGATAAACCATCCTTCAAAATGAGGAAGGATAGGAAGAGAAGGGGAGGAAGAGAGAACGAGAGACGCCAAAAAATTGCGAAATGGCAAGGGGCTATTTTGAAAAGGATCGTAGCAAGATAGGTGAGATGTATGTGTACTCCCAAAAGCTTTTATTTCAACTAATAAATCATTATAATATGCAATATAATTTAAAGAAGGAGGGGGAGGTGGAGGAGGTAGGGAGGGGAGGTTTTGAAATAGGTTCTACAGGATTTTATTCTACTCTCTACCCTCTTCTATTCTAGCAGATGGTCTTTATTTCATTGGCTGGTTTTATGTAATAAATCTGACACCCTGTGTTCTCTCATCCCTCCCCCTTTTTGCAATGTCTTTGAATCACTGTGGTAGAGAGAGAGAGATAGGATTATCGTGAAGGATAGAGGAAGACAAGGAGAGAAAACTGGATCCGTATACAACAGACGAAAATAAAAAAATAGTATAGGTACCTATACATACTGTGTACCGTCATCATCTATCTTGCCTGCCGTCTAGTGCCCGCTATTGTTCCTGAATGACTGCGGAGCTCGCTGGCACAGTTGCGGAGTGATTTACCGATTCCTGCTGGCTGCCTATGTGAGTGTGTGTGTGTGTGTGTGTGTGTGTGTGTGTGTGTGTGTGTGTGTGTGTGTGTGTTGTATATATAACTAGCAGACCTTCACTCAACAATACCAACAAGTCCTAGCTCCATTGTCGTACCCGTATTCTCGGACTAGGCATCCTGTCTCATACATACGTTAGTTCCATAAAGCCTCGACGTTTGATTCTCGTAATATTTCCAAAATAAGACTGGACTAAGTGACAACATTCTAATGTAATTCCTTGCTTCTTTCAAAGAAGAAGAGGAACAAGAGTATATAGGCCCTATTCTACAATATCCACTTACGGCCTACCGGTTACAAATTACGGGACGCATTTCCCTATGGAAATCAATTCTCCTTCCGAAGAATACCGTATTTTCATAATTTTCTGCGCTTTTGGGCATGGTTAACATAAATCTTTACGACTTCTGATAGCCTGCAAATTTGAATTTGTTACTGAACACTAGATACCTTCAAAGCTCAATACGGTTTTTGAAATATGTTGTAGGAGGCGTGAAACATTCCAAGATAAAAAAAATAGATAGGTTAAAAACTTCACTATGCTGCATTACTTTACCCGGAACTACGTGTGGGTGTGATTACCTGTCGGTAGGTGCACAGCTTGATATCCTTGACTTCTCCTTGTTCTCTTTCTATTTCCCTTGTTCTCTTTCTATTTTCCTTGTTCTCTTTCATTCGCTTTGCTTTCCTTGTATTTGCCTCGTTCTCCTTGTATTCCCCTCGTTCTTCTTGTATGCCCCTCGTTCTCCTTGTATTCCCCTCGTTCTTCTTGTATGACCCTCGTTCTCCTTGTATTCCCCTCGTTCTCCTTGTATTCCCCTCGTTCTCCTTGTATGCCCCTCGTTCTCCTTGTATTCCCCTCGATCTTCTTGTATGCCCCTCGTTCTCCTTGTATTCCCCTCGTTCTTCTTGTATGCCCCTCGTTCTCCTTGCATTCCCCTCGTACTCCTTGTATTCCCCTCGTTCTTCTTGTATGCCCCTCGTTCTCCTTGTATTCCCCTCGTTCTCCTTGTATTCCCCTAGTTCTTCTTTTATGCCCCTCATTCTCCTTGTATTCCCCTCGTTCTCCTTGTATTCCCCTCGTTCTCTTGTATTCCCCTCGTTCTTCTTGTATGCCCCTCGTTCTCCTTGTATTCCCCTCGTTCTCCTTGTATGCCCCTCGTTCTCCTTGTATTCCCTTTGTTCTCCTTGTATTACCCTCGTTCTTCTTGTATTCCCCTCGTTCTCCTTGTATTCCCCTCGTTCTCCTTGTATTCCCCTAGTTCTTCTTGTATTCCTCTCGTTCTCCTTGTATTCCCCTAGTTCTTCTTGTATTCCCCTCGTTCTCCTTGTATTCCCCTAGTTCTTCTTGTATGCCCCTCGTTCTCCTTGTATTCCCCTCGTTCTCCTTGTATTCCCCTCGTTCTCCTTGTATTCCCCTCGTTCTCCTTGTATGCCCCTCGTTCTCCTTGTATTCCCCTCGTTCTCCTTGTATTCCCCTAGTTCTTCTTGTATTCCCCTCGTTCTCCTTGTATTCCCCTAGTTCTCCTTGTATTCCCCTCGTTCTCCTTGTATTCCCCTCGTTCTCCTTGTATTCCCCTCGTTCTCCTTGTATTCCCCTCGTTCTTCTTGTATGCCCCTCGTTCTCCTTGTATTCCCCTCGTTCTCCTTGTATGCCCCTCGTTCTCCTTGTATTCCCCTCGTTCTTCTTGTATGCCCCTCGTTCTCCTTGTATTCCCCTCGTTCTCCTTGTATTCCCCTAGTTCTTCTTGTATTCCCCTCGTTCTCCTTGTATTCCCCTCGTTCTTCTTGTATGCCCCTCGTTCTCCTTGTATTCCCCTCGTTCTCCTTGTATGCCCCTCGTTCTCCTTGTATTCCCCTCGTTCTCCTTGTATTCCCCTCGTTCTTCTTCTCTTACCATTGTCCTCCTATTCCCCCCTTCTTTAATTTGTATTCCCCATGCTCTCCAGTTATTACAATTTCCCTATTTGTATTACCCATGTATTCCTCGTCTTCCCCTTGTTTGTCTTCTCTCTCCTTTGTTCTAATTGTATTCTCCATCCCCCCTTCATATTCCCCTTGTTTTTCATGTCTTCTTGTTCTCTTTATATTTTCCTTGTTGTCTTCCTATTCCCCTTGTTCTCTTTTTATTACCCTTGTTCTCCTTCTTCCCTTGCTCTCCTTCTCTTCCCGCTTTCGTTATATTCCCATTGTTTTCCTTATATTCTCCTAGTTCTTTCCGTATTCCTCTTGTTCTTCTTGTCTTCTCTTTATTCTCATGTTCCCGTTTCCGACGGCTGGGAGGGGGTTGTATTTTCTTTTGTTGCGTTAAATTCCCAAGTTACTCCTCTATTCCTAGTCCAGAGAAGGACATATTTCTAGTAAATAAAAGGCTGACAGATGTTCGGTGGGAGAATGCGGATAATATTGTGCAATGGTGGATCATGTATCTAGATCAGGCTTGGAGAACTAGGCGACAATTGTGGCGTTGCGTCACTCATTGGATACGTCACTCACCCCTTCCTTCCTTCCTTCCTTCCTTCCTTCCTTCCTTCCTTCCTTCCTTCCATTCCCGCGTCATTGAATTTGTAGGGGAGGGAATCTGTATTCAGTGTCTGTCGTATGTGACTGAGTACGGGCCACAGATATGTCATTCAACGCCGGTGGACTGTGGACGGGGAACCAACGCTTTCCACATGCTTTCCACCCCTCTCTCGCCAGTTCTGTATCCCTGGTCTAGATTATGGTGGGTGGATAAATTTTGTAAGCGGGACGCGAAATAGGCAGAAGTGAAGAAATGCATTATATGAAAGAAGAGGGAAAGACATTCTGATTATTATTATTATTATTATTATTATTATTATTATTATTATTATTGTTACTATTATTACTACTACTACTACTACTACTACTACTACTACTACTACTATTACTACTACTATTATGGCTATTGTATTCTCGCAAACTTGTTTTCGAGATTAGCAGCTGAATGGGTTTAAAAAACACCCCGTATTACATATAATCACACTTGGGAGTGACGGTTAGCGCGTCTGGCCGCGAAACCAGATGGCCCGGGTTCGATTCCTGATCGGGGCAAGTTACCTGGTTGAGGTTTTTCCGGGGTTTTCCCTCAACCCAATATGAGCAAATGCTGGGTAACTTTCGGTGCTGGATCCCGGACTCATTTCATCGGCATTATCACCTTCATCTCATTCAGACGCTAAATAACTAAGCTGTTGACGTAAAACAACTTACTAAAATAAAAAAAAAACATATGGGTATATGAGTTCTCACAAGATATTCAGTAATTTATATGAAAAAATGAGACAGAAATTATATTTTTCAAGAGCGAGAATAGGGTACAGTAACTAAAAGAAATCGCTTGATATGGAAAAGTTATTTGAGAAAGTTGATGTTAGTTTAGAACAGTTCTGAATTTCCAAGTGGTGTCAGGCGAAATGTTACTTCCATTGCAGTGAGAAAACTTTACTTTAAATTGAGCTCCACTATTTCCTTTAAACTATCACTCTAGATTTCGTTTAGATTGAAAGAAACTCCAGTAGTATATATCACTGCTAAGTCTGACTTTTCATACCGCGACTTGGGTTCCATCCTAGACGGAGACTGCATTGACAATATATAAAAGGAGGATTCTTTCTTATGGTCCTCATGTTTACTTCGCCATTTGTTTCACTCTAGTATAATCCTGTTTTCATAATATTTCATTAAATAAATATATTCCGTAACTTCTGCAGTGGCTGAGGACAGATTTTTGGCTTGCCACACAGGTGGTCGGGGTTCGAGTCCAGGTCTGACCTGGGAAAAGTCCATAATAATGTTTGTGACGAACAAGGTCACAGTTCGGATTTTTCTCGGGATTCTCCCGTTTGTCAATATTAGGTATCCACATCATGCCGTCCGATCTCCATTCCATCATCATTGCATAGCATTCCCCGAACGCCAGCTGGCGGCGCACGGAGGGGGCTGGTCCAGGGACGAGTGGGGTTGCATGCTCGAAACCTGAATGAGCAGCGAACCTTAGTGTAGTCAGCCGATGTGTGTTAGGGAAATGTCTAGCTTTGGAGTTAGCGCAATAAATAAATTTGTGGTAAAATTGCACACTGAGATAACAAACTTATCTTTCCTGCCAACAATAAGCATTAATCCAGCTTGCTAACAACAATGTACCGGTCTCCAGAAGTATTTCTGTATAATACATAATGTTCACTGCGTATTCTTCACTTTAATATAATTTTTAAACCAAAACAATAAACATAAGAGAACAGAAAATATTCAACACGTTTATTTATGACAAAAATATTTCGTCACAGTACAGAGAGTTTCTATGCAAACCGATCCCAGGTAGTAACGGGGGCTCAGTCGGTTAAGGCGCTTGCCTGCCAGTCTGAAGATGCGCTCGGGCGCGGGTTCGATCTCCGCTTGGGTTGATTACCTGGTTGGGTTTTTTCCGAGGTATTTCCCCAACCATAAGGTGAATGCCAGGTAATCAATGGCGAATCCTCGGCCTCATCTCGCCAAATACCATCTCGTTATCACCATTCTCGTCGACGCTAAATTACCTCGTAGTTGATACTGCGTCGTTAAATAATCAACTAAAAAAAAGTAACGTTGGTAACCCGTCCCGAAGAAGCTAAGCGGTAGAGGGTAACTGCATAGGGTAGTGTCACGGACTTCTCCGTACGCCGGCATACGACCACTCGCCGCCAGCCAACAAATTTGTTAGGTAGAGGTTGGAGTGGAACCAGTCTGCATAGGAACTCTCTGTATGTTCCATGTCTGTAATTTTCTTTTTAATCATATGTTTTGCATTTTTCACCTCATAGTGATCTCATTCAATATGTAGCTACCCATTGGGCCTTCTGTGCCCGAGGTTGCGGGTTCGATCCCGGCCCAGGTCGATGACATTTAAGTGTGCTTAAATGCGACAGGCTTATGTCAGTAGATTTACTGACGTGTAAAAGAACTCCTGCGGGACAAAATTCCGTCACACCCGTGGCACTGATATAACCTCGGCAGTTGCGAGCGTCGTTAAATAGAACATAATGTACAATGCACACATTGCAAGCAATAATTTCTTTTTGATTACAAAAAAAATTAACGGAATCCTAAGTTACGTTGCAGTAATTCATTTTCACTGAAAATCATAGAAAACGTAGCCTATTGTTGTCAGGAAAGATACGTTTATTATACCAGTGTGCAATTTTACTACAAATTTTAAACCCATGGTATCATAAATAGTTGAGCTGCTATAATAGTATAGTAACCTTACTGTCGTGTCCCTCGCCGCGACCACATGGTTTATAAAAAAGCCCTACTTTGGATTGGCGTACGGAATGCGCGCAGGTCTGGATCTAAGACATTATCTTATTAAAATTCGACTAGTGTATGAGATCGGTGAACTCTAAGCAGAGACTATCGTAATCTCATCTCGCAACCAGCACTAACGGCAGGAAAATCAAAGAGTAGAAACGCGTTACCCCCTACTGGCAGAATAATCGTCCACCTCTTCAAGTAAGTGGGCTTGTACTAGCAGTCGTGTGGCAGGCCTTGATTCTCTTAGAGCTGTTAAGTCATTATTATTATTATTATTATTATTATTATTATTATTATTATTATTATTATTATTATTATTATTATTATTAGTGAATGAGATCCTCAATGGTCTAGTAGTTGGATCCGAGTACGATGAATTTTCAAGGGCCGTAAAATCTTTATCATGTCTTTCTCCAGAATGGAAGTAAGCTATAAGATACCTGAAGGTAAAATGACCACTTTAATTTGAATTAATTTTTTATGACTGTTGTATTATCTAAATAAAAAGTTCGCGTGTTTGCATGAACTTTGGTTCTTTATGCATACATATAAAAATAATCCAAGATTTTTCTTTAAACCAGAGTGCTTTGTTTTTTTATATTTTGAAAAATTTTACATTGTGCAGGTAATATGTTCATATGAAGGTAATGTGGCCAGAAGAAAGGATATGCTAATATCTACTAATATCACTGATTATGTACACATCCTAACACGTGATTCGGCATACTAGCACTAAGTTTTGGATACCGTATCAATTGGCTATAGAAGAGTAATGTGGCCGTATTATCTGCATTGGCCATATCTGAATCACATACCTTAGGTCCCAAGTATTAGATTTATGGCACTTAAAATAATTCTCCAACTGAAACCGTCGTAAAGTAAAATACTATCGCTACTATTACTAACCTAAACACTTGTAACCTAATTCTATTTTAGAACAATATTTTGATATCTTCCGTAATTTCAAGCAATGAGACTTTTTATGTTAATTCTACGCATGAGAAAAGATACAGTATTCGGAGCAGTCACCTACAAGTGAAGCTGTGCAAGTTGTCTCTTAGGTGTAAGAGGTTGCATTTTAAGCAAGGGAATATTTACAAAATATTTATGAGAAGTTACACCTCTTCCTGGGGTGGCAGTGGAATGAAGATAACAATTTAGGCAAGGTTTCATTGTCTTCTTCTACTTCTTCTCGAAAGAAGGATCAGGCTCCATGACACATTCCGCTCTCAAGAGAAATCATCCTTCTATCTTGCTTTAGATTTGCCAATGCTTCTGCTTCCATGAATCTCCTTTGTCCGACATGCCATTGAAGGGCAAGGCCTTCCAGCCCAATGGTGATCTCTTCACCAGAGTTGCACAATCATACAACTAGTACGGGGATAACGTATGATTAGCACGATGATCCTCCTAGACTTTATATGTGGCTTACGAAATCGGATTTCACTAGTCACTCTAGCTCTTCAAATTTTTCACGATGCTGGATGGGTACTGATTGCAAACACTGGTCACATTTTACGAGACAATTTCTTCCTCCAAAAAACCTCAAACCAGCTCTCATTCGGTAACGCTAGTCCAATACATAACGCCTTAGACCACGCAGCTACGGTGATATGACTCGCAATAACATTAATTAACTCCTTACCGCATGGAATAGTCTTGCACACACCGGTTTTATATTCAAATAACTTAAGTAGTTCTTTCTTTCTTTCTCAACTGGTGTCACATTTGGTCAAATCCAATTCTTGACATTGTGCCATATGTGTCCCAGTATGTAGTTTGAAATATTATATGTTTACCTATGTTATAAGTTATATGAATATAAAATCGGTATGTGCCATATCTGTCCCAATATGCTTCTTCTTCTTCTTTGGCATTACAGCCCTTGTAGTCTAGCCTTGACCTCCCTTAGGATATTGTTCCACTCCTGCCTAACCACAGCCTTCTGCCTCCATCTTCTCACTCCTAATGTCCTTAGAGCATCCTCTACTCCATCCAACCATCTTAATTTCTGTCTGCTAATATTGCGTCTATCTTCAGGTTTTGAATTTAAAATCTTTTTGGGTATTCTACTATCATCCATCCTGATTACATGTCCCAACCATTCCAATCTGTGGGTTTTAATTTCAACTACAATACCTGGAGATCTATATTGAGCTCTCAACTCTGTATTATATCTGATTCTTCAGTAACCATTTTCATATTTTGAAGCATAAATTTTCCTTAAAATTTTCCTCTCTTATGTCATCAATTGCTGTTCCATTTTCTTAGACAGCGTCCAAGTTTCACTGCATAAAGCACAATTGGTCTTATTACTGTTTTGTATAATGTAAGTTTTGCATTTTTGCTTATACATCTCGCACTCAATGTTTTATTAAGGGCTCTCAATTTTATGCCTCATGTCCTCATCTGCAGTATTTTCTTGAGTAATCAATACTCCTAAATACTTGAAAGAATCTACTTCATTATAATTATGTCCATTTATTAAAAAAACATTGTTAGCAGATCCGCTTGATCTTATGTTCTTCATGTATATGGTTGTCCCAGTATGCGGAAAGAGGTTAATTCATAGTTTTCTTCTAAGGACTGGTCTTTCACTGCAATACCAACATTCTCAAATCTTCCCAACGTTCTCCTATCCTCTTGGTCTCCACATATGATCCATATATCTGAATGTCGTCTATCATCTGATATATTCTTCTCTCCCGTTCACCATTCTTTCTAGCGCATCTTTCAGTGGACAGTTTTTTCTCAGCCAGTGACCCAGTCAATTTCTTTTTCTCTTCCTGATCACTTTCAGCATTATTCTTTCCTCACCCACTATTTCTAGTACAACTTCATTTTTTATTCCGTCTGTCGATTTCACACGTTCCATTCTTCTCCATATCCACATTTAAAATGCTTCCAGTCGTTTCTCTTCACTTCGTCGTAATGTCCATATTTCTGCCCCCCCCCACCAAATTCCATAACGCATACAAGACACTTCACTAGTTTCTTCCTTACTTCTTTTTTCCAGAGGTCCGTAAAACATGCTCTTTTCCATTAAAACCTTCCTTTTTTCATTACTATCCTCCTTTTGACTTCCTGGCAACAGCTCATGTAACTGTTTATAGTACACCTCAAGTATTTGAAGTCTTCCACTTGTTCTACTGCCTCATTTCTAATTCGCACGTTTACCTTCCTTATTTTTCTTCCGATAACCATGGTTTTTGTCTTCTTTACATTTATATTCATCTCATACTGCTTACAGCTGTCACTTAGCTCTAGTAGCATATCCCTTAGTATCATCCCCTGTTCTGCCAACAACGCCATATCATCAGCAAATCTTTTGCATTTTATTATTCTCCCTCCTACTGTTACCCCTCCATTCGCAATATCATAAAGAAATCTAATTGATGCCAAGAGCGAAAAACGTATTAGGAAATATGTGTCAACTTCGTAACTCTATATATTTTTAAAAATAGATCTGTACCAGAATTGCGCGCCATCTTGATATTGCAGTTCCAGGTAAACCTTCACTGAATAATGAGAGCTGCGTTAATTTAAAACTAAGAAGAACACGGGCATTTAATTTGTAGCCTCAGCTTGCTTATCGATTGCTGCAAAGTCTTGTCGTTAAGTGTTGCAAGTCAGGACAGTCTGATGTTTTCCACTGTGAACTGAAAAAGATAAAAGATAAGAGCCATGTCTCTTGAGTCCTTGTTGCCCGCACGCGAGGGAGCTGGAATGGCTATAGCGTTATAGTGATGCTCGTAAATATCGCGAAGCAGGAGGCGGAATAATCTCCAGAGCGCGATGCTAATCTTCCGGGGGTCTCCAGCTCTCGCTGCTCAAGCCAGCTTGCTGGAGAGTCGAACTAAGACTTCCATCACTCTCTTTATTTACCCTCGTTTTGTCACACATTCAATTTCTCCTCTGTTCCGTTAAATGTAAAAAAATAAAATCTATTCTATAAAATATGAATTCTGGAATTTTTGAGAAAATATAGGCCTATGCTTTTAGCAAATAGTGCACTAAAAACTGATTTTGGCATGCTATGTCACTTTGTTAGTTTACATTCCTACCGTCTTTCTTTTTTTTTGTGCAGTTTCATTTGGCCCATCATTATCATCATCTTCATAATCATAATCATCATCATCATCATTATCGTCATCATCGTTAGTAGAACAACTAGCTTGCAGTCTTTCTAGGCCAGAGAGTTTGGTTGAAATCCAAGTGATGAATAAAGATGTGTTGCTTGAAATTTTTTCTCTGGGTATTCCCTCTTCGTCTGCAATAATATTATTATTATTATTATTATTATTATTATTATTATTAGTAGTAGTAGTAGTAGTATTAGTAGTAGTAGTAGTAGTAGTAATAATAATAATAGACTAGTGAAGTGCTTTGTGTGGAGTGTAGCATTATATGGGGGCAAAAACACGAACATTGCGACGAAGTGAAGAGAAGTGACTAGAAGCACTTCAATTGTGGATATGGAGAAGAATGGAGCGTGGAAATGGACAGACAGAATAAGAAACGAAGCTGTGTTGAAAAGAGTGGGTGAAGAAAGAATGATGCTGAAACTGATCATGAAGATGAAAAGAAATTGGCTGGGTCACTGGCTGAGGAAAAACTGCCTACTGAAGGATGCACTGGAAAGAATGATGAACAGGAGAAGAGTTCGGGGCAGAAGAAGATAACAAATCATAGACGGCAATAAGATATTTGGATCATATGCAGAGACTAAGAGGAAGGGAGGAAAAAGTAAGATTTGATAATGTTGGGTTTGCAGTGAAAGACCTGGCCTTGGACAGAACACTTTGAATGAATAATAGTAATAGTAATAATAATAATAATAATAATAATAATAATAATAATAATACTTACAAATGGCTTTTAGGGAACCCGGAGGTTCATTGCCGCCCTCACATAAGCCCGCCATCGTTCCCTATCCTGTGCAAGATTAATCCAGTCCCTACAATCATATCAGAACTCCCAGAAATCCATTTTAATTTTATCCTCCCATATTGTCTCAGCCTCCCCAAAAGGTCCTTTTTCCTCAGGTTTCGGAACTAACACTCTATATGCATTTCTGGATTCAACTATACATGCTACAAGCCTTGCCTATCTCAAACGTCTGGATTTAATGTTCCTATGTCAGGTGAAGAATAAATGCATGCAGTTCTGCGTTGTGTACCTTTATCCATTCTCCTGTAACTTCATCTCTCTTAGCTCCAAATATTTTCTTAAACACCTTATTCTCGAACGGCCTTAACCTCTGTTCCTCTCTCAAAGTGAGAGTCCAAGTTTCACAACCATACAGAAGAACCGGTAATACAATTGTTTTATAAATTCTAACTTTGAGAGCAGACTGGATGATAAAAGCTTCTCAACTGAATAGTAACACGCATTTCCCATATTTATTCTTCGTTTAATTTTCTCCCGAGTAACATTTATGTTTGTTACTCTTGCTCCAAGATACTTGAATTTTTTCACCTCTTCAAAGGATAAATTTCCAATTTTTATATTTCCATTTCCTACAATATTCTATTCACGAGACATAATCATACACTTTGTCTTTTCATGATTTACTTCCATACGTATCTCTTTACTTGTTTCAAGTAAAATTCCCGTGTTTTCCCTAATAGCTTGTGGAATTTCTCCTAACATAGTCACGTCATCCGTATAAACAAGCAGCTCATGTAACCCGTTTAATTCTAAACCCTCTCTGTTATCCTGGACTTTCCTAATGGCATACTCTAGAGCAAAGTTAAAAAGTAAGGGTGATAGTGCATCTCCTTGCTTTAGTCTGCACTGAATGGTAAAAGTATCTGACAGAAATTTGCCTACACGGACTCTGCTGTACGTTTCACTGAGACACATTTTAATTAATCGATCTAGTTTCTTGGGAATACCAAATTCAATAAGAATATTATATGAGGGATTCACAACCAGAGTGGACCAAGTCCATCTGGAATAGTTCTGAGATATTGAGTCTTAAAGTTCCTGGCTCACGCTTAGCAACCTTCACCTTCCATAGGAAATGCTGCCCTCTGTGGAGTAACAAATGAGTTATGGACTTTGTTATGGCAATGAATAAATCTAAGTTTTCTTCATCCGAGATTGTATTAATCCACAAACTGACTACTGGTGGACTTGGTCCACTCTGGTTTTGAGCCCCAAAACTTCTCTCTTAACCGAGTCATATGCCTTTTTGAAATCAATGAATAACTGATGTACTGTACCCTTATACTCCCATTTTTCTCCAGTATCTGTCGAATACAAAAAATCTGATCAATAGTCGATCTATTACGCCTGCGCTTGAGCAGGGGTTTGATTCCCGTTTGGACCGATTCCTATGTTTTCTTCGAATGTAAGGCGAATGTTAGGTAACACGTGACGAATTCTCGACTCCACCTCGCCAAATATGATAACTTATAGATAGCATCAATTCTATTGACACTAAATAAGATATTGACGGCAGATTCATGCTCTGGATACGTCAAATAAATTACATTTGCGAATTTACGGATCATTAACCTGTGCAAAATTTTGGACAGCAGAATACACTTAGGCCGTTTTTACTTGCGTCTGTTCATGTGTGTAAGTGAGTAAGAGAAAGACAGCTGCTATGTGTGAGAAAGAGACAAAGAAGGGGAGGGAAGAGATGTGTGACATCACGACCACCGAGCTACTAGCTTGTAATTAAGGGGAGGAGAAGGTCCACTAGTTCACTGGACGTCCGCTGCTCAGGGCTAGCGTTGCTGTTGGATTCTGATAAGGACTCGGATAGTACGGCAGTGTTGGGCGACGAGGCGACGGCGTAAGATGGACGGCCGACTGGGGAGCTCTCCCTCTTCTTGCTTTGCACCCTTTTCCTCTCTCTCTCTCTTTATCACTCGTTCTAACCCCTTCTATATTGTGTGATGTTGCTGCTCCTTTTGCTTACTGTAATGCGGTATTACTTCCAGAAGCCCAACCCCCTAACCATCACCGAGAAATGCTTAAAAATTCACACGTAATGCTACAGAATCTTCATGGAGAGAATATTTGCTTTAATATCCATAGAGGAGGGGCGTCCACTATCAAATGTACGCTTCAACATTTATTTCCAAGTAGCCCCATAAAATTACAACAATGTTTCAGATAGTAATAATTTCCTATTTAATGAGATTCAAAGATTTACAGTATAAATAGCTGTATTTATCTCGTGTCACATTACTTAAGGGAAGATGATAGTTAAATTTGATTTTTTTTTTCGTAATTGATGGACCATCTTTTTATACATAGACTACCTAGAAATATCATTACTGCAACAACTTAAATTCGAGACTAGTTTTAAAAAAACTGGACCTCAAATTTCGGGGGAAAACATAGATACCGGATACAGTAATTTACTAAAATTTATATATCTCAACCATTTTATCGGCCTCGGTAGCGTAGTCGGTATAGCGCTGGCCTTCTGTGCTCGAGATTGCGGGTTCGATTCCGGCCCAGGTCGATGGCATTTAATTGTGTTTAAATGCGACAGGCTCATGTCAGTAGATTTACTGGAATGTAAATCAAATTCCCATAAATTTACAAAACTTATTACTGCGAATAAACAACAAATTAAATAATCATTAAGACAAAAATAATTAAATTACGCAAAAACTTACATATAAAATAACTTAAAAGCAAATAAATAAGCAAGAATAAAACTCATTAAATAAACACTAAAACAAAAATCGGACTTAAATAAAAAAATAAAGATTATATAAAATGAAAAAAAAAGTAAAACCCGAATTTCTCCATACATTTTAACCAACTCACTGCGGGACAAAATTCCGACACATCAGCAACGCTGATATAACCTCTGCAGTTGCGAGCGACGTTAAATAAACCATAATTCAATTTTTAATTTTCAACCATTTTACAGACAAACTAAAAATTTGAATCACAATTTGTTCCTAAAAGTACTTCGATTAAAATGTGTAACACAATTTTGATACTAGCTATCAAAATTTGAAGAAATTTAAGAATGAATTTCAGATGTAGTTAAAAGAAATATTGAAAAATATTTTTTAATGCAACAAAACCACTAATTTCTATTACAGAGAACAATTTATTAATAGGCCAATCCTAAAGAATGCATGTACAAAATATAATTCATATAGTATTAACAATTCCGAAGATATACAGTTTTCTGTATGGATTAAGGCAATTAAAGTTGCGGGATATTGCAGTGAAAGTTTAGTATAATTTTAAAACCTTGTGCACTAGAGCTTTAAAAATGGCGTCACAGCAGCCGAGGAGGCCATAAATGCACGTTAAATTTTTATGTAATGTAGGCCTATATTTCACATATCAAGAACTATTTCAAAGGAAAAAAAATTGAAAATTTGCTGGGTTTTCACCATATTTAACCATCCTCTTTCCTTAAAATAATTGTGTGTTTCGAAAATGACAAACCCCAACATAAGCCTATGTAACACGTATCGGGGAATTCAGAAATTTGTATAAAGTGTTAGTTGGAAGACCTGAGGGCAAAATACCTTTGGAGAGTCGAGAAATAGATGGGAGAATAACATAAAAATGATTTGAGGGAGGTGGAATATAATGCTGGGGTCTGGATAGGGACCGATATCGGGCTTATTGAAGGCGGCAATGAATCTCCGGGCTGACTAAAAGCCATTTATAAGTAAGTAGGTCACCGCTGTGGAGTAATGGTTAGCACGTCTGGTCATGAAACGAGCGGGCTCGAGTTCAAATCTTGGTTGGGACAAGTTACCCCGTTGGGCTTTATTCCGGGATTTTCCCTCAACCAATTGAAGCAGAATTGCTGGGTAACTTTAGGCGTTGGACCTCGGACTCATTTCGCCATCATTAATACACATATCATCACAATCCATACAATAACCCGGATTAAGTACACGGTGCGGCATGCTGTACTTGTACAAGAGCGCGGCCGTTCGGCTACCCAATCATTCACAGAACAGAAGTGGTAAGCACAATAAGCCTCAGGCTGCAGTGCAAGCCTTACTTTTCTCTTCTCTTGTACAGAGGAGGGATCCTCTGTACAAGAGAAGAGAAAAGTAAGTAAGCAAACAAGTAAATCACCTTATATGAGAAGTAGCCATGCATTATCATTGCTTCATTGCTCAGTCGTTTGGAGCAGCCAGAAGTAACCAGACCCAACACAAAAGGCTACCTCTCTGTTAAACCTATCTGCCCTGATGATGGATCAGCTGTATGTAGTTACGAAACGTTGAAAATATTAAGTTTCAGGACACGATCAAATACCCGATAATCTGTTATTGAGTAATAATAATAATAATAATAATATACTTACTTACAAATGGCTTTTAAGGAACCCGGAGTTTCATTGCCGTCCTTGCATAAGCGCGCCATCGGTCCCTATCCTGAGCAAGATTAATCCAGTCCCTATCATCATATCCCACCTCCCTCAAATCCATTTTAATATCTACATCTCGACCTCCCCAAAGATCTTTTTCCTTCAGGTCTCCTAACTAACACTCTATATGTAGGGCCTATTTCTGGATTCGCCCATACGTACTACATGCTCTGCCCATCTCAAACGTCTGGATTTAATGCTCCTAATTACGTCAGATGAAGAATACAATGCGTGCAGTTCTACGTTATGTAACTTTCTCCATTCTCCTGTAACTTCATCCCTCTGAGCTCCAAATATTTTCTTAAGCATCTCATTCTCAAACACTCTTAGCCTCTGTTCCTTTCTCAAAGTAAGAGAATAATAATAATAATAATAATAATAATAATAATAATAATAATAATAATAATGCTTTAATATAATTGTTGTTATATTCTTAACTTTATCCTTCACGAATTAGGCTTAGAACTTGTGGCCTGTTTCGGCTCCAACCAAGGCCGTCTCGCTCCAACCAACAGTCTTTTAAGAGGTCTGCCTGACATTTTGTAACCTCTTGGTCTGTAAGAGGTGATGATCTTTGGGATTCCAGCGTAATCTATTCTGGAGACACGGTATAGTCAATTAGATTTGAAGAGTCCACTGCAAGAATGATGGATGTCACTTTCTTGTTAAAAATGAACCAAGACTGTCAATGCATAGTTTAAGACATATAGAATGTGCATAGAGAGTTACATGGCATTAACACTGATAGTCATTGTCCAGTA
Source organism: Periplaneta americana (assembly GCF_040183065.1). Lineage (NCBI taxonomy): Eukaryota > Metazoa > Arthropoda > Insecta > Blattodea > Blattidae > Periplaneta > Periplaneta americana. The sequence goes on from NC_091128.1 coordinate 95,937,294, forward strand.
ATGATCGGAAAATCACAGTTGAGCTTTGAGCGCTAAGCATTTCAAACTTTTCAACAGATCAGCCTTCAATTTCATTAGAATGTCTTCGTCCCCTTGAGACAGTGGCAGTTCCTCGGGGGAGGGAAGGGAGGAACGTCCTTCCCACATTTTTCTTCTTTTGAAAGTAAATACCAAATAAAATATGTGTCTTGAAATTCGAGGAAGATTCGATAATTCTTAAGTTCACAGCTATGAGAAGAACTCGGATGATCGAGTTTTAAACGACGCGCGCTCATGTGCTGTAGAAAACTGTAAGAAAGATGCGAGATTGTCTGTGTAGAGGAAAGACACTCCATTCCTCCTCTACTGCAGTTAACACACATAGACAACAGCGCACTAGCGGCCAGAGAAAGAACCAGAGTTTTAAAGCGAGTAAATGAACGGAGAGGGAGGAGATCCTCCTCTGAATCAGCGCATGGGCGGGAAATAGAAACCGACTGGTCTTGCAGCAAGCTCGCTACTGCTGCCATCTAACGATCTTGCATTCAACCAGACTAGAACACATCTAGGAGGAGGCACAACAAAAACAGTTTTAACGCAATGCTTTGAAAGACAGCATATAAACTTTTTTTTTTTTAATTATAAATCAAAAATATTATTCATTGCACTTTATATAGGCTGCTATTCATGGTTTGAAACTTTCGTGGATATTTGAAAGTTAAAGTCGGGTTTATGTAAAACAAAGATGAAGTAGTTCTACGTAGTTGGCCCCTGAAATTCACTTCGATTCATTGTTTACTAGACAGGGCAACAGCCAAGCTGTCAGTTTTGTACAAATGTATTTGAAACTGAAAGTAGGTACTCCAAACTACATCATTTTAACATAAAAAATTAATCGGCCACCGGCAGCTATGAACAATAATGATAGTATGACTTTACAAGAACTGACATTCTTCAAAAGCATGTGATACTGAACTTGTAAAATGTACATGTGGCAACAGGGACCACGTGGGTGGGTTTCTCGCTTTCCTCAGATTATTTCCCATTCCCATTTCCATTTCCGTAAAACGGTTCCGGTTACGAGTTAGTAGCTAGTCTCTTCCAACACGTGTGATGCTGTAGTGTGCTCGAAAAATGCTACGAGGTTGTGAATAACCTTGTAATTGTTAATTTGCGCAATTAATCAACAATGAAAGGAAGTGAAAACATAATATATTTTGGACAATTTAGAAAACTCAGTTTACAAGAACAGATTATTGCTATACAGAAGGGGAAGGCCAACCCCAACACTACCTGGTCTTACAGGTATGCATGTAGGCTAATTTGTAGAATATTTCATTCAAGAATGTATCATTTCATGCTGTTAACCTCTTTCCTCCTCTTAAGAAATATGCAGGAGCCGCCACTGCCTTGAGACATGACTAAATTTTTTTGTGCGTTCTAAGCAACATCAAAATTAAGATTCTATGAGGAAAGCTATCAATAATAATAATAATAATAATAATAATAATAATAATAATAATAATAATAATAATAATAATAATAATAATAGGCTACTTACTTAAAAATGGCTTTTAGAGAACCCGAAGGTTCATTGCCGCCCTCACATAAGCCCGCCAACGACCCTTATCCTCAGCAAGATTAATCCAGTCCCTACCATCATATTCCACCTCCCTCAAATCCATTTTAATATTATTCTCCCATCTACGTCTCAACCTCCCCAAAGGTTTTTCCTCCGGCCTCCAAACTAACACTCTATATGCATTTCTGGATTCAACCACACGTTATACATACCCTGCCCATCTCAAACTTCTGGATTTAATGTTCCTAATTATGTCAGGTGAAGAATACAATGCGTACAGTTCTGCGTTGTGTAACTTTCTCCATTCTCCTGTAATTTCATCCCTCTTAGCTCCAAATATTTTCCTAAGCACCTTATTCTCAAACACCCTTAGCCTTCGTACCGCTCTCAAAGTGAGAGGATGATAATAATAATAATAATAATAATAATAATAATAATAATAATAATACTTTATTTTCTAAAATTAATATTGTAGAGTCTTCACGGGTCAAACCCCATTCTGTTTAGTGAAAATTACCGGTATTTCTATTCATTTCCAAGTGGCGTGAGTACCACGGGAAGCGTGATTTTGTGAAGTTGGCAGCTGTACGCTGTTTCATGTTATTTCGACGTATTTTAAGGATAATTGTTTCGCGTAGCTGACTGACAAGCTATTGCTTCAGGGAGATTACGGGAATTGCGATCTAGTTTTACATGAGCATTACAATGCATGAATAATTGGGTTTCACATTGCGTCGGAGCGTATAATTAACATATTCATGTTAATACTTTCAACCAAGGGACGCAGGAGTATTAGATCGATAAATAACTTCAGGAAATTAAACGTGTTTGTTTCAAAGTTCCCATGACAACCTAGCTCACGATATTCTCATCCTTTTCCTGCATATACATATTATGTAATATTCTCATGTTCTTCTGGGAGGGGACCATTCTTATTCCTTTTCTGTTGCTCGAATGGGTAAATAAGTAGATAAAATTTTTGGATTGGACCAGAACAATTCTGCACATTGAGCAATTTAGACATTTCTCTCCAGGCAAGAGAAATCATTAGTAATGGGGAGAAATTCCAGATGAATTATAAAGCAGAAAAATAATTTTCAATATGAAGTAACAAAGGTAAATAATTAAAAAAATAGTTTGGGAAATATTAACCATACTTTGCATATTATTCTACAACTGTCTATAGTTAAGGTAGCTGATGACCTGGTTGGGTTTATTCCGAAATTTTCCCCAATTGTAAGGGAATATCAGTTAATAACATGGACAATTCTAGGCTTCATATCGGTATCATCAATTCCATCGATCCTAAGTAACCTAGTAAATGATACAACATCGTTCTATCTTAATAGATAGCCTAGGTACTTTTTGTAAAGTTGACATTTCCCAAGCAAACAATAAGATACAAGTGAAAATTGGCTTTTATCTATGAAGATGGAAGACTAAGAACTGTCGCAAATAAGAACTGTCCTTACAAGATAATAACTTGAAATGTCAGCACAGTAGAAGTAGTTTATCAATAGTAATCTCACTAGAGGTTTTGATTTATCTAGAGAAAATCAAAACGAGTGGGATTTAATTGACTATTACACGATTAGAAAAAAAGTATATTTATGAAGATTAGAAGTAACGAAGTAATAATGATAATAATAATGTTTTATTTTCGCTGGCAGAGTTAAGGCCATAAGACCTTCTCTTCCACTCAACCAGCCTCCAATACAATAAAATATGAATATTAATAATATATTAATTGACTTACGAAAATACAACAGTTTTCAAATGTATTATTGTACCGTCTCTAAATTACAAATATTACGCTAGATAGCAGTAGTGTGTTATATTTAGCTGTTTTCTTGTTGTCAGTTGTGCCAACTATGGAATCTTCATTGAATTCTGTGGGCGGTTACTAGTCAAGAAGGCTTTGTTGATTCTGTTTCATTTTTATTTAAAAAGTTGCATTCCAATTCAATTATCCGGATCCTAGTAATCAACGTCACTTGACAGATGATTTTCAATAAATTTTAGTATTAAACAATCACTGATACGTGACTATTCATAATATCATATAGCAGAAGCTATAACATAACCTATTATAAACAAGTGTTAGAAACGTTTTAATTAGGGATGATGAAATAAACAAGAAAAGTTTTAATTAACGTGGTTGAAATAAAAAATAAACATTAATAATTTTAAAAGGAACAATTATTGAAAGTACAATTTTCAAACTTGAATGTTTTAGTGGTTGGTGGTTCAGTTGATGTTATTTTAGACGTGTGCGTAAAAGAAGTCGAACTCGTTGATGTACATGGTGTATTCCTCAACTTATTCAGGATTTCCGAATGGTGCTCTTCATTTATTTGTAAATAGGGTTTCAGGGAAGATGCATAGCTACGACCAGTAATATTGAATGCCAATGCGAGTCATATTTGAAACTGTTGTGTATCGTCTGGAGTGGTTTGTAATTTTTTTTTTTTTTTTTTTGACGTCCAGACCAATGCAGTTTGAAATGTTGACAAACAAAGAAACAAATGCTAGGGAAGTGATAAAAACAAACAAATGCTAGGGACGCCATAAAATTAAACAAATGCTAGGGACGCAATAAAATTTTGCGATAAGCAGCCATGATTGGTTGAAAGACGTTCTTTCGTACCGTTTTATTGGTCAAAAGTAGTATGACGTAGTAAAAGTGTAATTGTCTTCATAATCACCACTTATTGATGAAAAATATCGCACGTCAAAAGTTTGTGCATCTTGTATGAGGAAAGCCGCTAGTGAATTATGTGAAAAAGCAGATCATATAATATCTAAAGCAATTAATGAGGATCATGTTTCTTGTACTAGTTTACTACATTTTACAGACATAAAACTACTACGAGAATCAATCTACATAGAGCGACGTCATAACCTGCCTAAACTACCAACATCCTTCTCACTTACATCCAGTTTCATCCACGAACGGAGATTTTGTGTTATTACCCGGGTGTGGTCGATGAATTTTTTCGGAGCGCAAGTCCTCCGGGAAGGACATTAAGTCGCATGTCCTGTGTCGGAGTTTTTCGGCACGTTAAAGATCTCCAAGCCTAAATTAGAGTCTCTGGACTAAATTTCTCTCGCTTGTGTCCTGGTAATACCTTAGTTACACTGACCTATAGAAGAGGAGGCAAGACCTGTCCTTTGACTTTCTCATATTTTGCCGTGGCTGTATCGCCAATGAGTATGAAGGGGAAAGATAGGTTTTAGTCTAAAATTAACTTCAGCGTCGTTAGATTCCCTTTCTGATGGCTAATTTTTTCCCCCTCTCGTACAGCTCACATTGCAGGTCTCGCCTCCTCATCTGTACTAGGTAGCATTTGATGCGATAAGCTTACCATTTATCCCTTTGCCCCCTGTTGGTAAATAAGTGTAACTAAATTAATACAGTAAAACCTTCTTAAAACAAAACGCAAAACTAAGAATAGACTACTGCAATATGCTGACTGTAGGAAGAACACAGTGAAGAAATAATTTGAAATAAAAGTTACTACTGTACATGCAAAGTGGATTTTATTTTCATAATTATTAACTTACGTAATTGCAGCCTCTCTCTCTGCACCATAGTTTCTTGGCCCCCACGTTTCTTTTAAAGTGCATTGCCGCGAAATTTTTTAAGGGAACTTTGTAGGGTTTCCTTCGTGTCCTGCATCAATTCAGAGTGTAAATTGCGCCCTGATCCATCGGCTGTGTAACTGAAGTTGTGTTTGATGGCGAATAGATTAACTTCACGTTAGACAAACCAATCCTTGGATGGCAGGTAGCATTGTCCAAAAACAGTATGATCTTACGATCTTGACGTTTCATTGCTCCATTAAAAGAATGAAGTCACTCTTCCATGGTAGAACTGGTCATCTAGGCTATTTTATTAAATCGCACAGTTTTACTTTATTCTCACTGTTATTTAACACTGTATTGGCATATATACACAAAAAACGCAGAATAAATAAACGGAAATGTGAAACTAAATTGACACTACAATTATTCATAGTTTCATTCTACTCGCACTGTCCTTTATCACTGTATTGGCTTGTTAGCACAAAACTGAGAATAAATGAAAGAAAATGCAAGAGGGTTGGAAGAAATAACGGTACAGGAGGTCAGTAACCTGCCCGGGTCCTTGACAATAAGCACGGAATAGTGACATGGTTAGAGAAGCTTCACCTTCAACGCCTGACAAACAATAGCAAAAGTCTTCCAGATCATTACATTTACAGTCACCCAAAAAAATTATGTCATGCTTCGTACAGTATTATCGCAAAATTAAAAATGGTTTGAAAGAATTTAGCAACAGTTACTCTTAAAATTATCCGTTTTGGTCAGGTTTTTTTTACATAAATTGTGCCCAAAAATGATTCCCTTTTCGCGTGAGGCAGTTTTCCGTTTTAAAGTATTATTTTACATAGGAAATCATTTCGTTCCAAAATTTATTTTTCGTTTGTGCAGGTTTCCTTTTTATAGAGGGTACGTTTTAGCAAGGTTTTACTGTAGTAGGTATTGAAACCTCCGCTAGTAGAGTACCTATGTTCAGATTCCGGTACTATGGATTAAATGAATAAATGAATGAACAAAATGATCATGAAAACAATGTGATAATTTTCGGGTGTGAAATCAGTTTAAATTATATTTGTGGAGCAGATACACTTTACGTGGATGGAACATTATACCTAAATTTTACCCAGTTATTTACGGTACATTTGCTTCAAAATGGCTATTATATTCTGGCAGTATTTTATTTATTACCGAGTAAAACAAAGTCGTGTATTCCTAGGTGTTTCGCTCCTTAAAAGAAAAAAGCGAGACTTTATAATTGAAACTGGAACCAAATTATTGTTGTTGGAGCACAATTTTAACCACACCCGATGAGAATTTGATTACTCATCTGTCAGTCTGCAGTCTGAAAAATTGGGTCGAGAAATTGTGCCCTAGAATTTTCACATGATGCCAACCTAAAAACAAAAATATTATAGTATTCATATTTGACTGAGTGGCGCTACAGAAAATCTGGCTTTCAGTGGCACTACAACATTTTTCCAAGGAGCCAAACGAGTTGGCTCACCGTATCTCAACTTTTTGTCTCGGATCTCGTGATGTTAAATGGTTCTGCAACACCCTGAATAATTAAATCTAATGTTTACTACGATGATGATGACGATGATAACTTACGCAATATAAAATAAAGAAAATTGCCTTATTTAGACAAATTCATTAATTGTTTTGTTTTTGAATGATCATGACTTCATAAAATTACATAATGTAATGCCCCAAACATTTGCTTTTAAGCGCTCTTTCACCCAACAAGGAGCCACAATGTAACTTAAAATTTCATATATCTCCATTTAAATATATATTCCAAATTAAAATTTCACGCTTAATACAGGCAAAAATAAACATAATGGTTATTACGTTATATCTTCTGCTTAGGAGATCTCTCTTTGCAACACTTTGAAACCTTTAATGGACCTCGATTCCATCTGGCCAAACATGGGAGAGTAATAACAAGGAATGAGGCGACTAAGGCTGGTAATTAATTTGTCAACAGAGCAGCAGTCAACCGTTTCATTAGCGCTGATGTCACAGCCCACCACAGCCGCAAGCATTATCACTTTATTTGGATAACTAAGTTTATCTTTAAGATTAAATTTTGTATCATATATGCATCAGTGAATAAACAACTCGGACTACATTGAAATCTTATTGCGTCTTCAATTAAGATGTGGCGATGAAAGCGTATCTACATAATATTTTAATTCATGCTTGTATGTTTTCTTGTTTCTCTTACTAAGTAGATACAAATTTATGGCACTTAAGGCAGCTATCTCTTGCCATACGATGGACATATATGTCATTGCGAAGGAGAAGATATATAGTTAACATTTCCTTAACAGTTTCGCAAACCTTGTGACATCTACGATGCGTAAAAAAATGGCCTTGATTCAGAGAACTCTTATGCAAAATATGCCGTCATTTTCTCGTTCAGGTTAAAATATTAAAGAATACGTTGAGAGTCAGTAAGTTAAAAATGTACGCAGCGATCTACATTTTTAATGAGACGCCTGAAACTATCACCGCTAGATGACAGTATTATCGATGTGCGCATACGCAAAACAAAGAAACAGCGGTTGAAAGATGGCGACACCTCTACACGAATGTATTATTTGGAGACTTCATTCGAGCATTAATGCAAGTTTTGTCTGAAGCTGATAATGATACAACCAGGACACAACACCTGTAATTATTATCCGAGCTAACATATCGTTCCCTTCATCCTGTCTGCTTGGATCAATTCACCAATCTGTTGCGCATTACTTTTCCTCTGTGACAATCTCCGCTGGTCGACGGACTTTTTTTTCGATACTGCCCACTTTTCAGAGAACTTCTGCAGTAGCATTTCTTTATGAATATTCTTTGCTGCAAGAACTTCTGCCCAGAAAAATCACACAATGGATCTTTAATTGACAATGGTACACTCATGCAGTCAATGGTACCATTATCTTGCAACTGCTGCTTCCTTGTGTTGCCTCTGTTCCTTGTGGCATATCGATTACCTTGATACCTGGATATATATACCTAGATTGCTCGGCCTTATAGACTGTGACCGTAACAACTTCTGTCAGGTTTACTATGCTGCCACCTAGTTGTTACATAAGGAGTCACGTCATAACTCCCATTTGAATTGCATTAGCGACTGTACTGCCATCTCGTGTTCATTTATGGCGGACGGGTTGTTCTCTACAAAGTGCTGCCGATTTTAACATAGAGATGATCTAGAATAATACTATCATCTACCTGTGATAGCTGGCTAATTAAAAAATATAGGTCATTATTTTGATTTATGCTATAGCAAACTTACTGACTCCCCTTAATAAAATTGTATTGTCTTAGGTATAAGCCAGGATCATACTGACTCCAAATAACCGGAGTCATATCGTATAGGCGAAGTGAAAAATGAAATCTTGATTGTTCAGGTACAAAAATGACTGAACAACAAAACAAATCATCTGTGACAAATTCAAATTGTTACCAATAAATCACGTGTAAGAAATATACACCTGTGGCGAATTTGAATCTGTTACGAATTAAGGTGACCAATTATAACGGTGCCGAAAAAATGATTACGAATTCCCCTAAACTCCAGATAAACTTGTACATTTTATCACAATTATTATTAAGAGGATGGATCGCTCTAGATGGCCCAGGCAGATTTTGTCGTATGTTCCAAGAGGTCGAAGAAATTTAGGAAGTCCTAGGAAACGCTGGCAAGAGACCGTAACAGATCCACTGGGGTCTAACACTTGAAGGCTGATGATGACAATGATGATTATTATTATTTTTTTCCACCTTATAACTACTGAAACATTTTTTACTTATATTAAACGTTGCTCATGTTTTCTAAATACAAAATAAGTCTTTGTTAATGAGGAATTTTAGCCATCGACTTAGCTCAGTCGGCTGAGGCGCTTGCCTGCCGATCCGGAGTTGCGCTCGGACGTGGGTTCGATTCCCACTTGCACTGATTACCTGGTTCGATTTTTTCCGAGGTTTTTCCAACCGTAAGGAGAATGCCATATTTAATCTATGGCGAACCCTCGGCTTCATCTCGCCAAAAAAATATCTCGATATCACCAATATCAACCGAGTAGTTGATACAGCGTCGTTAAATAACAAACCAAAAAAAAATAAGGCGTTTGTGTTTTATCACGTAACTTATATCATTTCGCGACCCCCTCAGCTGTACAGGCTTAAAATTTGGTTTCTTTGTACTGTATGTTCTTAATATCTTCACTGGGCCTGACATCGTGGTGTGCTATCTGTTTGCTTCTTGAAAGACATATCATAGAAGAAATGGTGGCGAGTATGTAAGTGAAATAAGCCTATCTGAATATGAGGGTGAGTACTGAAGAACAGAGTGTTTCCGCACCAGTCTCAAAATTAATCAAGTTCCAGAAAATATAAGTGGATGATGATAGATTTGGAACGTCAGTCAGATAGTGAATAAAGTAAACCCTTGATTTAACGGACTATTTGAGGCGAAGAGGTGTCCGTTAAATCGAATGTCCTTTAAATCGTGAATTTTTAAAAACAATAATATTAGTAAATATGCCTTAAAGATTGGGGAAAGATGGGTACGCCTGTCTTGGACAGAACAATATGAATGAACAATTTTATTATTATTATTATTATTATTATTATTATTATTATAGATGGGAGGATAATATTAAAATGGATTTGAGGTAGGTGGGATATGAAGCTAGGGACTGAATTAATCTTGCTCAGGGTATAGACCGATAGCGAGTTTATGTGAGGGAAGCAATGAACCTCTGTGTTCCTTAAAAGTCATTTGTAAGTAATTATTATCACTAGAATTGTGATATAAAAATTCAAATTATCATCGAAGAAAGTGAAAAACATCTGTCTTATATCTACTCTGAGGAAGTTCGAACCAAAATATTGTTTTCAAGTTGAGTGCAGCACATATATAGTATGCACTAGCATACTACACTCTGTTCATATGAAGAACTCCCAGTATATCCGCAATATGAATGATTTTTTAGTTGGTTATTTAACGACGCTGTATCAACTACTAGGTTATTTAGCGTCGATGAGATTGGTGATAGCGAGATGATATTTGGCGAGGTGAGGCCGAGGATTCGCCATAGATTACCTTGTATTCACATTACGGCTGGGGAAAACCTCGGAAAAAACCCAACCAGGTAATTAGCCCGAGCGGGAATCGAACCCGCGCCCGAACGCAACTTCAGACCGGCAGGCAAGCGCCTTAACCGATTGAGCCACGCCGGTGGCAATATGAGTGAATGACTCCAGTCACTACATTACAATAATATAGACAGTAGAGGAACAGTTTAATTATGTACTAACGTTCGCAGTGGAGTTGTGTAATTTAATGACCGGTTTTCAACGCAACAGAAGTTAAATCCTTTAGTAATAAGAAGTTGAATGCAATACTTCAAGAATTTGCTGATAATGGGAGTAGGCCTAACAAATGGAGAAACTCTTTACTGGAAATTGTGTAATGTGGAAATTTCGTCTATAAAACTAATAGTATTTCCAGAGCACTGTGCTATGAAGAAACACTCTTTTTGCATAGGAAATACAATAATAAAGAGAAATAGTCTTCTTCAAAACCTGAGTCAAGTATAGACTACACATTATTTTCGATATATGTATACCGGTAATGTATTTCATTCATTCATTTCATTTAGTGTTCTGTCCAAAGGCAGGTCTTTCACTGCAAACCCAGCTTCCTACAGTCTTTCCTATTTTCTGCCTTCCTCTTTGTTTACTCATATGATCCATATATCTTAATATCTGATATCTTCTTCTACCCCGAACTCTACTCCTGTTCACCATTCCTTCCAGTGCATCCTTCAGTAGGCAGGTTCTTCTCAGATAATGACCCAACCAACTTTTCTTCCTCTTTCTGATCAGTTTCAGCATCATTCTTTCTTCACCCACTCTTTCCAACACAGTTTCATTTCTTATTCTGTCTGTCTACATCACACGTTCCATTCTTCTCCATATCCACATTTCAAATGATTCTATTCGTTTCTCTCCACTTCGTCGTAACGTCCATGTTTCTGCCCCATATAATGCCATACTCCATACAAAGCACTTCACTAGTCTTTTCCGTCGACCTAGTTGGAGAGTTGGTATAGCGCTGGCCTCCTATGCCCAAGGTTGCGGGTTCGATCCCGGGCCAGGTCGATGGCATTTAAGTGTACTTATGTCAGTAAAAGAACTCCTGCGGGACAAAATTCCGGCACATCCGGCGACGCTGATATAACCTCTGCAGTTGCGAGCGTCGTTAAATAAAACATAACATTTTAACTAGTCTTTTCCTCAGTTCTTTTTCCAGAGGTCCGCAGAAGACGCTCCTTTTTCTATTAAAAGGTTCCTTGGTCATTGCTATCCTCCTTTTGACTTCCTGGCAGCAGCTCATATTACTGCTTATAGTAGGCCTACATCCCAAGTATCTGAAGCTGTCTACTTGCTCTACGGCCTCATTTATAATTCTTCTGTATTTTTTTTCCTATGGCCATGCTCTTCGTCTTATTTGCATTTATCTTCATCCCATACTGCTCACACCTATCATTTAGCTCCAGTAGCATCTCCTTTAGTATCTTCTTCTCTTTTACTACTGCTATCACTCTTCCCATGTTCTGAAAGCAGTGTTTTACTAAATCCTTCAAGTAGACGTTGAATAGAGTAGGTGATAAAGGACATCCTTGACGTACTCCTCTCCCAATGGTAATGTATTATGGGTTTTAATATGATGTGCCATAGTCTACCGCGGTGAAGTTATGGTTAGTATGCTTGACCGTGAAATGAGCGAGCCCGGATTCAAATCCTGGTTGGGATAAGTTATCTGGTTCAGATTTTTGCAGGGAGTTTTCCCTCAACCCATTAAGAGCAAATGCTGTATAACCTTCGGCGCTAGACTCTGGACTCATTAGATTCACAGAACTATTCTTCATTTATGATATAGTCTAGTAAGAAATACTGTATCATATTTCAGATTTGCTCTAGTCAGGTCTTGTGACGTAGAATGGACATTTCCATACAAATGACCTAATTTTTTGTGTAGGCTACATAGGAGTACTTCCTTTGATAAACTGAAAATGTACGTTATTAAATATTGTAAGAAGTTTAGAGATATTTAGACAGTGTATGCGGGATGACAAGGAAAAGTGAAGTTGTTTCGTATCAGAGTGTATGGCACGTGCCGTGTCGTCTGTCTTTTGTGTACCTGGCAAGTACAGCAGCGTACAGAACGAAGGGACCCCGGTCCGTTCATAGTAACATTGCAACGCAATGTGTGCAGCTGTGTTATCCTGCAGGATAGGCGAAGACGATTCAGCTTCGACAACTTACGAGACTATATCGCCGTTTACTGCAACGCTAGTAATTCCATCAATGATGACGAGGTATGTGCCACAGTACTTCATTTTTCTTTTCCTTCTGACTGTACGGAGATACAGTAGCATGTTGACGTCGTCTGTTTACGTTTAAAAGCTGTTGAGCCAATGGTTTGAATGAAAAAATTGTAACATAAGTTATAGTAAATGTGCACCTACATTCAACGATAAGTCATCCCGCATCCACTGTCTAGACATATCACTACGTTATCGAGTTCTTATTTTTATACGTAAGTTACAGTAATTTAGACTGAAAATTTCGAAGGTTCTAATTGAAAATTAGTGTCTTTTTATATCATTTGCTCAATGTTTTCCTTGTTCTATGGTCATGGACCATTGGCACAAAGACAAGTTTGGTTACCTCCCGAATGTAGCTTACATGTTTGTTATGCTGGTTTGTTAACGTTTAAAGTTACTACTGTTCATTCGGTAGAGAAATAGTCCAAGCTCACACAACTTAATAGTTTCGGTTCCAACTTCCTAGCTCTGCTGATGACGTTATTCTAAAAAATAGATTGGTTTCATACGTTCTCACGTGCGTTACTGTATCTATTTAACCCTGCGCTTATAATCACTTAAACCCACGCCGCGTATTGCTGTCTGCAAGCTAGCAGTACATAATGCTTCCCTTGTGTGTGCACTCAGTCGGAGTAGATGTGGCTTACACCGCTCTGCGTCGACACAGCCCCGCCGTGCATCTTGTTTTCTCGGCCGACGTTTATGCTACTCATTATTGGTGCATTATTTTTTTCTGTGTGTGTGAGTGTATGGGGTGGGGGGACAGTAGTATTCTGTAATGTGAGTTAGACAAGGGTGGCTGCGTTATGGGTGTGTGTTTTTAGTTCGTGCCAGATGAGATAGGGCACGGGGGTTACTGCTACTGCACATCAGAAAACATAATTCAGTCTCGCGCTGCAAGAGCAATAGCCAACCAACTCACCTGTTACATTGCTGTATATCCTTACAGGGACAGACGACTGCTGTGGCGGATAGGCCTACATATTGTCATCTGCTCCATCTCAATACAACTGGCTGCATTTATAACTTTGTTACCTCACTGTTTCTATATCATCAAATATTTGACAGGTGAACAGCTTTACTGTGCTGCATATCTCTCTTTTTTTTTTGTTAGTTAGGCTATTTAACGACGCTGTATCAACTACTCAGTTATTTAGCCTCGATGAGATTGGTGAAAGCGAGATGGTATTTGGCGAGATCAAGCTGATGATTTGCCATAGATTACCTAACATTCTCCTTACGATTTGGGAAAACCTCGGAAGAAACCTAATCAGGTAATCAGCCCAAGCGGGAATCAAACTCCGATCCGAGCACAACTTCAGGTCGGCAGGCATGCACCTCAGTCAATTGAACTATGTCGGTGGCCTGCTTATCTTTTTACGTATAACCACAGTCTAGTGTATACAGTCACGAAGCTCAATACGTAGGGAATATGCATCCATAGATAGTTGCTAACCACTAGGATCGCTACTAACGCCTCATCACAGACATTGCGAAATAATACCGGCACAGTCTATTGTTCCTAGTACCCTCAACAACTCAAGCTTCGTGAATGTATATACTAGACTGTGGTATAACTACGTCTGGGTACGCTGTCAGATGAATGGAAATAATAGGAGAACAAGGGAAATACAAAGAGAACTGGGGAATGCAAGAAGAAAAAGGAAAATATAATGATAGCATGAGGAGTACAAGGAGAACAAGAGGAAGCAAAGTGAACAAGGAAAATACAAGGAAAAAAGATGATGATTAAGCGGAATCCAAGAAGGACAAGGGGAATGTAAGGAGAACAAGTTGAACAAGGGGAAAACTAGGGAAAAAATAATTTGAAACGGTAATTTCACAAAAGAGAGAACTTCTCGAATAAAATCATCGCCTCCGGTTAACTTAGGACTTGCCATAATGAACCAGAAACCGAGAATGAAGTGGAAATACGTATCGTCTCCTGTTTTTTAAAATTGCAAGTGATGAGTTGGAAAAGGAGGTTCATGTCTGGTTATGAAACATTACGAAAAAAATCTTATGTTGAAATTAAGAGACTTGTAGATAGCTGGACTAAGTGTGTTGTAAAGGAGGTAGATCGTGTTGACAAATAATGCAGTTTTAATGTATCAAACATAAAGGTAAGTTTTTTGTAAAAGGGAAGTAAACAAACATTTTATGCATTCTCGTATATTTTAGTATAGTCTATCCGAACGTTCATGAGTTTACATCATCACTATGATCATCATCATCTTCGAAATATGTGTTAGGCCATGTAACTGTTACGGACTCAAGCCATCTTTCCCTATGGTGTCTAAAGCGAAGAATTGTATTGAGGATTCTTTGGTTGACCGTTTTTTTTTTTACTTGGCACTTCCAGTTTTCTCTTTGTTTTCCCATGTATTCTACTATAGGTTCGATCTGAAACTGTTTTATCACGTCTTCATTCCGTTTCGTGTATCCAGCTGTGCACCTCATAAATCTCATCTCTGCAGCAGTATTTCGAACTTCATCTGTTTTCCTAATTGTCCATGCTTCACAAACATATGCGAAAAATTGGTCGAGTTAATGTTTTGTAAATTTTAATTCTGGCTTGACCTTTGAACTAGAGATAGGTTCTTTACCGAGTTTATAAGGAACATGGTCTCATATTTATTTTGTGTGAGATGTCTATATATCTTCCATAAAAATACTGAATAATTTACTCTTACAAGCATAGAGTTATGGTCTTTATAAAATATGAAGGCAAACTATGAAGTGGCTTTTAAGATGGCAGTCCAACCACTACAATAGGTACTTCCTAATGGTCAGTGACCAATTAGAAGGACATACATTCGCTTTCAAGATCCAAGAAAGTCTAGAGCAGGAATTCTCAACCTTTTTACGTTTGTGATGAAGTTAGTATGACGTTTTAATCTTGGAGTGCGTTGTAGGTGGGTAAGTAAAATACCTACGTCCTCTAACAACCAAGAACTGCCAATACTAAGTTTATTGATTAATCGAAAATATAAATTGATAGTACAGAATGAATCGTCCTGGGTAGCGTAGTCGGTATAACGCTGGCCTTCTATGCTCGAGATTGCGGGTTCGATCCCGGCCGAGGTCGATGGCATTCAAGTGTGTTTAAATGCGATAGACTCATGTCAGTAGATTTACTGCGGAACAAAATTCCTGCACACCGGCGACATTGATATAACCTCTGCAGTTACGAACGTCGTTAAATAAGCCATAATTTAAAAATAGTACAGAATGATGATGAAATGTAACAAATTAAATTAAGAGACCGACACGTCTAGCAATTTTGTCTGAATATCCATGTGTCTCCTAGCTCATATTATGGAGTTTTATATGCCTCGGCGTGACTGAAGTCATTGTGACCTTATAATGTGTACACGTGTGCAAAACCACATAATATTCGGTATAGTCTAACTCATGATGCGACTTGATTTGTACTTTGACTATGAATAAGCGTTCTTATCAATTACATAGACTCATAAGTAAATACACTGGCTCCTGTCCGTCTGCGTTACAGACGTGGTTGTGGAATAATTAATTTAAATTGTAATAGTACAACCCTTAATATTAATAATAATTTTCTTAGAGAAAGTGGATACTCATCACACGTTCAAGGTACTCTTGAGAGTGATAATTAGGAACTTAGGTCATCCTGGTCAGAATTTTAGTTCTTCTCAATTTTTTTGAAATATGAAATGAAAGTTATAGGGTGACCAGACGTCCTCTTTTGTCCGGTCACGTCCTCCTTTTTAGGCCTTTGTCCGGAGTTCGGGCGGATTTTTAAAAAATCAAGAAAATATGTCCTCCTTTTCGTAATTAGTATACCTGATATTTTGAAGTTATCTGATTTGACGCCTTTTTAAGGTAATTTGCCTGTAGGTGACAGCAGGATCAACGAAATGTACTCTTTGCCAACGATCATAAATCTCTTTGCTTATAAAAATAATATTAAATTCACATTTTGTGCGGCCTATTTATGTATTTTGATAATAATTATAGTTCCTTTGGCTTTAATATGTAGTTAATTGTAAAACCATTTTATATTATTAACTTTTGTCACATGTAATGCAGTAATAAAATAGATTTTGACATAATTTAAAGTATAATGTAGACCTGAGCCTAAATCTAAATATATATTTTCTGTCCTCTTTAATAATTGTATTTCCCTTGACTTTCAAATGTAGCTACCTGTAAAATTATTATTATTATTATTATTATTATTATTATTATTATTATTATTATTATTATTATTAAGTTTTATTATGATTATTTCGTAATATTAACATACTTTTAAAGTGTGATATAAACGTAAATCTGTACTATAAATATTTTGTAATAAAATAGATATTGACGTAATTTATTGTATAATATTAGGCTATAGGCCTAAGCCTAAATCTAAGTACATATTTTGTCCTCTTTTTTCCAACAATGTCCTCCTTTTTGAAGCTTTATGTCCTTTTTTTTATCGATGTGAATCTGGTCACCCTATACATTCATATATATATATATATATATATCTGTGTGTGCGTGTGTGTTAAATTTAAGTACAGATAAGTGCTTACTTCATTACTGATTTTATTCATTTATTTCATTGATGTGATTCTGGTCAACAGAACAGAATATATTAACACAGTTTAAGAATTAGTGGACTACGCACAATTAAAACAACTCAATCTTTTTTTTGTAATTAATGTGAGACTTGAGATTGATTCTTAGAATACAAATGTTTGAATCAGGCCTAACAGTTCACAACGAAACACGTATATCATCCTCAAGGATTAGCAGTCTATTTCTTGCTTTGGATTTTGTCAGCATATCAGAGAAAGCTTGCTCTCACAAATATGAAGCTGAAAAGGGCAAAAGTAGGTATGTTGCTGTCTTCGATAGGGTAGCGATAGGGTACTCCTTTGTCAGTACAAGTTTAAAAAAAAAACAGCCACCTATGCCTCACTCTCGGCAAACTTAACTTTAGATTGGCAGCAACGCAGAGATCTAGTATTACTCGACCAAGGCGAGTGGAGCCTCGGGCGTAATGTGAACTATCGCGATGCAGTATTAAGAACGCAGGAGTAATAGCGCCACGGTTCCGAGCTGCAGGACTCCACTGGCCTTGGTCGAGTAATGTTATATTGGTTGCAAGCTTTGAAATCTGTTTTCTCCACATTGTCTACCAAACCAAATGGAGATGCAATCCAATCAAGATTCTCAGTGGAAAGAGATGGAAAGTACTTAGGCCTATGTTTTGCATCTTGCAATCTTGATAATTCATCAAGAATGAGATCGTTCAACTTTCCTAGGTCTTTTTATTTGGTTTGATTAAGAAGAAGTGGAGAGTTCGTCAGATCTCCTTTCTAAACTACAAATCTCCAAGAACCAAGTTTTGTCTTAAAACCTTTGATTTTATTAGTAGAATAAACTATTGTTTCCAGTCGCCCCTGCATTGAACATTCAGTTCATATTTTTGTTTATTAAAAATGTCTGTCAGATGTCACAGTTGTGAACATCAGTAATTTAGCAACAGTTCATAAAATGTGCCTTGATTTTATTCCTTAAAATAAGCTTTCACTTCTTGAAGTAGGCCTTACTAATATTATTTCGCTTATTCTCCCAAAATATCTCGCGACACGTCTGGGAATCACTGGTCTAGACGTACTTCATCAGTGGATGAGTTTCCTAACCAGACGGTCCATGTTAGATGCCCAGTGTGGTTTATGAGGAAATTAATCTTTATACGTCGGTACTCGGTTGGTGTAGCTTGTCTTGTAATTGTACTGTGATGTCTCAGTGGTGGTCTTGCGTCTTTCTGATCAAACATTCAGGATGACCCACATTATAGGGAAGTCCAAAAAGATCCGACTCCTGAAAAAGACACAAATGTTGAGTTGGATGGGAAGAAAAGAAATTCGAAGTCCTACTAATTAAGTTTATATTATGTAGTCTACTACAATTACTAGATGTGAATACACTTTATATGAACAGTTTGACAGAAAGACACAGGGAAACCGGTTTGACTTTGTTGATAATTTTTCGCTGTCAGATGCAAATTTTCTAGAGATCTTGAGGAAAATTATAACATGAAACTAGCAAGTTCAGAAAGAACAGATGTTTTCAGAGAACACTTATAGGTGTCACAAACAGGACGTCATACCTCTGCTTCTGAATGATCCTTGAATACATTGCCCTCTGTCCAGAATTATTCTCAGACCATTTATAAAAATTTCATCCGTCAAGCTAAATACGTGACGTCGAGTCTATACATCACGTCATTAGCATAAAACATCGGACAGGCGCTGCCAACGCTATGGACATGCCGATCAGAGTTCGTAGTCAGGGTTCATATCAAGATAATTCCTAGCAGCTCCCAGTGCAAACATAGACAGGATATTTTGCTCAGTGGCGAATGACATCAAATTAAGAACAAGTTTCTAGCTTTAATAATGTAACAGTTAAATAATTATCATCATCGTCATCACCATTGTCGTTATAGTCAGTTATGTATTCTTCCCTAAAGAAAGGATGAGCCGACTCTTTGTGGTGAAAAGTCCACGTTCTATAACGCGATTCACACGATAACACTCTTTGTCAGTAGTTACAACAGGCACCTGCCTGCGGTGAGACCACACAGCTGGATAAATGCTGTCTGTCCATCTCGTCTCTGTGGCTCATATGGTTAGCTTTTAAATGTAGTTATTGTTATTTAAAATCATTTCCTTAATGCTATTGTTAAAAAAATTACACCATTTAAAATGGCATTGCAAGATCTAATTATAACTATTATTGTAAAAATAATGTAATAAATTGAAAAGCTTATACATTTCATCTACGGTTGGGAATGGAATAAAAATAAATTAAAACAAATCATCTCTGGTCAGTTCACTTTCCTTTGTTATAAACAAAATACTAATTAAAGAAAGTATTTCATTTAGTAGGCTACTTCTTTGCCATCGATATCATTTCGGAAAACTCATAATACAGAATTATATTCATATTTAATAAGAATAAATTTCTATAACATTAATTTTTTATTTGCAACACATTAACATTTTTCTTGTAATTTTTCAAGAAAGTTTCAAACGAGTTCCAACAGCGAACCGAATAGAGTGAATTTAAATAACTCAATTGTACATTATATTGTACATCTGTGCTCTAGATCTCCGATAACGCGTAGTAACTTGTATCTCAATATTTCATCGACCCAATACTTCTTCGGGTAATTGACGAGTAGACATGCTGTATAAGTTACAGTATGTGCTTTGGATCACTGATCACATGTATTATATTGTATCTGGGACTTCGAATATTCAAAAGGTCCGATTTTGCTTTGGTTAACTGACGAGTAGATATACAATATGGTATGTTATCTGAATCTCCGATTATGTACAGTGTCCTGTATCTCGAACTTTGAATATTCTAAAGGCCCAATCTTTTTTTGGATAACTGATGAGTAGACATACAGTATGATTATGTGCTCTGAATCTCCGATTATACGTAGTGTTTTGTATCTGATACTTAGACCCAAACTTTATTTGGATAACTGATGAGTAGACATACAGTATGATTATGTGCTCTGGATCTCCGATTACATGTATGTTTTGTATCTGGTACTTAGACCCAATCTTTCTTTGGATAACTGATGAGTAGACATACAGTATGATTATGTGCTCTGGATCTCCGATTATACGTAGTGTTTTGTATCTGGTACTTAGACCCAAACTTTATTTGGATAACTGATGAGTAGACATACAGTATGATTATGTGCTCTGGATCTCCGATTATACATAGTGTTTTGTATCTGGTACTTAGACCCAATCTTTCTTTGGATAACTGATGAGTAGACATACAGTATGATTATGTGCTCTGGATCTCCGATTATACGTAGTGTTTTGTATCTGGGACTTAGACCCAATCTTTCTTTGGATAACTGATGAGTAGACATACAGTACATGTGCTCTGGATCTCCGATTATGCGTACTGTTTTGTATCTGGGACTTTGAATATTCCAGAGACTCAATCTTTTTGAATAAATAATGAGTAGACATACAGTATTATATGTGCTGTGGATCTCCTATTATGCACAGTATTTTGTATTTGGAACTTTGAATATTCCAAAGACCCAATCTTTCTTTGGGTAATTGACGAATAGACATACAGTATGATAGGCCTATAATATGCTCTGGATCTCCAATTATGCGTAGTATCTTGTATCTAGAACTCTGAATATTCCATCAGCCCAATCTTTCTTTAGATAACTGACGAGTAGACATTCAATATGGTGTGGATAACTGACGAGACGACATACAGTATGGTATATGCTCTAGATGTCCGACTATGCCGAGTGTCTTGTATCTGAGATTTTGAATGTCCCATCGGCCCAGTCTTTATTAAAGTAACTGACGAGTAGACATACAGTATGGTATGTGCTCTGGATCTCCAATTATGCGCAGTGTCTTGTACCTGGGACTTTGAATATTCCATCTGCCCAATCTTTCTTCGGATAACTGACGATTAGACAAATTTATGGTTTGTTCGTATGACTCTAAAGATAACTTAATGCTTCCATTACGGGTACATCCTGAGAAATTTTTCGTTGCACATGCTGTAGGTATTTTCCGACTATTTCGGTTTCTATTGACATGAACATTTAAAAATTTATCCGTTGATCACCTCTTCTCTGAATCGCTTCTGTTGTCGAAAATGACGATATTTCCACAATTAGCAATTAGCAATTTTCAAATAACTGCGAACGCTGCCATTACTGTTCTTGGAAGATATGGAGCAAGTGGAACGGATGGGGGTTGTCGTCAGTTCATCAGATCGGCCGCTCATTTAAATCCATCCTCCCCGCCGCGCGTTCCTCTTCCAGACGCGCTGATGACAGAATCAGAGCAGCGTCTACTTCCTCACAGGCAGCCGTCAATCTCTGCGCGAGAGCAGAATTACTGCTTACATTGATTGATACACATCATGCTCCCTGGCTCGTATTTCCTTCCGCGGCTTCCAATTTCTGGGATGTCATGTAACAAGTTGGCACGCAGAACCTCGAAATGGTGCACGAATATAGAACAGAACTAGCAATTAAAGGTCATTTGGATGTCAGCCTCTCTCGGTTGTAGTAAGTCCTTTTAAAAATCCCTTTTCTCATTAAAATGTCTCTTTTCATGCTCTGTATTTCTTATTGGCCCTACTAGTGGAGCTTCTCATGGTATTCGTAGGCCGTTTTATTTAGCGATTCTTTCAACTGCAAAGATTATTCATCGAATTTCAACATAGAAGTGAAAATGACGACGAATTTTCTCTGGAGTCATCTATCACAGACGTATCGCAAATCTATGTCATTGGACCTAAGATTTTACTTTCCTTCCAAAGGATGTCATGCTAATGCTGTTAAAATTCATCGCCCTCGACCGGGCTTCAATCTGAAAAGCTGCGACCCAACGGCAGCATGGTAATTGTGGGTATATCTAGAATTCTGAAACGTCTGCAGCGTGCTACAGGTGGGCAAAAACGGAGTGGAAATGCTGAATGTCAGTTCTTTTAAAGCAGTGGTCGTCAGCACTCGCTGAAATGGGTAAAGGGTAAGCGGAGCCGTCCCGTGTGCCCTGTCGTGCATCAGGAAGAGGTAGAGAGCATACCTGCTAGCAGCTACGAGTGCTTCATAGTGCAGTGTGTTCTCCGCGGGTAAAAGACGCTAGCTCAAGAGTGCTCTGTAGTGATGACCGCTGTTTTAAAGGGACGAACCTTAGCATATATGAATAGAAGAGTCCTCTACCATTTTGTTCCTTTGTGCTTACATTTCCCAGAAATAATTATTTAGTGATAATATTTTATCACATTATATTTTAAACACATTTTATAAACGTATTTACATTAGATTTCTCAGTTCCAACAAATACTGTATTATACAAGGTGTTTCCGGGCTAGTGTTACAAACTTTCAGGGATGATGGGGAAGGTCACATGTATCAATTTGAGATAAGGAACCCTAGTCTGGAAATGACTGAGTCGAAAGTTACAGGCAAAAAGAGTTGTGTGGAAATGAAATAATTTTATTCCTCTCTACACCTTATTTATGTGTATTTATCTCTACATCTTACACATACTGTATTCATCTGACGTTGTTTACGTTGTCTACTTACAGTATTCCATTCAGTGCGCTATCTGAGGGGTGGGAACAGAAACTACACTAAAGCAATGCAGGTAGCGTAATATGTAACGGACATGGTCGGTCCTGATATGCACGTCTGTAGACAGCAGTGTATGTGTACAAGTTGCAGTGTCAAGTCGATCAGTCCTAGTGAAATGGAGGAGTACATGAGAGCGTAATATGCAGACCTGATTTTCGAATACGGATGAGCCAATGGGAACAGTAGACAAGCTCACAGATTGTATCGGTGTCGATGTTTGTCGACGGAGTATGAAAGTCATTTTTGACGAGTATTTATGTTATGAACTGTTGAATTAGTTACAAAATTTTTACGATTACATACGAGGAAGTTTATTAATGAAAAAATATGACAAGCAATATTTGTAGATTTTTTCAAATGATCCTACACGATTCCCTAGATTTGGCGCCTACTATTATTCTAATTATTTTTTTTGTAGTAGGAATATAAACTTACTGTTACTATCTTCAGAATTTCCTCAGAATATTATTCCAAAACTCATTACCGAGTAGAAGTATACAAAGTATATTGTTTTTAAGGTATTGATATTTATTATCTCTTGCACAGATCTAATAACGAAACATGCTGAATTAGTATGGGGGTAACTTCTTCAATATTATTTCTCCAATTTAACACATCGATTTGTAAGGGAAGAAATTTGGTTGTTATTTTTATTAGGGACCTGTTGTTAATTATTGGTTTTGAAATTTGCGAGGATGAATTTGGGCAGGATTTGGGCACAGATGAACTGTTAGAAATGTCGACCTGCTGCCTGAATACATGCCGCAACTCGTCTCAACGAGATTCGAATGTGCTTGGTCTCCACGCTCACCAGACTTCAACCCATTGTAATTCTTTCTGTGTGTGCATTAGTCGATACTTTTATTCGAATTATGTGAACAATTGGATATTGAAAAACTCTCCGTCAGTGGATTCTGCAAGGCTGCCAGACAATAAGAAATATGCTAGTAATTTGTGAGAAAATCAGTTTACATGTATTATCTTGTTCGATACTGAATTAACCAAAACATACAATCACTTAAATAACCTCTAAAAACAAATATTGGCTGGTTACGAAGTCAACATTAAACAAATGAGAGCGGTTAGAATTTTGTTATTCAAACTGCCAGATTTTCTATGGCAGAGAGAAAGTCGGCATTCTTCTATTTTGTAACTTAATCATTAGATGGTGTAGACGGCAGCTTCAATGTTACATACAGAAGATCATTCTAATCTTAGGCCAATTTACACATAAAATCCTTTTTTTTTAATTTTGCTGTTTATAACCTTGTAATTCCAAGCTAGCAATTAATTGTGTGATATATTAATTGAACTGTTTTTATAAGCTTAGGCCTACTTAGTTTTGCGTTTTTCGCCATATTTTTTTTCTTGTTAGGACGGAGGGAACATCCCACGCACTACGATCTGAGGTCTATTGTACACCTCCCCATATGGAATGAGCTGAGTGCCCACCGAGTCTGTGCGCGCACCGACCTAACCTCTTGACCCCCTTAACGACCGGTCCCTAGAGCCAACAGAGTCCCTATACCACTCCTGCTTCTGCAATCCCCCAAGGCTCTCTTAATGGTCCGAGGCGGAAGTCCTCCCCCGATCAGGTCTGCCCCGGGTTCCGTTGCAGAAGCTATCCATCATCACAAGAATACAATCCACGGAGGCCGGTCGAGAGAGCCAGCAGCTTCGGAGGGCCGCCTGTAGAGCGATCTGAAAACTATAAGAAGTAACGGGATGATGAATGAAAGGATGATAGGGGAGGAAAGGAAGTGGCGAAAATGAGTGGAGTTCATATCGCCTGATAAAATTTCTTGATATTTATCCATAGGAGTGAGGGAAAAAATCCTAAAAAACCTCATCTAGGAAACTCTTCCCGACCGGGAATTGAACCGCTGGGTTCGGAGTTAGACTCGCTAACCCCTCAGCCACAACGGTGGACTTCGCCATATTTAGCTGACGCATTTCTATTACCGGTAATCATTGATGTTATAGTCACAAAATATTATCATACCTTAGTCTTTACTAGACAAAATTTCAAACTTCCTTTGGTTGTTTTGTACTTTCATTTTTATATCTTCTTATAGACTAACTTTATTATTTAACTTTCCAGATTGGGTATAACCGGCCTTACCCGAAATCGAGTTCTGTTCAGCCGGAAACTCTACCTCTTGATCCATCTTGCAGAATATTCATGGTTTACAATGTTACAAATAATGTAAGCGATATCAGTTACTAAAATTGTATTAGATTCTATGAAATAGTCTCCAAATTTCGACTGCTGATACGTCAGGTTTTTGGGCCACATATTACAGAATTAGAATTTTAACATGATACTTTGTAAGTTAGTAATGAAAATATAATGGCTTAATACAATATGATTCGGCTATTTAAAACACTTCCCAGCGCCTATTTGCATTAGCACGCATTCCAGTTCTATATGACCTAATGGTAACTGTAAACAATGGGTAATTGCTTTATTTAGCCCCGCCATGCCGGCAGGCCGCCGACCAGACAGTAGCGGTGATGTGATTAAACATAACGTGCGGCGCGGCGCTCTGTCCAAATCGTTTCGAATCGCGCGGCTGCTGCAAAAACCCAGTTATCGCTCATTATTGCAAAGAATAACAATACCTATATTTTATTTCATCCTCTGTTGTGGCTCAAGTTGTACGCAGATAAAAATACAATGAAGCCAGTTTCGATTTTTGACATGAAAGTGGAAATTTATCTGATTTTCAAGTGCCAATATGTGTCTAGATATTTTCTGCGTTCACTTAAGGTACTGGTTAAGAATTTTGACATTGCTGTCAAGCAATGAAAGTCACGAAGTATTTGTAAATAATAATAGTAGTAATAATAATAATAATATTAATAATCTTAATAGTAAAAATAATATTTATTTATTTATTTATTTATTTATTTATATTTAATGTGCTGTACAACAACCAGTGGCCAATTACAGTCCAGCACAAAGACAATATAACAAAAATATTAATAATAATATAAATTACAATAAAAGTACAATGGAATAATTATTAAAATAATGTCAATTAAATAAGATGATAATAATTGTAAATGAAATTATGGAATCATATAAATAGTACTACAAAGACATGTAAGATGATGAGAATAATATTATAACACATATCTAAACAAAAGGCATAAGTTATTAACAACTGACATCAAACTCAAAAAGTATATACTAGGCCTATACCTTAAATGGATCCAAGTTCAATCCATGCAAATTAGCATATTTTATACATCTGCAGACCGGAGAGAGAGATTTAGAATTTCTATTATAAAAAGTTTTATGAAATCTTAAACCCTTAGCAGGAATACGAAGACTGATATTGCTTATGAATGATTCACAATCAATTATCACCCTTAATGACTTAAACAAAAAAATAAATAATCAAGATCTTGACGTCTCGTAAATAAACTACAGCAGTTAAAATATTTGCAGTTAATCTCATATTTTTAATCAGAATTAGGTAAAAATCTATAAAAACACAAATAAGTTTTCGTTGAATATTCTCCAATTTAGCCGAGTCAGTGGAATTAATGGAGTTCCATACAACAGATGCATAATAATAATAATAATAATAATAATAATAATAATAATAATAATAATAGGTTTCTTTTCTACTATTCAGCACCAGTTATTATCAAGTAAATTGCTTTGAGGAACGTAAATTTACTTTTGTTAGGATAATATTTCTGTAAATTTAGGGAACAAAACTGAAATTCTTGTAATCATTTATTAGCAGAATTCATCACTCTCTTATATAGACAGAAGAAATGAGAACTTCACATAATAATTTTCCTGAAGTACTACAACAAACGTTTGATTTAAAACATTTTTCCCCTCGTAAAATAAGCAGAATCGAGCAAAAATACATTAAACTTTTCTGTTTGAAATATCAGCTCAAAGATTAACTCCCTGAAATTAGTGACATAACTTACAGATCATTCTGTCTAATATATGTTTCTCCTAAGTTACGAAGATTTTTCCTTTCAGCAGCAGCAGCAGCAGCAGCTATTCTCTGCCACTTTGAACGCCTTTCCAGATTTTGGTAACACTTGCACTTACACCATTGTGGGACAAATATATCTACTTTATTTTTAATGTTTGTACGAACAAACGCTACCATGGAGTGTTGAATCAAAAAGAGCTCAGTCCATCAGCAGAATAAATACTGTTTTTGAAACGAATTTCCCCTATTTCCGTAGCAATAAATTGACCTGAGAGGTACGTTTCCTTCAGTAAGCACTCCTTCAGACTGTGAATTGAAGCATTTGAAATGTGGAGAAGAATGGAGCATGTGAAATGGACAGACAGTAAGAAATGAAGCTGTACTAGAAAGAGTGGACGAAGAAAGCATAATGCTGCAACTAATCAGGAAGAGAAAAAGGAATCGGCTGGGTCACTGGCTAAGAAGAAACTACCTACTGAAGGATGCACTGGAAGGAATGGTGAACGGGAGAAGAGTTCGTGAAAAAAGAAGGTATCAGATAATAGACGACTTTAAAATATATGGGTCATATACGGAGACAAAGAGGGAGGCAGAAAATAGGAAAGATTGGAGAATACTGGGTTTGCAGTGAAAGACCTACCCATGAGCAGAATACTATGAATGAATGAAATGTGTGTGAGCAAACATTTAAAAAATTAAAATTAAAAAATTCAAACTTATTGCCACAGTTGTACAGTATTAGGTAATTATGTATGCTTTATTCTAGCAACATTTGCAACCGTAACTATTAGAGATGAACAACGATCGAAAAAACGAAACTAACAGCGCCCGCAAAGCCGAAAACCCGCACGACAATGTTGTATTACGTCGCGTCCTTGACGTAAAGACTGGTTGTGAGTCTTCCGACACTCGATATTGATCATCACCCGAAATCCCGAAGTCAGCAGTTGTTTATACCTGACTGAACTTTTATCTACGTTGCCAACTGTTATTTATGTATAAACAATCAAGTAACCTATTTGAAACATCATCCCTATTTTTCAGTGTATAATAATCCGTTCCCCAGTCTTTATTTAATTACTAGGCCCTTATTAAAAGGATAGGAATTTTCTTTTCATATGTTTAAGATCAAGTGTGCAATCTCAAGTAAAAAGATATTAATGTCATGTTTTATGTTTCTTAGAAATGCAAATTTATTTCAGAATTGTTTCTTTTTATTTATATAACCATAGGTAATATCGTATAATAGAACCAGAACATTTTGATAACGAAGATACTATTCTGTTTTGTCTTTTTGTCTTATTAATGTTGTTTCGAGAATGATGAGCGAGACTCGAAAGACAAATGCAGCGAACACAGCGAGCGAGAGCGGCAGTTAGTTTTGTTCATCACTAGTAACTAGTATCAAAACTAAAATTAAATGCACGATAATACATTTTTCTGCTAAATATTTACTGAAAATTATTGTATGTATAATGTAGGCTATTAAATGTTGATGAATTATCTTTTGACATAACATATGGCAGACGATCGATCACCGCCGCAGTTACTGACCCTCCAAGTTTAGGCGCCCCTGATTTAGAGGCTGTGTAGTACAGAAGAATTTCTATACTCCGTAACATTTCGGGCATATAGTGCAGCTTTTACATTTGGCAGCATGGTACTGTCTACTCCTGACAATTTACGTTGACTGCAAAAACTACTAAGAATTTTTCTAGCACTAGAAACCAGCATAGGTCTCGGAGCATAGTGTATCTTTGAGAAAAAATACACATGTTCATTTTTTCGTCACTATATGTTCTTTTTACTACAAGTCTTGAATTATTTTGGTATATTTGTTATTAATGAAAACTAAACAGTTGCTAATAATGTAGTACTTCCATGTTACCAAGTTACAACATCTTCTGTGATGCAGAGTGCGAAGTAATAGCATTTGTCACGGGAAGTCTGCATGTGTCTTCGCTATGTAACGTGTTTATCCCCTCCATTTACTCGTGCTCCTGAACAGAATACAGGGTACATACAACTCTATGCTTCTCTTGTTAATCGACCTGGAAAGGCAGAGCGCTGATAAACAAGTGACGAATTAAACAGAGCGTTTAATCGATTTATAGGTCGTGGTCCACAGCGATGCGGCGTGTACATCTGCTGTCCATCACGCTCTAAGTTGTGACTGACTAATGGTGTCAATATTTATACCAGCAGTCCGTAGAGACGACATGTTGATGTGAGAGGAGAGTGGGAATCGCTCCAGTGGCGTATCTCATTCAGCCTTACTGGCATTCTTACACGATCGCTATGCTAGAATGCCGATTTTGTCGAGAAAGCCACTTTTTGTTGTCATTTGTATTATGGATAGTGGCTGGGAATGAAGAACAAGAAATTAATACTCTGTGACCTGTACGCTTTCTTTTTACAATGAAACCTGTTCAAATCGGAACCTGAGTAATTCGGAATCCTGTTTATTTCGGAACAATTTATTGGTCCCGGCGAAATTCGTATGTATTATGTGTAATTTTTCCTGAATAAAACGGAAACTGTCCAACGCGGAAACGGAAACTGCCTGCTACTGTTCAAAACGGAAATAATATTTTGGACACACTATATTTTGAAACAGAGTGTAATTTCAAGGAATATACGAAACATGTAGATCACTAAGACAAAAACAAGTTTTCTTTGCAAAATCTTAGAGGGTACGAGGGTGTGTTGACCTGTCGGTCATAAATTTTATTACCCTGTTGACTAGGCAGACGAGTCCCTTCAAAACCAGAATTCAAGGCTTCTAATGGATGGCTCCTAGTCCAATTACGATAATTAATAATGTGCAGTGATATACAGAACAGTATTATAATATAGTGTTAGATATTAAATTGAATGAGATTAGTAAACTTTACCAGTGTTTAATGACTGATGAATGAGTTACGATAACATTTATACAGAAAATGAGATTTTAATCAATATGATCCACCAACGGAATAAGCGACAGAAAGCTGATTTAACGTGATTAGTATTAAACGGAATATTTTGTACTTCTTGCAGTTTACGGCATGTCATTTTCTTTTTCATGTATACGAACGATGAAATATTCCATTTTAATGTATCACCTGTCCACAACGGAAAAAAAATTAGGACCATGTCACTTCCGTCTTGAAAAGGTTTCACTGTATATAGTATCTGGTAAGAGAAAACCGATTATATTTTATTCTAGAGCCCATCATCACTGCCATCTGACAATCTTTGGACGAATCACGAGAAACACGACACGGCGGACAGTCGATCCGACGTCGGACAAAGACAAATAGATGCGCTTTTTTTTTTAAACTGCGATGGTAATGAAAGAATAATTGTGGAATTGTGAAAAGTGTTGGTGGACTGAAGAGATAAAAACGGGAAATCCCTAGAAGAACGCCCACAATCTTAACATTATCCACAACAAATAAAATTCCTCCATCTCCGAGATTTGAACTCGGATCCATGGCCTCGTAAGCCAACGCTTTGTCAACAGAGTTACGAAGGCGTCTCTTATTTTGTTTTACTCTTTGCACTTTGTAGCTATGTTTACTTAGGTTATATGTATTTCACAATAACTATATACCCGGGTAGATATTTTTGAAGAGTGTTTCGACCGGATGTTGTGGAAGGTACCCTTGTCCATCTTTCTCTTGTTTTCTCTGCTAGTCATATGTTTTTCGCCTTTGTTATAGATAGACGTTTTGTTATTCTACAATGGCACGTCGCTGATGTTAATAAATGGCGTGCTTTTATTTTACGTCTTCCGGCTAACCGAAAGAAAGACAGGCATATAAACACTACAGAGTATGGTGTCAGTATTGCATAGAGAGCTTCGTTTTTAAAATTAGACATTATCATACTGTAGAAAGCAATTCAAACTACAAACATCTTTTCCAGTTGTATTTCAGAAAATATCAAATGTATTTCATATTAGTCAATTTAATTTCAGAAATTATTAATTGTATTTCAATTTTGTCAATTCACTTTCAACTAGTATCAATTGTATTTCAGATTTGTTAATTGTATTTCAGGTGGCATCAAATGTATTTCAGATGGTATCAAATGTATTTCAGATTTGTCAATTGTATTTCAGATGGTATCAAATGTATTTAAGAAAATAAGCAATGCATTTAACTTTACATAGTCACTTTTATTTCACAAAATAACAAATGTAGGCCTACTTGAGATTTTAACATATATAAAAAAAATGAAAAATGGATTGAAAAAATCCTCAACTTTATTGCATTTTAGCGTCCGACAGGCATATTCTCCATAGCTAAAGCTGCAGCTTGATGAATTGTACTGCTTTGTACTGCACGAGCACAATCACCACCAACAATATTAAGTGTGTTGATTCATCAATTTTACTCTCTACAGTAGGTAAATTATCCTACAACACCAGGAGCCATGACGTCAGGAATTCCAAGATGGGTTTTGACGTACCGGTACGGCTTCACTTTACATCAATTGATCTCGATTGGATTTAACATTGGAGAATAAGGTGCCATCCGTAACTTCTGAAATACAAATGATAGTTTTTGAAATACAATTGACAAATCTGAAATGCAATTGATGTTTTCTGAAATACAATTGATACTATCTGAAATTGAATTGACTAATCTGAAATACAAATCATACTATCTGAAGTTAAATTGACAAATCTGAAATACAATTGATGTTTTCTGAAATACAATTGATACTATCTGAAGCTGAATTGACTAATATGAAATACAAATGACAAATCTGAAATACCATTAATATTTTCTGAAATACAACTGGAAAAGGTGTAGTGTCATGTCTTATCTTTCATTGTTAAACCTCTTTTTTAAAGACTTCATAAGCCACAATATCGTTTCTTTCAATTCCACCCACATTGTTTTAAAACTTTTTTTTATTGTAAAACTACGTTTTTTTCTCACTGTGTATGCGGAGTAGGGGTAACTTGGTAATTTACCGTCACAAAAAATTTCAACCCTCCCGTTGTGTTCCCTTGTTCTCGTTGCATTTCCTTTGATCTCCTTGTATTCCCCTGTTCCTTCTTGAATTTCTCTTTTTTCCTTGTCTTCCCCCTGTTTTCCTTGTCTTGTGTTCATTCACCTTGTCTTCCCAATATCCTCATTGCATTTCTCCTGTTCTTAGTGTATTCTCCTTGTATTTTCCTTGTCCTTATTTCATTCTCCTTCTTTTCCTCTTGTTGTGTTGTATTCTCCTTTTGCTCGTCTTTCCCACTGTTCTCCTTGTTTCATGCTTATTTTCCTTGTCTTCCCCTTGTTCTCATCGAATTTCTCTTCTTCCCATTGTATTTCCCTGGTTCACTTTGTGTTCTCTTTGTTCACCCCTTGTTGTCCATGTGTTCCCCTTATCGTCCATGTCTTCCTCTTGTTCTCCTTGTCTTCCCTTCGTTCTCTTTACATTCCCTCTCTTCTCCGTGCATGCCACTTGTTCTCCAGGTGTTTTCCTTGTTCTCCTTACCTTCCTCTTGTTCTCTTTATATTCACATTGTGCTCTTTCTCTTTCCGTTTTCTCGTATTCTCTTTGTTCTTCTTATGTTCTTCCTGTTTCATATCTCTCAACACTGACATAATTTTACGTAATGATATGCAGCATTGTAAAGCTATGTACCTGTCGATTATTTTAATTCTCATGTTCTTATGATATATCAGTAAAAATTATTTAAATTTAACCAAGTTCTGAAGAACATTGTGTTCTCCCAGCAATACATTATACAGTTTATAATGATGTTGTGTTAGATATTTATATTATTAATTGTTTTGTGCATTAACCAAAACTTGTACCTAACACCAGAAGAATGCCGCCCAGGTGGCCTGATCGAGATAATATTATTCCACAGATAGCGTTATTTGCTCAATAACAGCAGTACCTAGATCTGCCTATCGTCCATCGAGTATTTCTGCCCGGCTAGGGACACAGTCGTGAACACTACATAAAGAAGCAAGAATTATTCTTCTTCTAGTTTTTTTTATAACACTTAGGGTATATTTATAAAACATAAAAACTTAAAAACCAAATTTAATACATTATTTGACATATCATTACGTAATATCCTACATAATCATTCCCACCACCATCTAAACACCCTCACCTATAGAACAAAGCAGAAAAAGGAATAAGCACGACAGCTGATGCAATAGACCATTGACTGCTGAAGACAGTGGAAACCACGCCGAAATGGGACTGTACGCCAACCCAAGGTATATTACCTTATTAAAGAACAATTTTAATTCTTTTAAAGTTATAATTTTTTTTAATTGTTATATATAACTTAAGCAATAATTAGCTGGTCGTCTTCATTTGGCGTCACAGACGCTCGTATACCTCATCCTGAAATCATCCGCGCGGCTATGGCAGGGTCAATAATAAATTAACAATTTTACTGTTAACTGCAAATTATATGCTAACTACAAAGATAATATTGTTTACGTACTAACATTAAGTTATATTATACAGGTTGGAAATTGAAATAGTATTGCATATTTCCAGAGCGAATAGCTCATGTTATGTTTAACAAAACTATAATAACATATTGCTGAAAAGTACATAGGTCTAGTTTTTTTTTTTCAATTGTTTGACAATCTATTATTGCGTAACTATTGCCAGTATGATCGTGATTTCTGTTCATATCGATAGGAAATCTAATAACGAATAATTTATTCCTCTGGCGTATTTCAATAGCGTAAACCGTTTTCGTGGAAATTTAATTTAACAAACTTCTAAATTCAAACCATTGCACAAAGTAAGCGAGTGGCAACGGCTCGGCAAAATGCAGCATACATACGGAGACTCACCGAGTTCGTTGACTTTTTACATCTGTATCACGAGTAGAGTGTATTAGCGGCGATGTTGCCGAACTGCTCAAACTTCAAATTAATTAACCTTGCATTTAATCACAAAGCGTAATATAGGTTTTCTATTCATTTACGTGTACCCTATCGTCCATCTCAAGCTGCAAGGTTATTTTACCTCCACTCTGTATATTAGTCCCCCTTCAGGGTAGGGCATAGACTCGGACTTCCTCGCACGTAGGTCGCTCGGGTAGGCCCATTCTACTACTCGGGATGGGATGATGTGCATGTCTTTAGGCCCTCTGTGCTACAAATTCCTCTGCTAGCATTCTTCGAACTCCCGTACAGCTTACAAGCAAACATTTTGATGGGGGCAGGTAAAAACGATATTTTTTTTTCTTTCATTATGTTAATAATCTCAAAAGAATTGCTTATACAAATTTTGGCCACTCAACCGCAATTACGAGGGCCTTAAAAATAAGTTCGCCAAGGGCCGTTAACAGAAAGGAAACATAACTTCATTGGAAAAATTTATTGGAAAAGACACAGCAATTGTTGAGCTGTTTTTCAGCATATTCCCCACCAGAACTGAAACATTTGTCATATCCTGAAATCGACAGAGAAATATAGATGGCTGTCAAATGCTGGTTCTGATCCCAGGTGGGCTGACCTCTAAGACACAATGCTACAAAAATTGATCCCATAGTATCACATATGTCTCAGTTTCAGTGAGGGATGTGTTAACAAATAGCACAACAATTGCATTATCTGTTTCAATAAATCTTTCCATGCAATTGTCCTTTTTTCTGTAAACGGCCCCAGGGAAAATCACTTTCTGGACAGCCTCATAATGGCGGTCGAGTGGCCAAAATTTGTATGAGCACTTCTTTTGACATTATTAACATGGTGGAAGAAAACAATTTAACTTTTTTATCTGTCTCCACCAGGATGTTTGCTTGTTAGCTACATTATCGTTTTACCTTTCCGCGTAGGCCTCACCGCGGTGCCTCTATCCAGGTCCTACGAGTTACCGTGAGGCCAGTGGAGAGCCCACGGTGCGTAGAGCTACCAACAACAACGAATGAACACATATCCCGGATCCAAGTTCAGCGGCGGCTCGCAGCCGACTCTACATCGGAGCAAACCTGAAACCTAGCAAAGAAACAGATCATGGTGAAAGAAGTTAAGTGTAATTATGATGGGAAAAATCAATTCGAGGTTCAACGCCGAAAGTTATCCGGCAATTCTGCTTCGATTGGTTGTGGAAAAATTTCGGAAGCAGCCTCAACCAGATTGCTTGTCCCAACCAGAATTTGAACCCGTGCCCGCTCGTTTCACGGTCAGACATGCTAATCGTCATTCCACAGCGGTGGACAACATAGCTCCCTTGCAATCATTCACTTGTGGCAAAAGAAACATATCTGTTACACGTTCTTGCAGACGAGCTACGTCACTGCTGGAGTTGATAGTAGAGGCGACTGCTCTATTTGAAATGCATTAGGCTTATACTGTTCATTTGAAGCCTTATGCACCATGTGTATGTACATCACTAGGTAACGGAGACCGACTCTGTGATGTCTGATCAGCTAGGTTCTTAATAATGCTCAAGCGGTTAAACTGTATGACCCTAACCGTCAATTTTATCTTCTAATTCTAACCATCTCAGTTGGCACAGTTTTATGAATAGTAACATTGTATTTATATGATTAAATGAACAAAACCCGTCACTGGTGGTACGCAAACAGTGGTACGCGAGCGACTGCTAGGTGGTACTTAAAATTTGAAATAAAAAATATAAATTATCATAAATTATAAAAATGTATATCGACGTTTACATTCTAAGATGGAAGGACAGTTGGAACAAGAGTAGTTTGGCTTCAGAAAAGGTACAAGGGATACAATTGGACTACTACGAACAATCGGCAAAAGTTACCTAGAGAAGAATAAAGAAGTGTATATAGCCTTTGTGAACCTAGAAAAGGCTTTTGACAGAGTGGATTGGAAGAAATTGATGGACATCTTGAAGTAAATAAGTGTGGATTGGAAAGACAGGAGGCTATTCAGTAACCTTTATATGAAACAACGAGTCAAAGTCAGGATAGGAGAAGAAATGTCTGAAGGAAGTGAAATAGGGAGAGGAGTACGGCAAGGATGCACTTTATCATCTACCCTGTTCAACTCTACTTGGAGGATTTGGTGAAGAACTGTTTTCAGAATACGGGAGGAGTAAAAGTAGCAGGAAGAAGAATAAAATGCATAAGATTTGCTGATGATATGGCGTTGTTAGCAGAAGAGGAGACGGTACTAAATGATATACTACTGGAGCTGAATAACAGCTGTGAGCAATTTAAATTTTCCCTGTTTCTTTCTTTCTATTACCGTGCAACAATCTTCATCAAACCACGGTATCTTTTTTTTTAAGTTGGTTACTTAACGACCCTGTATCAACTACGAGATTATTTAGCATCGGTGAGATTTGTGATAGCGAGATGGTATTTGGCGAAATGAGACTGAGGATTCGCCACAGATTACCTGGCATTCACCTTACAGTTTGGGGAAAACCTCAGAAAAAACCCAATCAGGTACTGTTCTGCAACCAGGAGATTAACCGCGAAAGGAATGTGCTTACTATTGTGTCATCTATTATAGCGAAGTAGATAGATAATATTACCGTTATAACGCCAGTTTAAAAACCACGCGCTCTCTTGCATATGTTATTTCCTGTATGGAGGGATTAAAAGACCAGGTGCCATATTCATAGACATTCTTAGTGCGGGCTTCCGGTGGATGATAAGCGAACTAACGTTTTTCGTATTCATAAACCAGTGTTAGCGATATGATATGATATGAATTCTGTACAAGTAACCAGTCGATAGCCGGGGCTAGTTTAGCACGCTCGTAGCGCGGGCTAGCGAAACGTCTATGAATAGCACCCCAGGAGATTAACCGTGATCTAATTTTGTAACTAGGGTAGGATAAATATGTGTGTATCAGTGTTATCGTTTGTGCTTTGAGAGTTAGCCATTGGAGATGCGTGTACCTACGTGTGTGACCTTATGACATCTTATGACATCAACATTCATTCATAGCATTACCCCGCTGCATCTCATTCCCCTGAGACTTTCTCCTGGTTGGAGTACGTAATCAGCCCAAGCGGGGATCGAACCCGCGCCCGAGCGCAACTTCAGACCGGCAGGCAAGTGCCTTAACCGACTGTGCCACGCCGGTGGCTCGGTATCTTTTTCTTAGTTTCATAATAACCTCTGCTCTGCTCAGCTGCAATTTTTATATTATCTCTGATATTTTCCCACACGCTATTAGCATCTAATTCTTCCTCAACTTCGTCGGAACTAGCTAAAGCGGCAAACCTATTTGAAATTTCTACCTAATAATGTTGCCTGGTTCCTCGTTCTTTAATTTCGGAAGACTGAATCTCTTAATATTAACTAGTTGCTCTACTCGCTTGGCTACTGATAGTCTTTTTCTAATATAATAATAATAATAATAATAATAATAATAATGATAATAATTTTTTATTTTATTGGGTTATTTTACGACGCTGTATCAACATCTAGGTTATTTAGCGTCTGAATGATATGAAGGTGATAATGCCGGTGAAATGAGTCCGGGGTCCAGCACCGAAAGTTACTCAGCATTTGCTAGTATTGGGTTGAGGGAAAACTCCGAAAAAAACCTCAACCAGGTAACTTGCCCCGACCGGGATTCGAACCCGGGCCACCTGGTTTCGCGGCCAGACGCGCTGACCGTTACTCCACAGGTGTGGACTAATAATAATAATAATAATAATAATAGTAATAATAATAATAATAATGCATTATAACAATGTACTGTAGAGGAGAAGTAAATAACTTCTTTTGAGACAGAGGCAACAATAAACTGGTTTAATCCTCATTTATTTTGCGTGTATTAAAGTATTAAAATACTAGGCCTACAGCTCCAGCACTTAGCATATTATAAGTAAGGTAAGTCAATTAATTACGGTGAGGAATTTCGCCTAAACGGGATGTTACTCGTACTTGCCCATGCCACTTTTCGAACAGCCGAAAACAAAAAAAACTTTTTTCAGGCTTATGCCACAGTCTAGTACATACAGTCACGAAGCTCAATACGTAATAAATATGCATCCATAGATAGTTGCTAACCACTAGGATCGCTACTATCGCCTCATTACAGACAATGCGAAATAGTACCTGCACAGTCTATTGTTTCTAGTATCCTCATAAACTCAAGCTTCGTGACTGTATATACTAGACTGTGCTTATACTCCCAGTGGTTCAAGCTTGGGAAGCAAAATATTATTTCTCAAAATATATAATGTAAATGCGCCAAAAATAATTTCTCTACATTTGAGAATAGTACATTATGCAACGAGCCTATAATGGTAGTAATTAAGACGCAAGTATGTTTGTTTATGAAACGCGCGCTTGCGCTCGTTTCATAATTTTCATACGAGCGTCTTAATTGAAATTATTCATAAGTTTTCA
The DNA here is from genome assembly GCF_040183065.1 of Periplaneta americana. Taxonomy (NCBI): domain Eukaryota; kingdom Metazoa; phylum Arthropoda; class Insecta; order Blattodea; family Blattidae; genus Periplaneta; species Periplaneta americana. Next base: position 95,975,302 of record NC_091128.1, read on the forward strand.
CGTTATGGTTATGTTAAGTGACGAACAGAACTGACTGAATTGTGAGATGTGCGCAGACGCGAAAGTATTGATTTTTTTTTCTGAGGCACGAATATCATTGACCTTGATATAACCTAGAGAACATTAGTCTTAATATAACCTGGAAATTGATTTAGAATTGAAAAACGAGATGACAAATTGAATTTATTTGAATATTATTTACAATTAACGCTAATTATTATAGTAACATAACATAACCTTCTGCCACAGTATTGGATTTCCAGCCTCCGTGACATTTCCCTAGTTGTATTTCGATTGCATATCCGAGAATAATCGAAAACCTGAACTTTAATGAATAGGTGTACTTTAATGACATGCATTAAAGGACTGCTACCAGGTGTATAATTACTACATTTCGGCATGGTCGAGCATAAAAGTATATTAAAAACTTCATCAGTGTCTGCTATTAGTCGAGGAAACTGCAGTAAATGCATTTCTCAAATTTAATGGTATGTAGGCACCACTTCGTTTGCTATTTCTAAGTCTACACCTTCAGAAAAGTCAGTCGCGATAAGTTATTCTTCTTAGTCCATCGTATACTTGCACACACTGTGAACGTGCGATCTTAAACCCTGGAGTGTTTGTCTTGCCAACGCGCGTTAAATGATCGTTAAATTTGACGCGCGTTGTTTCAACGACAGTGTGTCCCTAGCCTATAAGAGATCGTATTGTGACTGAGGCCTTGCAGAGCATTAATACCGTTTCCTGTGGAATGCACATAACTGGTTGACGATCTGAAACAATGCCCAATACCGCAGTCAGTCCAAGAGATAGTATGCCAGAGTACTCCAACCATCAGGAACTCAATCGTGCGTGGCGGGTTGATTGTCAACTGTCGACCACTCAACGCTAGTATCGTGTGGTATTGTTTATTGTTCTGGCACTGAGATATTGATGAGCCATTCGTTAGGACACGATCTCCTTTCCTCTTTGAAGTGCGCCGTTGCCGACAGACGTTTGCCGACGCAACAAAAATATACAAATAAAGAGAGAGCGGCTCAGAGCGCGATGATAACTGCTTAACTGGCGCAGGCACCGTTCAGGTTGTGACGTTATTGACCGCTTAGACATGTCTGTTTTTGGCTGCAGGTTTATTGACTTCTGGGTTATATTTCGGCTATTAAAGAATGAACAGTCTGAAGTAGAAAGTGAAAATGGAATAACAGAGTGACTTATGGCGAGAGGTGCACTAGCTACCTCCCCACGCAGCAATAATTTCGGCAAAACATCTCTTCAGCAATGACGCAACAATGTAATTTGTTTGGAGGGAGGGAGTAAGAATTTTGTCATGTGCAAGTTTCATGATAACAAATATTAGCATAGTTGTGATGATGGGATTACAGCAAATTCGAATTATGAAAAAAAATTAATTATATGTTATAAAATTGACTTGAAATAAATGGGCTATGTTTCAGTAGCGTGTTATTTTTATGATCCTATAGATCTTATAAAGGTCAAATGCAATTGAAGGGTTCAGAGCCATAGTGGGCCAAGCGCCATTTATTAAAAACGGAGAAATCAAAGGTTAAAGTTAAGTGAATACCATAGTTTAATGAAGATTGACATATAATTTAGTTTTAATGTGTATACTTTATATTACTTGCTATATGTTTCCTTTGAATTATGGTAATAATTCATTTTAACCCTTGTTTTCTATGGTTTTAGTAGATGACGCTTGGCCCACTATGGCAATGGTTCTGAACCCTTGAATTTTTACAATGTTTTTAACTTATACACAGTGGACCAAAGAAGACACAAAATTAGAAATTTTTGGAAATACATAACATTAATTCTGCAGTGCTCGGGAAAAGTGACATAAGCCAGTTTCCGCAAACCTCTTTTGATAATTTATTGACAACTTACGGAATATCTGCTCGCTTGAAAAAAAATACATATGTATTCCTCCCATTACAATAATTCATACAGAAAAAAATCAAATCGACATAAACCAGTGTAAATTGTCAATAAATTATCAAAAAAGGTTTGTGAAAACTGACTTATGTCACTTTTCCCAAGCACTGCAGAATTTATAATGAATACACTGTTGGAAAGAGTACACTTTAAAGATGAGCAGGACTTTTTATTATGTTTTTTGAGGCTCAATTAAAATCTTATGGATGTCAATACACAATGATGCGAAAAATGTGGTTTTTGAAGACAATGTATTAAGGCCTACTTCAAAATGCAGGAACTGGATGTCGGTAAAGTTAATAATAATTAATGATCTTTCAAATAATCAAAATTAAAAATGGTGCTCTATGTAACCGCCATTTGCCCGCACAACCATTTGTAGAAGTCTTCTCTATTGTCCAATAGCACAGGATATCTGTCTTTGATCAAGCCGGTCCCAACATTCAAGAAAGAGTTGTTTTAAATGTTCAATATTACGAATTCTTGTTTTGTAGTAAACTGCTTTTTGTAGTTGACTCCATACAAAATAGTCCATAGGATTAAGATCTCGTTTGAAACTCCAGCGGAAACCATCAGAGAATCTGAGAAATGTAATCTTTCACGCAATAATCTCTCAGGAGGAATATCATGTCCGTATCTTGCTAATTAATCGTTGTACAATTTAAACAGACCATTCAGATAAATTATAATATTGGTGCAAATGTTTAATGAAAATCTTGTCTTCGTTCGTTAAGCGACCCATTATTCAGAAAATGAGAACTCAAAACGGAAGTGAAACAAATGATGATAGCACAACAAACGGCTTGGCCTACTGAACTCGTAAGACCATAATGCTTAGTTCGGCATAAACGATCGATTTTGCACTGCCTTACAAAAAATAAAAAATAATGTTTAATAAATGGTAAAAAATTAAATATTACAGTAATTTCCCGGTCTACAAGGACTACTGTATGAAATTTGCCTGTGCAATAAATTTTCAAGTGAAATCATTAGCTTCTGGAATATAACCACTTAAATTTTGTACCATTTTTGGCCCACTGTGCATTATGAAAATCTGGCTTTCGGGTATATTCTTGAAAATATTCGAGTAGAATCTCAATTATTCAACCTAAACAGGACCTTGAAGAGTCAGATAAGGGAAGATTTCGGATAACTCAGAGTAACAATGAAATATATAGAAAAACAAGCGTTACAAGTAAACTATTTATATATAGTTTTATTAAAAACAACGTCCTGAATTTATAGAGTGCCACTATTGACAAGATATAAAGCGATTTCAATAAATAAAATGAGAAAACGATACCATATTAAATTGTAAATTAATTTGGTTTTTAAATAATAAGTGGTAAGTTATATCGAGCGAAAGATTTGCTTAGGTTTAGAGGTGTTTCCTCAAAAATCTAATCGAACTCGGTATAGCCATAATCATTATTTGACGGATGTTTTTCATGGGTAGGTCGAGGCGCCTCCATGTATCCGCGAACTGTTGAGGTATGGTACTGCGTGTGCCAGCCTTTAGCTCTGTTACTTCTATCTCTGAAGATGGCATTTGGATGTATAATAGGGAGTTGTAGATTTATATTTGTTTTTCTTTTCTTGGTTCAGCTCTTCTGGTTGACCTCTGTAATGTTCGGATCGAAATGGTGGTTCCAAAATAAGTCCCTCTTTGCTGTTCTCTCTGGAAGTAAGCATGTCTATTTCATGTGAACTCCTGTTTGTGGCCAGACCGTGGACTTCTTCATATACCCTGAAAACTTTTTTCGCAGTTCTTCTGCAATGAAAGCTCTTATCTGATGATACCGTGCGTTTCTCAGAAGCTTCCCATGTCTGCAGGACTCCAAGTAGAACAAACGTTAATGAACAATGAGAACACAGTAATTATATACGTTGACAGCATAACACTGACCTCACTGTACAAAGTCTCGCTCAACACTGAATCACAGAGCTACTAAAACATTCCTCCGTACACCCCCTCCTTCCCGCATTAGCGCACGCGCACAGGAGATGGCAGAACGTGAGTACAGCTCGACTTCACGGAATACTGCAGCGTTTAACAGTGTGCAATCTCACCAAATTACAGTACAGTAAAAATTTCGTCTACCACGAACATTGACGGATAATACAGAATGTCGATGGCCGAAGGTCGCATAATCGAATCTCAACTGTATAACATTACATTTCTGTCCGTCGTCTTGGTCATTGGATAGCGTATGTGCTTCCCAACTAAGCGGCCCGTGGTTGGAATCCCGGTGTAGACCATGGAAGAAGTTTACTTACCATCCACTGTACTTGTTTATATCTCTTCTTTTGTCTTAGCCCGTTTTGTCTCAACGGTGTCCCGCTGCCGTGTTGACAACATGATAAGGAAAGGACCGCAATATGTTTTTATCTACACCTTTTCCAGATGTATTTTAGAAAATATAATTTGTATTTCAGATTCATCAATTGTACTTCAGAAAGCAACATTTGTATTTCAGATTAATCAATTGTATTTCAGAAAGGATCATTTCTATTTCAGATTCGTCAATTGTATTTCAGAAAGCATCATTTGTATTTCAGATTCGTCAATTGTATTTCAGAAAGTATCATTTGTATTTCAGATTCGTCTAATTGTATTTCGGAACACATCATTTATATTTCATATTCGTGAATTGTATTTCAGAAAGTATCATTTGTATTTCAGATTCGTCTAATTGTATTTCAGAAAACATCATTTATATTTCAAATTCGTCAATTGTATTTCAGAAAGTATCATTTGTATTTCAGATTCTTCAGTTGTATTTCAGAGAGTATCATTTGTACTTCAGATTCGTCAATTGTATTTCAGAAAGTATCATTTGTATTTCAGATTCGTCGGTTGTACTTCAGAACTCGTCGATTCATTTCAAATAATTAAATCATATATTTTTGTTGTCGTGGAAACTATGTAATTGTTTATCATGAGTTTGCAATAACGAGTTTATTAGGCTTCATTTTGTCTTTGACTTTACGTTATTTCATCATATATTTTGTCAATATATATATATATATATATATATATATATATATATATATATATATATATAATTGAAAAACGGTGAATTACATACTACTGTATGTGTATTATAATTTTTAAAGTAAGGTACTCACAATAGTTAAAAAGAATTATTCGTAGTCCTATGAATGTTAGAATTATGAATATAGCAAATTATTGGCTCATGCTATTCTGAAATGCAATTAACACTTTCTGAAATACAAATTGATAACTTCTGAAATACAAATCACTAATCCGAAATACAAATGACGCTTTCTGAAATACAATTGACGGGTTCTGAAATGGAATTGACGAATCTGAAATACAAATTATTCTTTCTGAAATACAATTGACGAATCTGAAATGCAAATGTCGCTTTCTGAAATTAAATTGGCCAGTTCTGAAATACATGTGGAAAAGATGTAGTGTTGATCAAAAGTAAAAACCTCTCGTACGCTGCGTTCGATATTAAGTCGGTTATAGAAGCTGAAGCAAAACTGTTGAGATGAGGGAAGAAGAAATAAAATTACTTTTCTTTTTTTACTCTTCTCTCAAGAGTTTCCGTACTTATTGTCTCTGACTTTGTTCATAGTCAAGTTATATTTGTGTACTTGATGGTATCGAAGGACTTCGTTTTTAGAAGCTTGGTGGAGAGGGAAGCCGATTCATTTACTATGAACTGATGCTGTTCGACTTACAATCAAGGAGATCCTTGTCAAAGAAGAGAAGGGATAAGTGTCAAGCATCAATAAGTGATTTCCACAAACGTTGATGTGGTTTACATGACAGAAAGCGGACTCCATAAACCTGAGTGACATCCGGCTCAAGAACTAACCTCCCTTCTCTCTTCTTGTCTTATCGGTGACTTCTCTGTGACTCTTCTATTCATTCCGAGTACAGCGGCACAGTAGATACACCAGGGGTTGCCCAGGCTTGGTTCTCTTCCGTAAAGGACGTTCGCACACTAAACGTTTCAGCAAGCCGTGATGTAATGTAGAATCCCACAAATAATCCCGATCGCCTTCCTATACTCCAGCCTTTACTACTGCATATTAATATAATTAATTTTGCCATCACTACCATCATAAGCACCACTACAGTTTCGTAACATTTCCACCATCAATTCCACTAAGGCCACCGTCAGCATTATCACTATCACCAATCCATCACCACAACTTTTATTACTAATACTGCCATCATCAACATCGACTTAACTACCCTCATAGCTCAATCGGCTGAGGCGCTTGCCTGTCGATCCGGAGTTGCGCTCGAGCGTGAGTTCGATCCCAATTTGGGCTGATTATCTAATTGGGGTTTTCCGAGGTTTTCCCCAAAACATAAGGCAAATTTCAGGTAATCAATGACGAATCCTCGGCCTCATCTCGCCAAATACCATCTCGCTAGTACCAATTCCATCGCGTAGTTGATACAGTGTCGTTAAATAGCCAACTAAAAAACCATCACCTAGAACAATGGTAGGCTATTCAATCTTTATTGCTAGTATACTCCCAAAATGTATTTGTACCCCAAACTGCATTACAATTATTTGTATAAGAATTAACAAAAGACTATGATTGATGTACTGAAAACAAATTATTATTATCATTGTTGTTATTTTTTCAGTAATTTACATAAAATGGTATTCAAGCAAGGAAAATAAGAGTTGATATTGCAAAAGAAACTGTAATATAATGCAATAATTGTCAACAAGTATAATAAAATAAATATGTCAGTATTTTTACATACGTAATGAGTGGGATGCGTATCCCTTGAGACCACTCTGGGTACCCTTGGAGGTACGCGTACCATAGAATACCACTACTATCCCCAAATCAGCACCAACATCTTCAGAACATAACCAACACAACAAGTTCAAATACTACCAACACCACTAATCAGCACCATAATAATTTTCCTCAACTGCATTACTATCGCTACTAGTATCAGCCCTTATTTTCCAGTATCATCACTCCTACATCCACTACCATCATCATCATTACTACGTTCAGAAAAATTACCAACATCATTGTATTCAGCGTCAACACTACTTTCGCCTCCAGTAGCATTACAATTACCATCATATACGGTACAAACACTGACAGAATGGTATCCAGCGCTACCACTATTCTCAACTCCAGCATCATCACATCCAGCATCATCACATCCAGCATCATCATGGAGTGAGACAAGTGGCCTATCTGCTTGGAGGTCACATAGTTTCTTTCCCACATTCCCAAATTCCTTGCAAATATGCGCAACTTTCAGTTTTTTCACTTCCTTGGATCATTATTATCATCATGATCATCGTCGTCATCGTTGTCGTCGCAGTCGCCGTCATCATCATCATCATCATCATCATCATCAGTCGCCGTGCTCATCACTTTCATCACTATAATCAGCATCGTTATCATTATTATAGGTAATTCGTTATCTCGTGAAACTAGTTGGATGCGCCCGCAGTAGCTTACAGTAAAAACCTTACGATGCGAGTTAAGTGAGCTAGCTAGCTGCTAGTCGAAGCGTAGCGAGGTAGACAAGCTTTCCAGTCCACTTTTCCCATCTCCTCACTCGCAGGTAGGTTTCACGAGATACCATATGGCGTATAATCACACTCAATGTGCCAAGTTCTGGAAAATAACTCTTTGTGATGAATCCAGCAGGTTTCCCTTAGTTTTTTTAATGCCCTCACATATTCAGAATGAACGTAGCAAATAAGCGCCACTCCAGCCAGGGTCTAAGTCAGGGAGACACTTTCCTTATACCCTTGGTTAAAAAAATTCACACTCATCCCTACATTATGGCCTCAGAGCCGATCGGCCATATTTTATTAGAACCATCTCACAGTCAATTGGATAGTTTCCTACTCTGAGACAACTAAACCTGTAGTTCTTCATGGTTTTCTTGATGCGATAAAACAAATGTTGGGATGAGCCCTAAACGAAATGGGCTACCCTGCTGATATGCAGTCGTGCTTGCGACATTCCTTCCCTTCATGTGGTGCCAATAGCTATTAGGTTACGTCAATTTTTGCTTTCCCCTTCAAAATTCTCTGTTGTACCTTAGAGGGGAATTGCGAACATCGGAGTCAGACAAGTTGCTAACAGGATTGGAGCTCACATAGATACTTTCTCTCAATCTCAATTTCTCTTCCAAATGTTCCGGCTTCCATTTTCCCCATTGTTCATTCACTGGAGGTCTTCCACACATTATTCATGTAAATATTGAGTATGTATAGCGGCAGGTATTTATGAAGATTAATTTTATCATTTGTGTTTTTTAATATTTGTGTCGACGGAGATTGTTGGAGATTGATTTGTACTCTTGGCGGAGATTAATCGAAATTTTGGAAAATACAATTATTTTGGAATTGGAGTATTAACTCAGTATGAATATTACTTTCCAGGTAATTGACATTAAAGGTTCGTTCGATTCTTGTAAAGGTGCGGTATGGCCAATAGACAATATTTGTTGAATTGAGACTGTAGACTATTTAACACACATTTATTGAAAACGAAAAAAAAACTTGCAGCCCTCAAATTAACACTTTCATATTATTAGTAAAATGTTGAATTCTCCGTCTTTTCAGTTCACTAGTGTAATCAGAGCACGTGGAATGTCATGTAATGTAGCTTACTTGGATATATAACAAATTCAAGTGAAAAAGAAACCCGAAACTCAGAATATGAAATTCGCTATAAAACGACGCAATGGTAATAATTCGCGAATGTGTTCATATTTCGCTATTATAACTCTATTTCGCGATTTATCGCGATTGTTTTATCCTCATATTATTAATCACAATCACTCAATTCGTACAGATTAATAAAAATCTATTGTATATCTATTACGTCGTGATTTTCGCGATCTCCTGGTTATGTACCTCTATACAGGGTGGAAGTGAAATAATCCTGCAGATTGAAAGTGACGATAGGGCACACTTAAATGAATAGAAAACCTATATTACGTTTTGTGATTAAATGCTCGGTTAATTAGAAAATTAAGTTGGAAGTTTCAGTTTGACAACATCATCGCTAACGCTCTCCTCCTTCTCGAAATACTAATGTAAATGGTCAGCGAATGGTCTTTGTCCCTAGGAGAACTACCTCACACCTCCCTCTCTGGCTGCAACGTTGCATTCAGGTGGCATAGTTCAGTGGCTTGAAATTAGTGGTTTTTTAATTAAATTTACACAAAAACCGTCTACGCTATTGAAATAAGCCGGAAGAGCAAATCATTTTTTATTACATTTTCTACCGACATGGACAAAAATCACGATCCTACTCGCAATAGTTACAGAATAAGAGGGCCTGTTAAACATTTAGGAAAAACTTCTTTTCCTGAGAGAATTATGAACTTTCCACCAATATGGTATTGCACTTTTTTTGTTACATACAACAAGAAGTATTCGCTGTCAAAATCTGCGAGGACTATTTATCTTCCGTACTATATATATGAATATAAAATAAACGCACTACTGTGTTAAGGGGTTAGGTACAGCTTACAGAAGAATTTTTTTTTGGAAATATTCAACATTTTTTCCTCTATTACTGTATCTTGTAAAATAATGGAAATTGGTATGTGTAAAACACTGTCCTTCTTCTATATGAAAAAAATATTTTTACGATTTAAAAAAATTATTTATATATATTTTTTCAAAATTCAAAATGGTGGCAGTTTAGTGTGCACTGATGAAGCGCTTCCCTCATAACTCATAAACTTGTTAAATTTTTCATGTTCTATCTCTTTTATTTTATTGCTGAAACTCATGTTTACAAAACCATGCTCTTTCAATTACATTCCTTAATAAATAATATTCTTCTTATTTTGTGTCAGAAGAAAGTACTGATATTTGACGATTTTTAAAATGAATTTATTTTTTCATCTGGCAATCTACAAAATGTAGAAAAGCGATCTTGCATCAGTTTGTAGATATAACATGCATAAATACATATAAAAAAATTTCATCACAGAATGTTGAATAGATTTTGAGTTATGTGAGAAATGCTTCATGACTGCACAGTGAACTGAATTTTTGAAAAAAAAAAAAAAATGTAAAAATTTTTTTAATCGTAACAATATTTTTTTCATATAGCAGAAGGACAGCGTTTTACACATACTAATTTTCATGATTGTACAAGATATAATAATGGAGGAAAAAAATGTTGACTATTTCCAAAATTTTACTACTATAAACTGACCTAACCCCTTAAAGAAAGTACATAATTATTGTGTTTTCTTAGCTTAATTCAAGTATAGACGTTTCATGCAATCATTTGGATTTCCTTAAATCCAGTATTAATTTTTCTTATATCGACGCACCAAAATTGTTTGCGTAATAGTTCGAGGAAATAAACTAAGGAAATTAATATCATTGGTAACAAAATATAGTACTGAATTTTTACGAAACGAGTAAAACTTATAATAGAAAAGATTGTCACCTCTGTGACACCGATTTTTTCCGCAATATTTTCATAGTAAGTAGCAGCACTCAGAGAAAGTATTGCGCACCAACTAACTAACGGCTTGTTATGTGGCGTCGATTAATTTTGATAGAAGCTTTATGGCTGCGGTGAATTAGGTTTGTAGTCGTGGATATAATTTAGCATTAGGAATTAAGCCGAACTGACCTATTTTACGGTGTGTAACATACGGTTACATCATAACAGATAAACTCGCTGCAGATCAGGATGCTTTGCAATACAAATTTACAACGGACGTATTACAGATGCACGCGTTATAAGGTGTAAAGTATTATTGCATGCATGAATTTGAATTTATTCGTGGTAATTTAACAGTTTTGAGTTATAGGTTTTTTATATTCCGTTCATGTTTATGCATCTCCCCAGCGCAACATTTTGAACGGTGGATATTGGAGAATTGATTTATAAATTGCACAGTAAAGTGATAAAATGCATCTTGTCGTGGTGTAAGCCTACTGTGTTACTAAGGAATAGATATTATCACAGTCTACTATATACAGTCGCGAAGCTTGAGGTGATTTTTTGCAAATCTCGTGATAAAGCGCTCCAAGCGGTTAGCAACTAGAAACAATAGACTGTCCACGGTCGACTTTGGACTGAATCGTATTTCCATCGAGTGCTAGCTCGTTGCGTATTTCACATTGATGCTTGTGAAATGTTCGTTATTGGTTGTAATGAAAATGTTAATGACTAAAATACAATAATTGGAATAATAATATTTTACTAGAGACGTAGAAAAATTAAGTTTGTTTTAATGAAATTTATTGATCACGTTTTATTTTCAATTCTGGTGGGATTATTATTGCTTAGGCCTACTTTTTTTTTCAAAGGATATGTTTTTAATTATAGCCGTTAATTTTGTTGTTATTTTTATTTGTTGCTTTATTAGAGACGTAGAAAATGTCTGTTACAATAAAATTTATTAATCACGTTTTATTTCCAATTCTGGTGTGATTATTATTGCTTAACCTCAACTACGTAAGCCTACACTACAAGTACCGGTACACGTACATAAGTTAATCCATTACTTCATATTTCCATTATTATTGCTGTAAAGGGAAATGAAAATTAATATTTATTGGTTTCATAGTTAATTATCGCTATAATCTTGAATGAGTGAAGCGATTATAGTAAATTTCAGTTCGTTTTGCACAAACAAAAATAATATTAACCTATTTCTTGCAGGAATCTTCGAGTTTATGGAGGAATTTAATATACTTCACTAAAATAATTAATTAACTTTATGCATTTAATATTTCAATAATGGAAGGAAGATGTTAATTTTTCCAAAAGAACACAACGAAAGTGTAACATATTTTGTTGGCTGCTAGGAGATAAATCTGCGATGATGAGGCGATAGTAGCGATCCTAGTGGTGGGCAACTATCCATGTTTGCATTTTTACTACATATTGAGCTTCGCGACTGTATATAGTAGACTGTGATATTATGTTACATGTAAGATAATAAACATGAATGCATGTCTTACCTTAGGCAGAGTTGTACATTCTGTTCAGTACGATGTCCTGTTATTTCTTAAGTGTAACTCTTATCTCAAGTAATCTACTGCTGTTCAGCAAGTGTTAGGTTTGTAACAAAATTCAGCTTATGGCTTTAGGCCAAGGTTTATGTCAGAGAGAATAATAATAATAATAATAATAATAATAATAATAATAATCATTACCGGTATCTTCTTCGTCTTCATGGAATTATGCCTAAGACCTGTTTCCACATCAAGAGTGGTTCAGTGATTCCTGCCGAAAATGGTCGGCCCACATTTCTTCGTCCTCTTGGTTTGTCATTAAATAAAATATTGGTATTCTGAGTCATTCTTTGGATATGTTCATACCAATTATTTCTTATACTGGGTGTTCATTTCAAAGTGTGTCATGACGTCACTGTTGTGAGTCAGCGATTTGAAGCGAGTTTCAGCTTTTATGTCAGAGAAGTTGCCTATGAATCAAGGCGTTCAATCTGAACTTGAGAACGTGTACTGTATAACTTGAACGTCGTAGCAACAGATGGCGGTCTGTAAAGTCTGTGTGCTACCATAACCTCTTTCGAACTGTGTTTTGCGCGGGCAAGTCGTACGCAGGGCATTTGTTATCATCGGATGCGTACGGCAACATTCCACAACACAAATCAAATGCTCCGTGTCCATGTTGACCGTCGAAGTTAATGTCAACAAATACGTAAGTAATCGTCTTAACCCTCTCCACATATCCCGACAGTAAGAAAAAAACTCACCTCAGTACGTGTTTCCAAACAGTTCAAATTCCTGCCACTACAGGTGTTACCATACGTATCGGTAAGTACTCTTCAGAATGAACGCCGTACTTGCTAGGCAACTTCTCTGGCACATACGTAATACGCCTCTGTGGAAGTGTAGGAAGATTGATTTCTCTAGGCTCAACGACTAGCCACATGACGGCATACAGCGAGCCATGACACACTTTGAACTTAACACGCAGTATTATCTATTCTGTCTGTGAAATTAAATATAACTTTCTCAGTTTTATTCTGATATCTTCGTTTCGTTTTTAATATAATATTATCAAACCTGTCATAGAAAGTAAGACCTTCATTTCTACCGTTTCAACTTTCCTTCTGTCTGTTCTATTAACAGTCCAATTTTCACTTGCATAATACATATAAAAGTTGGTACTGCTATTACTTTATAGAACTTTAATTGTGTGGTTTTTAAAGCTTAATTTTTCTATGTCCTTCATATTGTACCACGCTACAAAATGCATTCAGTTTCAAAATTATATCTGCTTTTTGGCAATATGATACATTGAAATCTAAATAATTGAAATTAATTACTTGCTCAATTATTCTCTTATAAATCATTATTTCACATCTCATGTGGTTTATCCCTATAAGTGCCATTACTTTTGTTTTTGTCTCACAAATTTTCATATTAAATTTATCTGCTATTCCATTTAATTTGTACGCAGCTATTTGTAGTATGGAATGAAAATAAATGCCAACAAGAAGAAGACCATGTTCATAGGAAGAAAAGTAAAGGCGGTAAACTTGTGAATTCTAAATGAGGCAATAGAGCAAGTGAACAACTTAAAATACTTGGGATGTACTATAAGCAGTAACATGAACTGCTGCCAAGAAGTCAGAAGGACAAAGGAAGCGTTTAACAGAAAAAGGAGCATCTTCTGCGGACCTCTGGAGAAAGAACTAAGGAAGAGTCTAGTGAAGTGCTTTGAGTGTAGTGTAGCATTGTATGAGACAGAAACATGGACATTACGACGAAGTGAAGAGAAACTAATAGAAGCATTTGAAATGGGATATGGAGAAGGATGGAGCGTGTGAAATGGACAGAGTAAGAAACGAAGCTATGTTGGAAAGTGTGGATGAAGAAATAATAATGCTGAAACTGATCAGAAAGAGGAAAAGGAATTGATTGGGTCACTGGTTGAGAAGAAACTGCCTACTTAAAGATGCACTGGAAGGAGTGGTGAACGGGAGTAGAATTCGTGACAGAAGATGATATCAGGTGATAGACGACATTAAGATATATAGATCATATGCGGAGACAAAGAGGAAGGTAGAACATAGGAAAGATTGGAGAATGCTGGATTTGCAGTGAAAGACCTGCCCTTGGGCAGAACACTATGAATGAATGAATGAATATTTGTAGATAATTTTCTAAACTTGTCAAATATTACTTGATCATCTGCAAATAAGATAGTATCTAAAAATTTTTCCGTGAATTAAAAAATTAGTTGTTGAAATTGCATACCCTTGTTGAGTAATGAGGCCCATCTAAGAAATTAATGATCTTACTTTGAACTGGAGAAATTTATCAAATTTTAATAATGGAGTAGTATACTTTTATAGTTAGCCTATGCTATAATATTTTACTTCAAAGAAATATTCAAACAGACACATAAATGCTGTGAGCAATAAAAATTAACATCATGTCACTGGGCCTTACCTTCTGCTGTGACTGATAATAAGGCCCAGAGCAAAAAATGTAAGTATTGAACACAACTTGGTCATACAAAGTCTTCAGTGTTTTTCTCAGTGAGACCTACACATTCATCGCGCACGCACCGCCAAAGTCAAGTCCCCGATGTCAGTCGGGGATTTAAGAAGCATCCTCAATACCACGACTCCATTGCCATCCGAAGAAAAGTGAACGCTAGAATGTAGCTATACTGGTGAGTATTTCCTTTATGGCTCATCCCGACATTTGTCTTAACGCCTTAGGGAAACCATGGGAAAACCACAGACAGGACGAGTGGTCTCAATCTAGGAGCCCGAGTCAATTGGCTCATTTGCAATGACCAAGAAAGGCACACTTTTAACAAAAATAGTTTTCTGTGCGAGTTCCTTGTTTACACATAAGGGGAAGCTAGTAGTAAAATATTATAAAATGTACAGAACAATTGACGTAAGTAGAACACCGAAGAAATTATGGTACCACACCTAATAGCATTGGACTCTAAACTTTTAATACGCTGTCCTATGATATTTTGTCTGTGTGGCATAGAAATACGTCATTCTCACTCCTTCATATGATTCATTAAATCGGGAGCCAACTATTAGGCCTTTATAACCAGGATTATGGTAGGTTTCCGATTAATGCCTATGTGAACTTCATCCTCGTAGTTTTTTTCCCATGAGATGCTTCTCGTTATATTCTGTATTTAATATGCCTCGAGGTTTTTCATCCTGCCTGTGGTTTTCCGTGGTTTTCCTAAGACGTTAAGACAAATGTCGGAAGGAGCCCTAAAGAAAGTAAGCCACGAACCTCTATACAGCTCTACATAAATTTCAGTATTTTTCATATTCATGAATTAAAAAGTTGGAGCCTTGTTTTTCACAGGTCGGTTTACGTACTGCAGGGCGATCTTACTCGATAGTCTCTTGCCCAGGTCAGGGGCCTGAGCCTCTCGTCTAGCGAGGAAAGCGACTCCCATCTCTCACGAATCGCCCTGCCCAGGCTTTCAACATCTTCGTCGACTCGCCTTCTGTTATTCAGTCGTGTTTGCAACATTCCACTCATCATGTGATACCTATTAGGCTACGTCCATTTTCGGCTTTTCACCTTCAAAATTCTCTTAAGTTCCTTCAAACGGATCGATGGAAGACGAAGTAAGACACGTAGCCAACAGGCTTGGAGCTTACATAGATTCTTCCTCACAACCCCTAATTTCCTTGCAAGAACACGCGATAGAGTAACTTTTCATTTTTAACCTCCAATTTCCTCTTTGCACTGTCATTCTTTTAAGATCCTTCAACGCAACAGTGAAGAACGGAGTGAGACAAGTGGCCAATAGACTTTGAGCTCACATAGATTCTTCCCCATAGTCCCAAATTGTATTGTAAGGACATGCGATTGATTATCTTTTAATTATTTTTCCTCACATTTTCATCTTTTTCATTGCATCATTTCATCCATCTTCCATTTTCTAATTATTAGATAGGATGTATTCATCTTGCCTGTTATAGCATTTATTTAATCTTTAAATCAATCCTTATCTAATCTCAAATTAATACGAAAAGTAAAGACGTTAAAGACTCGTGGCTACTTCCGTCATTGACTTTTAGCAGAATGTGGTGCCCACAAGTGGCGAGGTAACACGTTGAAGTACAAAGTGTCCAACATGCCCGACTGTCCAACAGACCCTAGTTTACCCTCTATAATAAAATAAAAAAGGAAGAAAATAGTAAGATAGAAATAATAGAGATTTGCAACGTTTTGGTATAGTTTTTTAAGTAATTTGTAATTTATTAAATAGGCTACTATAAAATTGTTTTTTAAGTAGTAGTTACTTTATATAACTGCAGATTAGTACCGTGAAACCACTCTTTCATAACCGCTGTTGAAACAAATAATTTCAAGTCATTTTACAAACCAATTACCACAGTCTAGTGTGTACAGTCACGAAGCTTGAGTTGTGAGGGTACTAGGAACAACAGACTGTGCCGGTACTATTTCGCATTGTCTGTAATGAGGCGATATTAGCTATCACAGTGGTTAGCAACTATCTATGGACCCATATTTACTAAGTATTGAGCTTCGTGACGATATACTAGACTGTGCCAATTACCAAGTCCGCTAACTGCAGTATTCAGAAACTTAATCTCCATTTAAAGATCAAGTATCTCCTATCCCAGTTTAGAAACTGCTTGAGATTTTCAGCAAATGCATCGTTTAATAAAATACAGCGAAACAAGCCAGAAGGGAGTCTAATATATGCTGCATGTCATATTAGTTGTAATTGTAAGCATTTAACCGAGAATATGGAAGGCATATGTCATTCTGTCAAGTTTAATGCAGAGCATAAAAGAGGAAAGACTCGTCTGGGGAATAAATTATTTCCAAACCTTCAACCTTACATAACATTGACCTTAATAGTTGTCATGGTCATAGAAAGAAATCATGCATTAGGCTATATCGTAACTTACAAATTGAAACATTTAAAACTCTGACAAGTTTATAATGACGTAAGCAAATGAGATAAAAATGACGTCTCATACTACGTATTTTGGACTGAGGCAGAATTGTCACGGACATAATGTGTAGGCTAGTGTTACTGCCTCGACAAATTTTGGATATACAATAAAACAGGTATCTAGTAATAATTATTTGTCATACTCTGTGACTTTAAACATTCGTACAGAATGGAGTAATATTCATAGAATTTAGTTAAATACTCTATATATAGTCTTTTCAAGATTTAATTGTCCATAGAGTCTTAAATTTCATGGACTTCGCGAAAAGGAGAGCACTAGAGAGATATTTAGACAATCCAGTAACGTCATACTGTCCTCACATCACTTGAAATGGCATAACTGCAACTGAGTTAGCTAATAGCTTCTCGTTGAAGGAGGCATCTCCGTTCAATCCCTGGCAGATTCTGTTATATTTGTAGTGAAGAAAGGAACTGTACAGAGAGATTTTTCTACATAATTATTTCAAATTTCTCTCTTATCAGTATAACATTGATCCATTATTCTTTTGATGTAATATAAGCTTCATATAAGCAGAAGCTCCATAATTAATTATACTCTTTACAATCTTTATTTATATCTATAAATCTTTATTTTTGTTTTCTTAAGAATATTTTTGACCCATGAAAGCCCCATTTAATACCAATACTATAAAATTACCCTACTTATTTATTTTTGTTTCTTTTCATAATACACAAAACGATTTATCTTTATTCTTACATATTCTGTTTCATTGTGGTGTCTTATAATTTTCTCTTTATTAATTATAGAATTTTATGCTGTATCCCCAAATTTTTACATATTTTGATGTATTTTGTATTTATTGTTAGTCTCCATTTTTTATATTCTTTTAACAGTTTCCTAATCACATACTTCATGCCCTCTTGGCCTTGAGCTATAACAGTTTGGTCATCAGCAAGGTGTAGTGTATAAATTATTAAATTGTTTGATCTATGAATTCGTATTTGTAAACATTTCTGTCTCCAAATATTCAGTGCTTCCTAGCATATAGACTATTTTGAATAATGTAGGAGATGGGTAGCAACCTTTACGTAGTATTTTGGATAGCCTATATTAAAGCTCTTTGATAACTCTTTACCAGTCTACTCTTGCTGTCGAAACCTCGCTTACATTTTGTATTGCCTTAATAATAGTTATATTTATATTTATGTTTTCAAATCAACCCATAATTTTGAAATTAGTACACAATCTTAAAGTTTCTCTAAGTCAATACTTGTTACATGTAAACTTCTTCCAAATGCAAGTATTTTTTTCTCTATTAATCGAGTTAAGCAAAAGATGTTACCGACCTGTTTAACTTTCAACAAATTGAATAATTCCAAGGAAAAATTGTTCCGGGGTCGGGTATCGATCCCGGGACCCTTGTGACGGTGTCGTTTATAGTTCCTGGGGTAGCCCAGTCGGCAGAGCATCGTGCGCTCAGCGAAGGGTCCCGAGATCGATACTCGGCCCCGGAAGAATTTTTCCTTGAAATTATTCCAACCTGCTTTACAGGGAGCTACTAGCTGAAAGCCAGATTTGCATTTCAACAAATTGTGTCTTCAGTGAGATTTAAAAAACTGTCATCATTTGACTCCATTTAAAAATAAAAGTATTTACGAGTTGTTATTTTTCTAACTTTTTTTAAGAATAGAATAGTTATTTAATTAATCTTATTACTGTAATACAGGCCTGTTACAATTATGAATTTCAAAATTTATATTGCATATTATAGTGAATATTTCAAGATTTTATACAGCATTTTTGAATGCGTTTTTCAAGCTTTATACGAGTAAATGCATATAAATCCGGTCTCTATACTAGTTTCTCTTTTATTTTTCGACATTTCATTTATAATCGCTTGCGTTCTTGGGCTCATTAGCCAGCACTTGCTTCAGTGTGCGTCCCGGCCTGTCGCTGCGTCTGACGCCTGACGAATCCGACATTAACATCACTGACAGATTCACAGTTGAGATGCGAGCGAGCGAGCGAGCGAGCGAACGGGGATCCGCTCCGTGCCGTGCCGCCCTCTTTTTAACCCTTGTGCTGCTTGCTATCTCTAAATATAGTGAAACACGCGGCAGCCTTGTCGGCGTCACCTTACCGTTTGTCTCTTCACTCTTCCAATTCCTCCTCCTCTTTCGCTGTTTGTGACACTTCTTTTTGCACCGTCGCAGTTTATTATACGGTTCTTTAAATCACTGTTAAGGTAACCATGGCAATTAGCCGGCCGCGCATACGAAGAGGTTATGCGGAAGCTTTAACGTTGTGTGATGCTAAGTTGGAGTTTTCGAAATAATGTGTTGCACATAATGTTTGTCCGTTGTCAGTATATCTTGTTTTGTCTGACATGCAACCTCTCCAAATCATCAGGCCGAAAACTTTGAAAAATTTTATAGGAGTGAATACTGGAAAAAAAACAAGTAACGTACGAAAATGTACAAACTCCAAGATATAAATGATATGTTCGAAATTTACAGGGTTGTTTCCGATCTCTGATAACGAATTTGAATGACATCATGTGCGTCAGGAATCACACCGACAGCTGAATTGCGGCGAGAGGTGGCAGCCCAGTAGCGAGTGATTTCATAATCAGAGTACACGGTGTATCACAGTAGCAATGCCAAAGAAAATCGACCCTTCTTGGAAGGGGTACATAACAACTCTTTCCGATGCCAAGTACAGTTACGTGAAAATCATAGGAGCCTGCAAGAAACGTGGTTTCGTTATTTCCAAGAAAGACATCTTGTGCGTACCTAATATGACTGGCAAAGCTCGGATGGGATTAATTCCAGAGTGGAGAAAACAAGCAAATCCATCCCCTGTCACAAGTCGCCGCAAACCACGAGATGATACAAATTAATTCCATTCGAGCTTTACCAATCTTATTACGTTTACAGAAGATGCCTTTCTTGGAAATAACGAAACCTCGTTTATTGCAGGTTTCTTTTATTTTCATTTAACTGTACTTGGCATCGGAAAGGGTTGTTATGTACCCTTCCCAAAAGGGCTCGATTTTCTTGGGAATTTCTGATGTGAGTCGCCGCGCACTTTGACTATGAGATCACTCACTACTGGTCTGTCACCTCGCGCCACAATTCAGCTGTCGTGTGACTCCTGATGCACATGATGTCATTCAAATTCGTTATCAGATATCGGAAACAACCCTGTAGTACAGTGTGTTCATTTTAAAACTTCCCATCTTGTACAGTTTTAGATGTGCAGGGGACACGATTTTGAGGAAAATCAAGTTTTCAAGGAGGAAGTTCAAAACCACTGCTCATTGAATTTTCTGTTCCACCCCTTCACCCCTATCTCTCCCACTTTTGAATTCAAAATGGCACCCCTATCTTCAGACATATCATTTTAAAGGGGATGATAAAAGCTATCCGTCTTTAAAAAAAAAATCGGACGATTCGATTGTGAGATAGACCCAGAAACTTATCATTTAATGAATGACAATAATACGATTACAGGGGTTAAAAATGAATACAAGCCTTACATAACAAATTTCAATAGAAACAGAATAACAACAATAGCTTACAGCCCACTGATAAATACTCAAAGATCCTACACATGCTGTATGACCTAAGATGTTAAAGCGTGTATAAATAAACTTGACAAAATAGATAAATAAATATTATGTAGTGACAGATTTATTGATATTAGTTCACAAAAGTACAAACTTAATTATTTAAAAAAATGATCTATACACAAAAGTAGTTATACATAATAAATATATAATTTCCTAAACTAATTAATTTATCGCAAAACTCAGTAATTGTTCAAATTTGCACTTACGTCTAGTTTTAGTGCATGTTTAAACCAATCGTGATAAATATTAAAACTTTAAGACTTAAAAATAAATATGTAATTAAGTAAGTAAATAAATAATAAAGTAAATAAGTGTATGAGTTATTGAATACGTGAATGAACGAACGAGCGAGCGAACAAATAAATGAAAGAACAAACGAACGAACGAGCGAAGAAACAAATAAAACCCCCAGGACATCTTATTGCACTCAGCTCCTTAATTTTGGTACATACATTTACTTTACAAAATTTCAATATTGCGTATTTTCTTACTTTATAGTATTGAGATGTCCTTACAATTCTAATTAGGAGTGTGTGTACACTTACAGTACAAACTCAATACAATTCACTATTTAATTTCTTCATATCCTGAATTAATTTTGTGCTGGAATATGGTAGAGTGATTAGAGAATGCTTATAGATTAATATTCCTAGAATAAAAAGTGGTATTGTTAAGGTAATTATATTTTTTAATTGGTCCATTGCTTTCAACTCTGTTTCAGTCATAATGAGTATATTAACACAGCTTTACTTTAATACTGTTCTATCATTTCAAGTTCTTTTCCTAATTAATGATTCTTTGTGAAAAAAAAATAAATTTTACAGTTTATGACAAAAAATATAATTATATATATATATATATATATATATATATATATATATATATATATATATATATTACTCCTCTGATAAGAACGCGATTTGTTAACACGTCCTTTACGACAAGAAAGCATCAAAGATCATACAAAGTTGTACACGATAACAGGGAAACCAATTTTCCTTTCACAAACTGCACTCCCCCCATTTTAATAATATAATTATTCTGAAAAATAAAACCTTTTTTTGGTTACAAAAATTATTTATTAATCTAGAAGTATTGCTTAATCATTATACCACATTTTAGCACAAAATTAATTCCGAATATGCATAAATTAAATTTTTAATTTTACTAAATTTATAATAGTGAAAAGTGTACATAATCCCTTAAATAATTAAATGGTTAAAGTTTATGAGATTCATAAAATATCGTAATTAGATACTTTACCACACTAGTGCTATAAAATGACACTTCATCACACTAATATGATAAAGTGGATCCTGAAGCACATGTTGAAATAAATGAAAAGTAATATTGCACAAATTAACTATACATGTTGTAATTCTGATCTATTCTGTAACTCGGCGACACGCTGACTCCATGCTACTATAACTCCGACATCTGTCAGTCTAAACAGTGTATACTACATCGCTGTGGAGTAACGTTTAGCATGTCTGATCGTGAAACGAGTGGGCCCGTGTTGAAATCCTGTTCTGCACAAGTTACCGGGTTGAGGTTTTCTTCTTCCTGAGTTTTCCCTCAATCTATTAAGAGTAATTGCTGGACCCTGGTCTCATTTCGCTGGCATTATCACCTTCATTTCACTCAAACGCTAGATTACCATAGCTCTTGGTAAAGCGTCGTAAAATAAATCAATAAAAAATCAGTGTATGTAAGATAACGCCGATTGTCCAATTGCGAGCATTGTAAACATATCGTCGCACCACCTTTAGAGCCGCTGGCACAACATGTCTTCTGTCGCCCTAGAAGTTGTCTTACTCCAGCATTTCAGAATGTACATAACACACGACTCTCTTCGTTTAGACAAGCTGTATTATACGATCATTCCATAGACCCAAACAAGGGTGGTTGTTCGGTACCCCCTCGCCCCTCCTTCCTTTTCTCTCTGCCGTCGAGAGTGAGAGAGAATGGGAAAGATCCCAAGCGCGGTTTTCCCGACGTCAAAATTTTGTTCGCAATCGACAAGGGAGTCGTAATTTTGGTACAGGGTTGACGTTAATGTTCGATTGCCTGGACGCCTACATGCCTCAAGCGTCATGTGGAGATATGAAAGGATTAGGTCATTTTCAGCTCTGCTCCCGTCCTCTATGTTTTACCGGGGATTTTTATGAATATAGGTCTAGCTTGTGAGGGAGGGTGTGGCCTGGCTTATCACATATTTCCAGCGTCTATATATCTGTAGGTATCTATCCCTATATCGCATGCAGTGGGATGGAAAAAGAGCGAGCGCTGGGGTGGACATGCGAAATTATTGCGAATATTTGCAAGGGAATTACTTTGTTTTGACAGACCTTGTTTTGTGTGCGCTATTTCTAGGGAAACTAGAGGGGTTACTTCGGTATGACCTCCCTAGTAATGCGGGGCAATCAACAACAAATTCCTTCGTTGTCGTGGAAAAATTTTGCCATGAATAATATACCTTTGGTAACAAAGGAGAAATGGGAGTGCCTCTTTGCTCTCATTTTCTACCCTGCAGATAATGAGAGATGCGGTGGACGGACGAGCTGCGGTTCAGGTTTTCTTTAAACACATTGTTTCCCTGCCAATCTCATTATGCCATTGGTCCATTGTAGTGGTAACACAGTCTAGTATATACAGTCACGAAGCTTGAGTTGTGAGGGTGCTAGAAACAGTAGACTGTGCCGGTAATATTTCGCATTGTCTGTAATGAGACGATATTAGGGATCCTAGTGGTTAGTAACTAACTATGGATGCATATTTACTACGTATTGAGCTTCGTGACTGTATAATATACAGTATATTATACTAGACTGTGGTGGTGACATCATCGACTCTGTTAAGTACTGTTGACCTCTTCTCTGTTGTTAATAGTATCTTAATGTGACCTGTTAACGTTTTTGTAGTAGTAGTATGTCAATAGTAGCAGCAGTAATCGTAGCAGCAATAGTACTAGTAATAGTAGTAGTAGTAGTAGTAGTAGTAGTAGTAGTAGTAGTAGTAGTAGTAGTAATAGCAACAATAATAGTGGTTAGAGATAAACAAATCTAACTACCGCTCTCTCTCGCTGTGTTCGTTGCACTTGTCTTTCGAGTCTCTTCTCGTAACTTTCGTGTGTTTGTAGTCTCGCTTATCATTCTCAATATAACATTTGGTCGGCGTGAAAAGATTTCGTAACTTTGAATAACATGCATCATTGAAATAAATAACATTATAAGATGTTTAATTGATACTAAAAGACAAAACAAAACGGTATCATAGTTATCAAAATGTTCTTGTTCTTTTATCAGAAATGAAGGGTTCAGAGCCATAGCGGGCCAAGCGCCATTTATTAAAAACCGAGAAATAAAGTGTTAAAGTTAAGTAAATACCATAATTTAATGAAGATTGACATATCATTTAATTTTAATGTGCATACTTTATCTTACTTGCTATATGTTTCGTTAAATTATGGTAATCACTTAATTTTAACTCTTGTTTTCTCCGTTTTTAATAAATGGCGCTGGCCCACTATGGCTCTGAACCCTTCATATTACCTATGGGGTCATAAATATAAAACAATCTGAAATAAATTGGCATTTCTAAGAAACACAAAACATAACTTTAAACAAAGCATTAATATTTTTTTTTACTTCAGATTGTACACTTGATCTCAAAGGAAAAAAAATCTTAGCCTTTTAATAAGGGCATATAATTAAATAAAGATTGGGGAAGGGATTATTATACACTGAAAGGTAGAGATGATGTTTCAAATAGGCTACTTGATTGTTTATACATATATAGGCCCTAACAGTTGCCAAAATAGATAAAAGTTCAGTCTGGTATAAACAACTGTGGCGAGTCAAGGCTGCTTGACGTTCGAGAGTTGACCACTCTCGATATCTTGAAAGTTCGCTTAAGCAGTCAACGACGTAGGCAATATTGTCGTACGGGTTTTCGACTTTGTGGACACTGTTACTCTTGCTTTCTCGATCGTTGTTCAACTCTAGTAGTGGTAATAGGAGTAGTAGCAATAGTAGTACGAGGGTCACTCCAAAAGTAATGCACAATATTTTTAAAATTTATTTTTATTCTACATCTTTGCAATTTATGGAAGTCTCCATCCCGCTTGCATTCAAATTTAATTTAAGTCGTTCCCTTGAGTGGCGCCATGATTGCATTCCTTCAAGATGTACTTGACATTCGTCAGAAACAACGTGCTATTATCGAGTTCCTGTGCTGTGAGAACGAGACAGTGGGAAACATTCACAATAGGTTGAAAAAGGTGTATGGAGATACAGCTGTCGATCGCAGTATGGTTAGTCGATGGGCAAAAAGATTATCTGGTGAAAGAGAGCACGCCAATATTCGGGATACTCCTGGCAGCGGCAGACCCTGCACTGCACGAAGTCCTGACAATGTGCAGCGCATTAACAATATGGTTGTGGCGTAACAGTGAAAGAAATAGTTGGAATAGGAGAAGCAAGTGTGTGCAGAATATTGAAATAATTGGGGTTAAAAAAGGTTTCTGCCAGGTGCATTCCGAGAATCTTGACAGAAGTCCACAGAGAGTGTCATAATAAGATTATCCACGGGTTGGATACAACACTTAATGACATCTTAACTTTATACATTGTAGGAAATAAATTATGAAATAATTCGGCATCCATAGCTGACAAAATCTTTATATGTTCACATCGATTAGTTGCGCCTGGCATTGGCATTGAATAAAGAGAAATGAATGACCTTGCAGGTATTACAAAATCTAGTTATACCTTAGGTATCAAATTTTATGTTTCCTTTATTTTGTTAATAGAGTCTCTCTGAACCACAGAGCTGTTTTATGTGATATTACAAAATTTATACAAAATTGTTAAAAAATTGGAAATAAATAATACGTTCTGTCCTGCATTTCATTTCTTGTTACGTGGCGCGTAGAAGCGGTAAGCATGATACCCAGACGAATTGCATTCCCACCCAAGCATTCCGGTATTACGTCATAGCGAATACGTCATTGCTATTATTGGCACGTGTGCCATAATAAGCCGATTACGCACAATACTGGATGTAGTAACAGCCTGTTTATAATGCTAGGATGGCATAAAATAATTTTCTCTTCCGGAAATTGCCCTAGCCCATCTTGGTAAGAAATCATTATTTTCGTATATTGTGTCCGTCTTTGTCCTCGTCATGATGAATATTATTGTCGTTAATGCTGGATTGTTTGTCTAAATGACCAAATATTTACCAATTAACTTAAATGTAGTTTAATGAGAACTTAACGCCCAATTTGTGTTGGTGACATGCATTTTCCTTTTAAGTGTCAATTAAAAAGACTTTAAGTAACAATTAAAGTGAAATAAGATTGGTGAAATCGGCCCTTAGGTTTGACTCTTAAGGAGACTTGTACTTGAATGCAAATAAATATGGTAATATTTAAACAGCAGCTGCACAAGATGTTAAATTCGTATATCTTAATGTAGTCTTTCATTGATATCTTCTTCTGCTCTAAACTTTTCTTCCGTTCACCAATCCTTCCAGTGCATCCTTCAGTAGATAATTCCTTCTTAGCCAGTGACCAAGCCAGTTTCTTTTTCTCTTCCTGATCAATTTGAGTAACATCTGTAGTTTCAATGCTGTAAGATTTTATACTGATTTTTCTATACGTTCATGTATAAGTCCTCTTAAAAACCATATAGGTCTATAGCTTATAATTTTAACAATGATTTGTCTCCCACTTTTGCACGCAATCATGTCGCTTTCAAGGTTTATTTCTGAGTGCAAGTGGGAAATTGGTCCATGCAGATGGAGACGTAGAATATGAATATAACATAATTACAGGCGTACAAGCTTCTTGCATCTGGGAGTGTGAATATTCTGTTTAAATATTGGGAACTCAAAGAGAGTGAGTCGGCGAGTTTGTGGATGACGTATGGCATACGGCGGTCTGAGTGGTGGACGGCGGGCAGGTTGTTACGTACAGGAAACAGACCCGGACGAATGGACAGTGACCAAGCCGGGATGGGAAAGAGGGATTGCGCCTGCACCAGAGCATAAGTGGAACAAGAAATCGTCATAACCACTGCTCATTCATCACGACTTCTCCAAACACGTTAATAGCGACACTCGTTGCTAGGATACAGTATCTAAGTAAACAAGACGTGTATTTGTGTCCTAGGCTAAAATATGCTCAGATAGAGTGAAATAAATTCACCAGGCTGATATATCATTAATAACTTGTAGACAAAATAAATTATTAGAATATCAATGAGTTCAACGAGACCAGAACAGGCCACTGGGCCTAAATACTTGATTTATTTGCACTTGATGACTTTATAGTGTTATGAATTAAGTGTTAGGGAAAATATTGCACACTTTTGTACAGTAGCCTAATTAAAAACAAAAAGAAAAACACTGAATAATTTCTCAAGCTTAAAGAGAGTATAACTGAAATTTGAGGAATTTTGGACAAAAAGTTTGATATAATATAACCTAAATGTTTATTTTGTTATTCAGTCTAAATGACATAAATAGACATTTTTAAATGTAATCAATTTTTATTACAAGATAATTTTATACAATTTCAATCCATTTTAATGTCTGCAATTTAACTTTTGTATTCTATGGTTATTTTGGTTATTGTCATAAATTTAAATAGAGATGATGATAATCAGTTCAAATATCAAACATATCAAGGCAATAATCAATCCAACCATAGTTTATCACTTAATTTGTATACATGATTTTAATATGTTAGATATAAGATTGTTTTGTATATATATATATATATATATATATATATATATATATATATATATATTCGACAGTCATTTCATTTATTGTAAATTTATGTATTACATGATATTGTTTGATTAAATGCCTGAAGATGCCAAGGGACGAAAATTTTGCACATTAGTTTATCCTTAACGTCAATGAATATTTATATTTATAAATTTTATTGATGTTTTTTTAAAACACTGATAAGTAATTTAGACTGAATAACAAAATAAACATTTAGGTTATATTATATTGTACATTGACTTGTCTGAAATTTATTACTAGAATGCTTACTAAGATAAAAAAAGTTTGATGTTTAGTTTTCTCCATTAATAAAAGTCAAGCACTAGTAGAACAGAATATTTCACAATATAATTCAAATCTCTTTTTTATCTTACACCATGAATTTGGCAGTTCAACAGAATTTTCTATAATACATACATTCAATTAAATTAAAATGGATAATATTTTATAAACCACGTTCTCACATAACACCTATATTTCTACAAAAACAACACACTATTGTGATCATTATTGTATTGCTCGAGTTATGACGTCATCGGTAATATCCGTGGCGCTACAGCCCATGAAGTGCCATGACCAACCAGCCGGCTGCTGGCCTCACGTCCACATGCCGAAACAGAGGTAGACGATCATCCAACTAGAATGGAGGTTTCGTGTGGTTAGCACGATGATCTCTCCAGCCGTTATAGCTGGTTTGCGAAACCGGATTTTCGCTACCTATCGTAGCTCCCCAAGTGCATCATGATGCTGGGTGGGCACCGGTCACATACACCGGCCTAAATTTCATGACAAAATTTCTTCCCCCATGAGGACTCGAACCAGCGCGCATTCCGTAACGCGAATCCTAGGCAGGATGCCTTAGGCTACGACGCCACGGCGCGGGACCATCGGTAATATATTCCATGTAACTTACAACGACGTGTTCGAGCATTTTTTTTTATTGTTTACTTTATTTTATTATATTTTATTTTATTTGAAAAAATTTATACCTTACTTATTAAAAACTCGTCATCTTTTTACATGTAATGTGTATTCCACCAACAGTGGGTCCTAATAGAAAATTTAAAAGGATTTTCTGGAACAGAAATACGACTTCGGTTGCCATGGAAATACTTACATCGTAATATCTGATAAATTGGATTTTTTACGTGTCCATTCTTCTACACACGGAAATCCGCATATAAATGACATACTTGTAAAAGTTTATTATAACCCATGGGAGATTACAATATATAAAAAAAACAATGCTATTCAGTTCTGCTTTGAAATGAACGCGAAACAGAACGCATGCACAATACATACGTAAATATAGAAAGTTAATACAAGCATAGAATTACTAACAAGCACATGAATAAATAATAATAATGTTTACAAGCTATTATATACTAAAATAATAGGTCCAAGAAATAAAGTTGGAAGACCTAATCTACGTTGGCTTGATGATACCCAGAATGACGTAATGGAACACAAGGTTAAGAGATAGAGAATTAAAGCACGTGATCGGACAGAATGGAAGGTGGTCATAAGAGAGGCCAAGGTTATACTCAAAGGAAGAAGAAGAAGGAGAAGAAGAAGAAGAAGAATATTTACGAGATATTCTCATGTGCTTACATGCTCGTACAGCATACCAGTTAAATTTTATTTGTCTGTGTCTCAGGAATAACTCTTTAGTTGTCCGCTTAATAGTACGACCTATTTTAATTCATACGACTTAGCTGCTGCTGCTGCTTCTGCTGCTTCTGCTGCTACTACTACTACTACTACTACTACTACTACTACTAATAATAATAATAATAATAATAATAATAATAATAATAACAATGATTTTAATAATTTATTATTATTGAAGGATTGACTGTTATTCATAGCTTATTTTTTTCGTTCATTAAACATATCGGTACTTAAATCTTACAACAAATTATTTTTATTGATTCTAATTCCATTGCCGAAATTCCTATATACAGTAGACGTTACACGCAATTATAGGGATTTCCTCAAATCTCCTTTCGTTTCTTGATGTGAAGCATCTACATTCGAGTTACCAGAGAGAAAATCTGTACCGTTTTGAACTGAAAGGTTTACTCTGACATCACACATGGTACCACTGAAACAGAATTATAAGATTAATATCGTTGTTGTACACTCGATTCGCCTTTCTCTAATTCCTACTTAATGCACCTCGATCTTTTTCAGTGTTAGCTATTAATTTACATCCATTTATCCCCCTTAAAAATTCTCTTGAATTCCTTCAACGGAACGATGAAAAACAGAGTGAAAGAAGTGGCCAAGAGACTTGGAGATCACATAAATTCTTCCACAGAGCCCAAATTTTCCTTGCGTACCTTTGAATGGTTTCTCCTTCCATTGCCTTCTCCTTTCGTACCGATTCATTGTGAGGTTTTCTTCACAGTAGTTATGGAAATATTGGGTAGGCTATACGGTCAAGTCGCCCTCGACAGTGTAGCTGGTATAGCGCTGGCCTTCTGTTCTCGAGGTTGAGAGTTCGATCCTGGCCGAGGTCGATGGCATTTAAGTATGTTTAAATGCGACAGGTTCATGTCAGTAGATTTACTGACATGTAAAAGAACTCCTGCGGAACAAAATTCCGGCACACCGGCGATGCTGCAGTTGCGAGCGTCGTTAAATAAACCATAATTTAAATTTAAATTTATATGGGTCAAATGAAATACACTACATTGTTAAAGAAACTATATATTGTATTCTATTCTTTTAATTCGAGTATACTTCGTTCCATGATGTCTGACAGGAGAAGTAAACATTGACGGCAGAGTAGGAGAGAATCATAATTGTTATTCAACCAATGGCAGAGGTCTCATTCCATGCTTGTCTTGAAGTTGGTAGAACGCTTCAGACCCCCAACTTCAAGACAAGCATGAAATGAGTCCTCTGCCATTGGTTCAATAGCAATTATACTTCTCTCCTACTCTGCCGTCAATGTTTACTTCTCCTGTCAGACGTTACGGAACGAAGTATATATATTTTACGTAATCATTGGTATTTCCTTAAATTCCGTATCGTTTAATTTGTTTCTGTGTATGATTATTCCCTTTTTAGAGTCGTGTTTCCGGTTTGTATAGCCCCGACGTTCTAGCTTTTCGCCTCTCGTCGAGCTGCGTAATTATTTCTTTGTCTGGTAAAACATTCCCAACTCACGAATTGTTCAAAATCATACTGTCACTGTGTCGTACCCATGGACCTGATGATGGATGGCGAAAAATGCCTGAATCTCAAATGACTTTCTCATCAAAGACAAGAAGTTGAGGCACTGACCAAAGGCGATATAAAGTGCTTCCATTGTTTCGTATTCACTGCGTTGAAATAAAGTATTTGTCAAGATCGTGAAGTTCATTGGAAAGATGCAGTCAGGTTTTAATAGCCTTAATTGTTACATTCCGGCTTAAAAAATTCAGTCATCATGTAATTATGACACAACTTGTTCCCTATTTGTAGTGTTATTTTCATCATCTTCTTTTTGGTTATTATCATTATCATCTATTATGAAATTCTACAGTTATTGTCTCTAAGCATAATGCTTCATTACCTCTTATTTTTGGTTCACTCATGTGCCTTATTTTTAATAAATTGACGAAGCTAGCGGTCGAGTAGCTCGGTTGTAGAGCAACTGGCTACGGACTAGATACAGGGATGTCAAAGCGCCTGCACTGCGTACTCTCAAGAACCCGCACATTTCCTTAAGAGCGATGATTGTACTTTACCTTGCAGATAAGTGAACCTTGTTAAATTTGTTTTGCTTGTAGTATGAGCACGTAAAACAGGCGTTTTGACATCTATGAACTATAACTGGAAGATCCCGGGTTCAGTCCCAAGTGATGACGAAATTTTTCTCGTTCCCAAAATTTTCAGAATGGCCCCACACTACATACGAAGCACTTCACTAGTTCTTCCTTAGTTCTTTTTCCAGAAGTCCGTAGACGATGCTCCTTTTTTATAATGAAAGACCTGACCTTGGGCAGAAAACTATCAATGAAATGCGATTATACAGTTACATTCCTGTTGATACTGCCATAGGGACACCAGATGGTTTTGGTGCAACAAGCGACACCGTCCAGAAATCTAGATTAATGGCAACAATTCCGCCAACATGCTCTTACTTATCATCTACAGAACAGAATAGAATTTTAGGGTAATGAAAGTAAACTTCAGGGCTCAAAATTTATTTTCGGAAACATAAACGGCCATCTATAGCCCATTATCGGAAAAAATATTGAAAATGAGACCCTCTCTCCGAAGGGAACGTCTGGTCACCCATAATTGGAAACACTACCACAGCTATCTCTGCTGTTACACAATGACGAACATAACCCTTTCCTTTGCCGATATTTATCATTTTTTCCATTAATAATAGACTGTAATTATAGTAGACCATGATAATATATCAACATCATTATTAACATCATCGTCATATCATCACCGTGTAACGCAGATTCGGCTTCCACGTGCATCATGGGCAACGTCGAGGATTTCAAACAGTTTCGGCGCACTACCCCTGGAAGATAGGCCTCGAGGTTAATTGACGAAAATTAAAATACTCTCTGTTCGGAAGAAGGCATAATAACATATGCTTTTTAGACATTACTTTTCACAAACATAATCACCATAATCACATATTTTTCCCCTACTGTAGTGAGAGATAAGAAATTCATGTTGGCAAAACTGACATACCTTACGTATAATTATAAGCTTAATCATATTAGCAAAACTGACTCATCTTTGTTGCCTGTTACTGTACAATTACAAACGTAATCATTTTAGGAACAATCCGTGCCATATGACTCAGTCACAATTACTAACATAATAATATTACCAGAGTCTAGTATATACAGTCACGAAGCTCAATACGTACTAAATGTATATATCCATAGATTAGTTGCTAACCACTAGGATCGCTACTATCGCCTCATTACAGACAATGCGAAATAGTACCGGCACAGTCTATTGTTTCTAGTACCCTCATAAACTCAAGCTTCGTGACTGTAATATTACATGATTACTACTGACGCACCGCTTATTTGTGCTGTTATACAAATAGTCATAATCACATTATCCCTATCTAGCCTATATAGTATATAAATATTACATTATGTATGATGTAAGTACTTGTAGAACATTGAAAAATAAAAAAGAAATATTGCATATTTCCCATTATTAATGCGCGGATTATCCGTTTTGCGGATTAACTGTGCATGATTTTTGGGCTCAGTGGTTCATTAAAAAGTTTACAATCGTACTTCTTGAATTGTTCCTGAGGATACATATCTTCATAGGAAAGAGTGACAATAAAGTGTTGTGGAAATGCTTCAGGAGACCGAAACCTGAATCTGCTTCTAATTGAAAACATGATCCATGCAAATATTTACAGTACTGTATGAAGAAATGTCAGAAGGAAATGAACTTGGGAAAGGAGTACGTCAAGGATGTCCTTTATCACCTACCCTAATCTACTTGGAGGGTTTAGTAAATAACTGCTTTCAGAACATGGGAGGAGTGATAGTAGGAGGAAGAAGAATAAATTGCATAAGATTTGTTGATGATATAGCGTTGTTAGCAGAAGAGGAGATGATACTAAAGGATATGCTACTGGAGCTAAATGACAACTGTGAGCAGTATGGGATGAAGATAAATGCAAATAAGAAGAAGAGCATGGTCATAGGAAAAAAAATACAGAATATAAACTTGCGAATTCTAAATGAGGCAGTAGAGCAAGTGGACAGCTTCAAATACTTGGGGTGTACTATAAGCAGTAACATGAGCTGCTGTCAGGAAGTCAAAAGGAGGATCGCAATGGCTAAGAAAGATTTTAATAGAAAAAAGAGAGCATCTTTTTCGGACCTCTGGAAAAAGAAATAAGGAAGAGGCTAGTGAAGTGCTTTGTATGGAGTGCGGCATTGAATGGGGGCAGAAACATTGACGTTACGACGAAGTGAAGAGAAGCGAATAGAAGCATTTGAGATGTGTTATATGGAGAAGAATGGAACATGTCAAGTGGACAGACAGAATAAGAAATGGAGCCGTGTTGGAAAGAGTGGGTGAAGAAAGAATGATGCTGAAACTGATCAGGAACAGGAAAAGGAATTGGTTGGGTCACTGACTGAGAAGAAACTGCCTACTGAAAGATACACTGGAAGGAATGGTGAACGGGAGAAGAGTTCGGGGAAGAAGAAGATATCAGAATGATGGACGACATTAAGATATATGGATCATATGAGGAGACAAAGAGGAAGGCAGAAAATAAGAAAGATTGGAGAAAGTTGGGTTTGCAGTGAAAGACCTGCCCTTGGGCAGAACGCTAAATGAGTGAATGAAGCAGTATTTTTGGTTTATCCGTACTTCTGGATTATCCGTCTAGATTCTGCCGCCATTAGCCCAGATAATCGGGAGTACAATATATACGTATTCATTAATTCATAGTGTTCTGTTTACGGGCAGTTGAAAATTTATAAATTCGTACCAGACAGAAGTAGCCTAACGTTATAGTTAAGACATTGCACTGCTGGTCGGAAGGTCGCGGCTTCGATACCTGATGATTCATGGAGTTTCTTCATTCATCTTATTCTCTCAGCCGCAGTATTTCCCAGAGATTTACTCCGCTCCTATCATAAATGAGTGTCAGTTAGCCTATATTTCCTTCGGCGTAAGGGCAGTAAGTACCCTCTGCTCATAAATGGCGGGGAAATTTAAACAGATCACTTGCGCTCCAAGACTGTTTGAGACAGAACACGCCCGCGGTTATGTTCGTAAGTAAACACGGCAGACTCAGTGGCGGACAATAGGAAAGGAACTTCAAAGACTGACTCCTTTCCAACTGTCCGCCACTGGGCCTGTTGTCTTTACTTACGCTATGAGCATAACTCCGGCGTATTCTATCTGAAACAGTAAGCTTGGAGCGCAAGTGATCTGTTTACATTTTCCGGCCATTTCTGAGCATGGGGGCACATAGAACTGACATGCCTACTGCTACTAAGCCCTAATGTCTGCTAAGGTGGAAATCTTGATCTCCCGCTTCCCTGTGGTAGAAGAAGCAATTAGGAATGAGAACATAATAAATCAAGCGACCATTTACACGGTGCAAGAGGTGTACGTGCAAATATATTTATATTTACGAGAACTATTCATAAAGAAACTTCCGTTTAATCGTAACAAAAATGACAATGTGGTTACAGGATTTGTTTACAACAGTTTGAAACTACAAACATTGATTTATTTTTATACAAATCGAGACACTTATCATAGCGTTTAACGAGATTTTGAATACCGTAGTCATAAAAGTCTCTCGCCTGTGACTGAAGCCAATCTACGACGCTGGACTGCAACTCTTTGTGATCGTCAAAACGCTGCTATGCAAGCCACTTCTTCATATGCACGAAAAAAATGGTAATTACTAGACTCCAAATCAGGGCTGTATGGAGAGCGACCAAACACTTCCCAGTTGAAATTTTGCAGTTTGGAGTACGCTGCGTACAGTATGCGGACGGGCGTTTACGTGCAAAAAACCACTCCAGATGAATTTCAGGCGCTTTACAATTTTCGCCACAAGAAATCGTATGACCGAGCGTATCTCACAGTTAGCCTGATTCTTAATTAAAGCACAAATTTTGAACACGCGTAACATTGCGAATAACAGCCGCGCGATCATCTCTATCACTGCTCGAAGCGAACTGAATCACACAACATTCACTGCAAGGACGGCGTCGCTATGCCGATTACTGCATGCTCTATATCAAAACGGAAGTACTTTATGTGTAGCTCTTGTAATCTTTAAAATTCGTGTAAATAACGCCCCCTATTTACTTTTTTCCTCGCTTTAATAATAATTTTTCTATAAATGTGTCACGTATTTTACGGTAAGGGAACTGTGCCTATTATCGCACATGCGCCTAATATCGCACCCCATGGTTTATGAGCTCAGAACAGGCATAAGACCCTGAATGGAATAGCAACTTATTCAATTCAATTAAAAGGAGTGTTAGCGCCCGCAGATGCATTGCTGCGAGCTTCAATACATACTACACGCCTTGAGTCAGGAATAGGCAATGGGAAAGTATTTGTAGTGTGTGGTGTTAAGGAATGATTATACAAACAACGGTAGGGAGCAAAACTTTTATACACTGTTAGTTTGATTTGGTTAGTCGTGTAATATTTTTATTCAGTTAAAGAAATATTGTAAACATTTTATTTTTACTGAAACAAACTATTTTGTTTCGTGTATGTTATTTGCCCAATATCGCACACTTACTGTTTTCCTATTATCGCACAGTGCGATATTAGGATGATGTTACTGCAAACCAATATAATCGTATAATTAATCTGGTAATTCGAAAATTCTTAAAAAAATTGTCATTGTAGATGAGTGCAAAATGTCGTAAGCTGTGGAAAGAGGGGGTTATGAAGGCTGCAATCATATCAGTTAGGAACAAAGTCATGGGATTGCAACGTGCTTCCAATATTTTCAATGTTCCCAAGTATACTTTAAAAGATAAAGTCAGTAACAAAGAGGAGGGTGTAGATAAACTAGTAAGCACGAAACTTGGTATGAAACATGTACTTCCATTTGAACTGGAAGATTCTTTGGTTTCACATTGCTTAGAAATGGAGTAGCGATTTTATGGTTTATCTGCAAAGGACTTAAAAACTATGGCTTTTCAGTTAGCAATTATGAAAGGTCTGAACCACCCATTTTCGAAGAACGATGAAGCCGCAGGACGGAAGACACCAGGAATTGAGTCTCCGGAAACCACAAAGCACGCCTATGGCAAGGATCAGAGGTTTCAATCAGGAGAACGTAATTACGTTTTTTTTTTTTACATTTATGAACCATTGATGAACATTGTCAACCAGTCACCAAAAAGACTGTACAACTGTGATGAGACAGACTTGACAGTGATTCAACACAAAGGCAACAAACTAGTTAGTCTGAAAGGTAAGAGGCAGGTTGGATCTGTATCTTCAGTAGAGAGGGGGTCTTTAGTGACTGGAGTGACATAAATGAGTGCAGCTGGCCATTTCCTGCCCCCGTTTTTGTTTTTCCTAGGCTCAATATGAAAGCCGAACTTCTGGATGCAGCACCAAATGGTAGCTTAGCGGTCTGTCACAAATCTGACTGGATTCAGAACGAACGTTTTGTTCAATGGTGTCATCACATTCTCAGCAATGTGAAGCCTACTAAAGATGACCCAATAATTCTAGTGTTAGATGGGCATTATCCCCACACTAGAAATGTTGAACTTCTTGAACTAGCACGTGTTAATGGTGCTCATATTGTGTGCTTACCTCCACATTGCACGCATAAGAAGCAACTCTTGGGTGTGGCATTCGTGCTACCTTTCAAAACTTACTATGCTCAAGGAATTGAACAGTGACTCAAACAAAATGCAGGCAGAGTAGTGACTCACTACCAGGTTGGTATGCTATAGGGAGAAGCTTTCAATAAAGGAGCAACTGTTGCTGTAGCTACAAATCGCTTCAGAAAAAGTGGTCTGTATCCTTGCAACCGCCATATCTTCAGCGACTTTGAATTTCAAGAAGTTTCTCCTAATACCCATGAAGCAAGTGATCATTCATCTGAAGCTTTACCAAATAGATTAGATGATGCCAACACTTCCCAACCTCGGCAAGGCTCTAGCAGTATCAACGAGCCAAAAACTCCACAATATTAGTCGAGAGGCAAACTCTATCTTTTGTTACACCTGCTGACATTTCACCAATTCCTAAAATAACTTACAACAAAAAAGTCCAACTAATAGAGGACGTAAAAGTGGTTCTGCTGCTCTACTAAAAAGTTCACAATATAAAAATGAATTGGCTGATGATTTTAAGAGGAAATTACTCACTAATAAGGAGACATATGAACGAAAAGGCGTTCAAAAGAAGCAGACTGATAAAGTACCTACTCAGAGGAAGAGACAGAAAAAACAAAGTCAGGTATCTTCAGATTCAGAAGACGAAAAGTTGGATGAGCCAGTATACATCTCCATTGATAATGGAGATAGTGAAAATGATACAGAATGTCCATATTGCAACGGGAAGTTTTCTTTTGACAAGAGGGGAGAAAAATGGATCTTATGCACTAAATGTGGAATTTGGTGCCATGAAGTGTGTTCTGGGGGTGATGACTACAAAAGTTTCATTGTGTTATTGTTTGGAAAGTTGGATTTAGTTCTCTAAATATCTGGATTATGTTCAATTAACAAACATTCTATAGCTTGTATATCAAGCTTTCAGATATAACTCCCTGTAAAGTTATTTGAATAATTTCGAAGGAAAAATTGTTTCGGGGCCGGGTATCGAACCCGGGACCTTTGGTACGTTAAACCAAAGGTTCCGGGTTCGATACCCGGCCCCGGAACAATTTTCCCCTCGAAATTATTCATTCCATACCTTGATAGCTGAATATGTAGTTATTTACTGTCAAACACATTGTATCAGAAAATCTTATTTCCGTGTTGTATTCGTATGTTATTAAAAAAACATGTTTTGTGCTTAAATACAACAGATATATAATAAATATGTAATAAAATTTGTTTCTATACAATGAACGTAACATTTGTCCTATGTATTTTTCACAAAATGAGGGGTGCGATATTAGGAGCACTATTTCTCCTTATACCGTTTTAGCAATTTTTCTTTTGTACTTGAAAAACAAATGTAAAATAAAAGTAATTTTTTAATTTGACCTCACTGATATAAGTATAATAAACCCGTATTAAGTATCCGTATTTATTTCAAATTTATGTAATATATTAATACTTGAAATACTACTTTTTCAAAATGGGTGCGATATTAGGCACAGTTCCCTTATGTTTTATGAATGATCGTATTAAGAAACGCCTGTCAGTTTAGACTATACGCACATCTTTCAATCACATGTAGCCTACTCCAGCACTAACATTCTGTTTCTCTCAGTTATAGATTGTTAACCTTTGCCGGGAGCTCACTCGCCACCATGATAGTCCTGTGGCTACAGCGCTGGACTCAAAACCTTGTGGACTAGGGTTCGATCCCCGGTGTACCCCTGGTTTACGACTAGTGTCGAGCAAGCCCGTGGACCAGGTATCACAGCGGCTTTCTCCGGGAGATCCGGTTCTCCTGTAGCATCCCAACAAATCTCAATCGTCATCTCATCTCATCACGAGTGTAGCATAGACCAGCCTCGTATAACGCACCCTGGGCAACGACTCTGTCGGTAAATCGGTCTCTACAAGCTGAAACATATGGGTGAAGGACGAACATTCAAGTACCCTCCATTAGTAAAGAAAAAACCTTTGCTATAGTGGAAGGATTCAATGTATTTAATTAACTTACGTAGCAGCAGAAGAATCTCCAGAAGTTGGAAAGGGAGTTCTATAAGCTAAGATGTCCAAATCGTGGGATTCAAAACAGGCAAATGTTTGTTTATGTGCACCAGAGATCCAACGACTCGGGATACAGTATTTCTTCGTCCTCAAATCGAGTGTCGTGGACCTCATCGTGATGCTAATTGCTTTCATAATGTGACACAACTTTTTAATAATATTTACGGCACACTACATCGTATCTTCCTTTATTTTAATAACAATCTACTTTGCGAATTTATGTTAATTCTTTTGTGATAATTCAGAGCTGATTGACATATCATTTATAAAGTGTATTTTTTAATATTTTTATTATTTAGATAACGTTACGTTGCATTTCTCTTAAAACAGTCTGCCATGAATAAAAATATAGCTGTGTTCGAAATTCGAACGTCTTAAAGAAAAAATGAACAATGCATTTAATTCCATGTGTTAATGTTTGTGTTTGTATATAAATTAAATTATTTGGAAGAGCGGCCCGGATTGAAATCCTGGTTGGGATAAGTTACGTGATTGAGGTTGTATCCGGGGTTTTCCCTCAGTTCATTAAGAGCAAATCGTCGTTGTTCCTGCAATAACTCCTAGGTGCAAAATATAAAATTTTTCAGTAGGAGGTAAAAACACATTTATTCATCCTATGGCAGCCGTACAAAGGAGACTGTGAATTCTTACATTTTCGAAAGAAAGAAATATAGGAGATTTGATTATTTGCTGTATCACTATTTCAGTTATTTAATAGAGCAAAAATCTGAAAATCGATAAGTATGTCACATAGGAGTTATTGCAGGAACAACGACGAAATGAGTCGACCTGATTGGCGAGTTGGTATAGCACTGGCCCTCTATGCCCAAGGTTGCGGATTCGATCTCGCGTCACGTCGATGGCATTTAAGTGTGCTTAAATGCGACAGGCTCATATCAGTAGATTTACTGTGATGTAAATAACTCCTACGGGACAAAATTCAGGCACATCCGGCGACGCTGATATAACCTCTGCAGTTGCGAGCGTCGTTAAATAAAACATAACATTTTTTAACGACGAAATGCTAGGTAACGTTCGGCGCCGAACTATGGACTTATTTCGCTGGAATTATCTCCTTCATTTCACTCAGACACTAGATAACCATGGGAGTTCATAAAGCGTCATGAAATAAACGAAAAAAGTAATATCTGTGACGGTACAAAGATCTTCATAGCAAAGCCTGGACTATAGACAATACCCACAAGCTGGACCACCGCCTAACTAATCAGGCGTTCGTAGGGAAATTTCGTTATTAACAAATTTTAAAATGTAGTATATTTCGTGTCTATAGATAGCCTTGAAGTATGAGACTTTTTTACATAATGTAGTTCAGTATTATTATATCCGATTATCTCTAAAAACATTTACACGTAGCTATATCCCTTACGTATATTATTTATTTTATAACCAGAATTCAGATATTTTCTTCGTGGGACGAAATATCTATCTTAGGTAATGAAATGTTGTGGCTTATAAAGTACGCCTAAATCAATAAATATAAAAATAAACTAATAGGCCTACGTTGAAGAGAATAAATCTTTCATCAACATTTTCCATAGTAATGAGAGTACAAGATAATATTTTAAAATAATTAAATAAATCTTTAAGCCATCCTAATTAGTTCTTAGGTTATCGTGTGGTCTTGGATCTGAGGTTTGCGGCTTCAAATCTAGACGAGGGCGATGGATTTTAAAGGACAATAGAATCCTTAGCATGGTTGTCTTCCGGGAAGGAATAAATAAGTTGTTGTTAACTTGTTGGTAGGCTATATACGGCACGAAAAACTTTTTTATCTTGGATTGAGGACTTCAGGAAAAATTTATCACATATTTCTGTCCACGTTGAATTTCGGTTCCGAATAACCTCTGCAGTTGAAAGCGTTATTAAACAAAATAGTGCTCCATCTATTGAAGGCTGTAGGGCTCCAGATTTCAATTTATATTTCTGCTAATATAGGCTAGTGTTTCACAACTTGAGTCGTTTTAATACTCAGATGGACATATCGTTCTGATATTTTCATTAAAATTTAAAACTTTGCTGTCATTCTGTGCAGGTAACCAAGTGGTGTGACGTATAATTGACAAAGTGTGATCTTTAAACAGATAATCCCAAACAACTCCTAAATTAACTCAATATAATATTATCTAGGGGGGAATTTATTTTGTGGGGAGAAAATTCCCCTTTGCACAACCCTTGAATTCATCACCGATTTTCGACGGCGTATCATATTTGTCACAATGACACATCGTGTATCCATGCCAGTAATCTATACAGAGTAGAATGAAACATATATTATTTCACACAAGTTACAGATCAAATCATTACGAGCAAATTTCATCAAACATTATTTATCATACGACAAATAAATAATCTATTGATAAAATGAAATACACCTTGTAGCAACGCTACAGAGCATGAAAGTCGTAAATAATCATTCACTTTACTTACTTATGGGTGAAATTCAACCTGAGGTATAGTGAGGATCACGTAAGAGTAGTTCCTAAAAGTCTAATTTGGCCGTCTCTTCAGTGTTGCCAACTAAAACCATCTATGACCAAAGAGGGAAAAATCACAACAATGCTACGTACTGAAATAATAATAATAATAATAATAATAATAATAATAATAGTAGTAGTAGTAGTATAGTAATTAACAATAACAATTTCTTACTTATTTACCACATCTCATCTTTATGTTGCGTGGTGTTTTCTAAATGGTTCAATAAATTATTAAATAGTATATTTTCCTCATGGGCTTCTCGCATATTATATTGGAAATTAGGATTAGTATGATCTAATATTAAAATTTATTTTGTATGGCAACATGAAATTCATTGCTTTAACTAAACAGTTTACGATTCACGAGACCTAACCTAAAAATGTAGTTTGATCACGTGAAATGATTAGTACGAATTCTGAAAACAGAACGCCACTTTAAAATGTACAGCTTACTTAAAAACTTACAAGCACTTTCTTTCTTGGGGAAGTTGCTACTATGCTATTTCTTCTCTTGGACATTTTAATAAAAATCTAAACACGAAAGAATTTCATTAAAATGTAAAATATATTTACGTGCATATTTCATACGAAGTAGGTCTATAAGTTATTTCTTATTTAATTACACTTACCTGAATATAGAGTTGAATTGGAATCACAATACAACAGAACTGAATTGTGTATTTATATTACTATTAATACCGGTATTACTAATTAATTATTAATTCACAAGCCTAGGTACTAGCATTTTCATCAGTTTACTTTATTGCAAACCGAAGTTATCGCTACCAATATAACGGTTAGAAAGTAACTGCCAGTTGTAGTATTTGTCAGTACCCGAAATTCGAAACGAAGTTGGCAAAAGAAAATTCAACCTGAGAGCGAGAAAATCACTATAATCCACTAGCATATGTAATAAAGGGGAAAAATGATTAAGTTTCACTCTTAGGGTATTAAGTAAGGTGACCCAAACTATACCCTACCTGCAGCATTGCCGGTTTCCACAACGACGTTACTACAGCTGACGGGTGAAATTTTGAAATCCTTTTTAGACGACCATTCGAAATCTGTACATTTTATGACTAAATTACTACTAAAACATGGTCATATGTTACGGTGCTCTACCGTAAAATAATATAACTCATATTTTTAAACAGTTGTATGTAATCCGCCATAAAAAAATTTAACACAAAAATACTTTTTTCTTTTTTTCGAAAACCGTTCTCAAAGAAACATGATGTTGTTAGACATTTTTGTTCATCATACTTCTAGTCAAGGGAAAAAAGGCTAATTGGTATTTCCCGGTCTCTGATCGGGTCAAAGACCCTGAGAGAACTGATATTTTTTTTAACCCTTACTGTGAATTTCTCTGAAGTCCGGAGGACCTAATTAGTCAAATCTACTCTCCTCACCTCCACGCTGGGCCCCTTGAGATCTTTCAAGATGCGGAAAGAGAGAGTGCTGTGCGGAAAGCAACGGGAAGCTACCGCATTTATCTTTCCCAAGAAAGACTGTAAATTTAATATGGCTGTCATAATGTGTCTTCCCACGGTAGAGTAGCTGAAGAAAGAATGATGAGGAAGGTGATCAGGAAGAGAAAAAAGAATTGGTTGGGTATCTGGCTGAGAAGAAATTTCCTACTGGAAGTTGCACTGGAAAGAATGGTGAACGGGAGAAGAGTTCGGGGCAGAAGAAGACATCAGATGATAGACGACATTAAGATATGAAGAGTCCACTGCAAGGATGATGGATGTCACTTTCTTGTCGAAAATGAACCAAGACTGTCAATGCATAGCTTAAGACATATAGAATGTACATAGAGAGTTATATGGCATTAACACTGATAATCATTGTCCAGTAATGATCGGAAAATCACAGTTAAAGTTTGAGCGCTAAGCATTTGAAACTTTCAATTGCTTCTCATGAAAAATGTATTCCAAATGACATCTATCATTCTTGCAGTGGACTCTTCATATATGGATCATATGAGGAAACGAAGAGGAAGGTAGAAAAAGGGAAAGATTGGAGAATGCTGGGTTTGCAGTGAAAGATCTGCCCTTGGGCAGAATTAATGTATGAATGAATGTGTGAATACTTCTAGAAAGTAGTCATATCTGAGAAGAAATATGAGTAGTATTTCCCCTTCTGTTCTGTATAGTGGCAATCAAATACTGACATCGCACTAGATAATGTCTTCGCTAATTATAGAATAGAATAGAATGTTTTATTTTCGCTGGCAGAGTTAAGGCCATAAGGCTTTCTCTTCCACTCAACCAGCCTTAATCAATACAATACATATTTAAATTACGAATATTTACACTACACTTAAAAGATTCTTTATCAATATTCTTCAGTTAAGTTTTAACGACTAGTACATGTTTATTTAAATTTAGATAAACCTATAAGATAAAGTAGTAACATAATTTATGAGCTAATTTAATTCAATCAATTATAATTAATTTGTGATAGCCAGTAAAATGATGAGAATTAATTTAATATAAGTTTACTAGAACTATGTTATAGGGGAAAAAATATAAATCTAAAATATATTTATATAATGAGAATATTAATGTAATGAAGTTTTGCCATTAGAGGTTTTGTATTCTATTTAGAAAAATTAATGATAATAAGAATGGACAGATGTTTAGTTATAGTATTTTAATAGATGATATCAATGACAAAACAATGAATATCTCTACTATTACCAGTTATAGTACTAGCATAGTAACATTGGTAACACTGACGTACATATTATTATTATTATTATTATTATTATTATTATTATTATTATTATTATTATTATTATTATTAAGTATATTCCCTACGAAATTCCAATCTCTCGTATCTTGGCAGGTATTACGGTACACTAGTACAATATACACGTGCTATTATATAGTTGTATCAGTCAATCATTTTATGGCTATTCAAACTCGAGACTATTTTTGGCCTCATTCACTAAAGCTCACCAGAGATTTCTGGCTTCTGCTACTTCTTGAAAGCCTCTCGGTACGTGCAGAT
The DNA here is from genome assembly GCF_040183065.1 of Periplaneta americana. NCBI lineage: Eukaryota > Metazoa > Arthropoda > Insecta > Blattodea > Blattidae > Periplaneta > Periplaneta americana. The sequence continues at coordinate 96,019,513 of NC_091128.1, forward strand.
CCTTGTCCACTTGCTCCTTACATCGCGGTCTACCGAAGGGTTTTTTCCATCTTAAATTCCTCTCCTTTTATGAGGAGATTTGTCTCATTTCGAAATACCATATGCCCTAGCCATCGTAGACTTCGGCTTTTCAGTGCCTGTATTTCTGAATCTTTATATAGAATTCTATTTTTAGGACTCTCCATGCACCCTGGTCAAGAATGGAGCAAAAAATATTTCTCAAAATTTTGTTTTCGAATCTAATAAGAGACTTTCCTAACTTTTTTTTTTGTTAGAATCCACTTTTGTGCTGAGTATAAAAGCGCAGGTAATGTTACTTTTCTTTTTTCTGAAAAGGGGTTCGGTTCTCAAATTTTTTTGGAGACTGTAATAGCATTTGTTTGCATTAGCTAAGTGATGAGTGATTTCATTCCCAAACAGGTTTTCATCGTTAATCATACACCCCGGATATTTAAATTGTCCTACTTTTTGAAATTCCCAATTGTCTATATAAAATATATTTATATTATTATTTCAGTGTCTTGACACTTTCATATGTTCGTTGATTTTTAAACCATTGTCTTTTTAACATTGACGAAAATTCAGAATATTGTTTGATGACTTCTGCTGGTTTCTCCACTGGAACAATGTCATCTGCGTAAGCCAATATATAAAATTTGTTTAAATCGAAATAACTTAATTCCCATAATAATTTTTTCTTTATAATTTTCTGGAGTGATTTTCTTAACATAAAATTAAAAAATAATGGAGATAGTTCATGTTCTTTCCGAACATCACAATTTATAAAAAAAAAAAAAACAAAAAAACTGTCAGACACATGATTGCCTAGTTTTATTTTGCATTTGGAGCTCTCTGTACAAGTTTTAACGCTATTATCAATACTGATATACCTTATTTTATATATTTTGTATATCGTATTTACGCGAATCTAATGCGCACCTCAAATTTGAAACTTAAAATCATAAAAAAAAAGAGTTTGTTTTGAATGTAATGATCATCAATGGCAGGATATACGGTATTTATTTAAACTTATATTTAATACAACAGTGGATCTGTACGTAAAACATCAGAACACAGAATTTATACAATTGGACTATTGTTACATGAAATAGGGTAAGTAAACATTTGACTCACCACTATTCACTAATGCTTTCATCACTGGAATCCTCGGAGATATCTACGTCAGTAGATTCATTTCCTCTTTCTCCATCATTCTCGTCGTTCCAGAGTATGTATCTTCGCTGCCATCCAAAGCATTTGAAATGCAGTATTTCTCGAATGCTTTTACAATTATTTAAACGCTCTATGCAATAATAGGCCAACGAATAAATACCGGTAAATGAATAACTGTAATGAAGTGGAGAATCGCAGCAATGCGTTATGACATAACAAACGATAAAATATTTGAAAGAAGTTACCGATGAACTACGTACGGAACGGATTTGCACTCGAATCTAATGCGCCATCGAATCTAACGCGCACTCCAATTTTGAATACTACATTTGGACAGAAAAGGTGCGTATTAGATTCGCGTAAATACAGTAGCTACCAGCACAATATTATTGATAACACTAGAACATCAGTTATCTCTTTTATTATACAGTTATAAGGATAAGTAATGTAGGTGCAGTGTAATTATCTAAGTTGTGTCAGGTAATTAATTAAGTTGATATGTAATTAATTAAGATGATATGTAATTAATTAAGATGTTATGCAATTAAGTTGATATGTAATTAATTAAAGTGATATGTAATTACTTAAATCGGTAGTAGTTGGGTGAAATAGAAGTACTTATAAGTTAGGTTTACTTTTGCTTGTTGTAGGCGTTATTATAGAATAGTTTTTATTTATAGTCCTAGGTTTATTGCATCTATTTATTTATAGTTAGAAGTAAATTTACGTTTATTTTATTTTTATTGCTGTAATTATTGTATAATTGTAATGGTATTATTGTATATTATATATCACTGCCACTGGGTGTATACCCAATTGCAGTGTTAATAAATACATACATACACATATTAATGCTATAATGGAAATATTTACATAACAAGTCTTTGCTGTAAACTTAATGATATTGTCAATGCTGGCACATCATTTATACCTGTTATAATAGCTACAATCATAATATTATTAATAATATTTGCACAACAGTTATCTCTGTTATTTTACAGTTACAGCATAGTACTCGTAATAATGAAAACATTCACACTTAATATCCGTGCTGTTATGCAGTTGTAAACATAATGACATTGTCAATACGGACACGTCATTTATACCTGTTACATAGCTACTAGCATAATATTGACATAACTGACACACCACTTATCCCTGTTGTTATGCAGTGACTACACAATAACATTGGCAACACTGACACACCACTTACCTCTGCTGGTACATATGCCACTACTGCCGACAGGATGTGGACTGTCGCCACATGACGTGGAGCGAGGAACGGGCCGCCCGTGGTACGCCACAGTGGTTTACCTCCCTGCTCGTTGTTCAGTCGCTACGTCATCATCGGCGTCGCAGTGTTATTTATGCATATTGTGTGTTGCGAGGGTATCGACGTCCAAACACGGCAAGTACAGATATATCGAACGTCGGTTTACTAAATACACAGAAGCCTCTTTGTGGCTGTGGGGATAAGCCCTTCCAAAATCTGACATGCAGGCTGTGTATTCCCTCCCCCCTTCAACTGTTTTCAAAGAGCAGTTGATTTTATTATCATCTAGTTTTAAGTAGATTAGACATACCACAATTTTTAAACCATTTTGAACCCTCTGCTCTTTTTTTTTTATTTCACGCGAATATTCTGAAATGCCAATTATTCCTTGCTTATTATACAGGCAATGGATTAATTTCGGTTTATTTTTATTCCTTTTTCATGTTTTATGGACGCTGCATAATAGGTAATTAAACACATTCAACACGTATAAACCTTTAAACCTTACGATAATCAACTCCCTTATATTCTGGCTTTATACAGACAACTCGGTTCCTTTATTGGGCTTTTGATCCTCTCTCTCTACGTGTGTGTAAACTAGTCACAGCGACCTACAAATTTGCACGAAGCCGATGAAATTTGGCGTACATTTGTTTTCCCATCCCGACACACACCACATGTTACAAATATTGCAGATATTTATAAACGAAATTGTAATACAAATCACAACCGTTGCTTACCTTTAATCCAGCTGATAAAACTGCTGTAAAATTATGGATATCAACATTAATGTAACATATCTTTCAGATGATAATATTGCGTTAATAGAGGAATGGAAAAATGATCAAATTTGTAGAACAAATTAAAGTTGTTCCGTTTTCTGAGAATATACGATCTGATTTAATTTCGCTTTCATACCATAATCATAAAGTTAAATAATAATGAATATTATGCAATATTATAATGAATATAAATAAAATATATGATAATGCGCTTAGTGTATACCGATTAATGCAGGACTGCACTAACTTTTCTATATTCAGTACACGAGCTGGCGCACACTGGGTTACTGAACTACAATATTTACTAAAAGAATATTTGAAGGGGTTTCATTATTTAGCTTATTGTCTAGACTCGCAGCAGCGCAAGGATCCAAATAGCCTTGAGTTCAAAATGTTCATTAAATAGAGAAAGAGTAGCTTACGGATTGTAACGGTATGTGGCATGAGTATTTAGTTTCTTAAAGGGAGTAAGGTTGGGCAGAAAATTATTTTCAGGTCTTGCTTTAACTTCATTGAAAGTCTTTACAAATTATTCGAAATTATTTATATAATCCTTTTTAATGTCATTTTTATACAATTCTTTTAACAGCTTTTATCACAAGTCTTAAACATTATTATATCATCCGTTATTGACACTTAAATTTTGTATTAATTGATTAATTTAATGTTCTACCCAAGGGCAGGTCTTTCACTTCAAGCCCAGCTTTCTCCGATCTCTCATATTTTCTGCCTTCCTCTTCGTTTCCTCATATGATCTATATATCTTAATGTCGTCTATCATCTGATATTTTCTTCTACCCGAACTCTTTTCCCGTTTACCATTCCTTCCAGTGCATCCTTAAGTAGGCAGTTTCGTCTCAGCCAGTGACCAAACAATTCCTTTTCCTCTTCCTGATCAGTTTCAGCATCATTCTTTCTTCACCCACTCTTTCCAACACAGCTTCATTTCTTATTCTGTCTGTCCACTTCACACATTCCATTTTTCTCCATATTCACATTTCAAATGCTTCTATTCGCTTCTCTTCACTTCGTCGTAATGCGCCATACAATGCCACACTCCGTAGAAAGCACTTCACTAGTATCTTCCTTAGTTCTTTTTCCAGAGGTCCGCAGAAAATGCTCCTTTTTCTTTAAGGGCTTCTTTGGCCATTGCTATCCTCCTTTTGACTTCCTGGAAGCAGCTCATGTTACTGCTTATACAGTAGTACACCTAAGTATTTGAAGCTGTCCACTTGCTCTACTGCCTCATTTAGAATTCTTCCTATGACCATGCTTTTCGACTTATTTGCATTTATCTTCATCCCATAGGCCTACTGCTCACAGCTGTTATTTATCTCAATAGGATATCCTTTAGTATCATTTTCTCTTCTGCTAACAACGTCATATCATCAGCAAATCTTATATACTTTATTCTTCTTCCTCGTACTATCACTCCTCCCATGTTCTGAAAACAGTTTTTTATTAAATCCTCCAAATAAATTTTGAATAGTGTAGGTGATAAAGGACATCCTTTACGTATAAATTCCTCTCCCAGTTTCACTTCCTTCTGACATTTCTTCTCCTATCCTGACTTTGAGGGCCTAATTAGTCAAATCCACTCTCCTCACCTCCACGTTGGGACCCCTAGGATCTTTTAAGATGCGAAAGAGAGAGTGGTGTGCGGGAAGCAACGGGAAGCTATCGCATTTATCTTTTCCAAGAAAAACTGCAAACATGACATGACGAATTTTCCACGGTAAAGATTTTTATTAATAAGCTATTGTAATTACTTTTATTTCAGTCGTGTTATGTCTCTTCTTTTACTGTGTTTTATATGGTATGCTTGGACTTTAAGTACATCTCAAAATTGAGTAGTTTTAAAAATAAAATGAAATGTAGTCTGTGCCGGAATGGGTAAATATAGTTCCGTAATGATACCTGATCTTGATGTTCTTGTGCGCATGCGCCCTGACCCTATATCTATTCACATAATCAAATCGGTTTTTCTTCTCTCAAGAGAGAGCGATTGACCCTGATTTTGTCGCGCTGTAGTTGCCAATCGAGTGAGTTTGAAGCAATGTCTCATCACCTCAGAGTTGATCCGTACAAGTGTAACTTTTCGTTCTACAAAGGAATTTTACAATGCTACATTTGTTGGGTTCAACTTTCTGTACATTTATAGAACAAAACTGAAATTCTTTCAGTCATTTATCATATTATACTGCTCTCTTAAATTGACTTAGCATATTGGGAATTCAATCAAAAACACGCTATGAAATGTTCCATAAAAGCAATTCTTATCTTGAAAAGGAAGCAAAAATGAGCTAAATTATATTAAAATTTTTGTTTTAAATAGTTCAAAGAATAATTCCCTGAAATTAATGGCATTACGATTCACTCTGTATAGGTCTTCCGATATTAGTTCAACAGCAAGCTTCAAGATGACACCGAGTGACAATCGACACATTCAGAACTCTTTTGTTTGTGCAATATTTAGGCTATGTTAATTGATATATTGATTTCACGAGGGCTGGATCCGCGATGGATCCCCGAACGAAACTCTTTTTAGGCCCATTGTACGCTCTATATGAGATGATTGTCTAAGTTCGACGGATGGCCCGAGTACAATTCGTGAATCCGATATTGATAGGTAGACCATCCTTCCTGCGTCCTACAGGTAAGGTCACATCATCTGTTCAGCCCGAATCCAGAGTCCGAAGCTCCAAGCCCTTATAACCTGGACCAGCATCGGAAACCCGTACTACTCCCAGATATTAATCGAGCCTATTTTTACTATTATATATGACATTAAATGTGGGGATCAGTGACGAATTTAGGCCTAAGCAATCTAGGCACTTGACTAGGGCGGCAATTTCCAGGGAGGCAGCATTTTCTCTCTCTTTTTCTCTTCCCTTTTTTTCATTTTCCAGTGAAATTTGTTTTTAAAACATTTGTTGCTAAATCTTTTCTGAAGTTTGTTCTTGAACAAATTATGGAAGCGGGATATTGTTTTGTTATCGCATTTTCGTGGTCGTCGCGAGTGTAAAAGAAAAATATCCAGCTGCATAGTTATATTGTAATGCCGGTATCACATTGTTATATTATGAAACTGTTTAAATTTAACTCCTTGTATGAACAAGAATGCATTGTTCAAAGTCAAATTGAATGTGTGTGTTTATTATTTATCGCTATAAATAGCAACCAGAACTCTCATTTACTTTTACAATATAATAATATATCGTTAACAGTACTATTAAATCACTTTCCAGCAAATGCACTATATAATTCGATGTGAAAGATTTATTCCGCAAAGAGTTGTAGTTTATTTTTAATTTCGGAATATGTATTATATGTCTTTCTCGTGTTAAATTCTATCGTACCTGGTTAACATGTTTCGGTCTGTTATTGACCTTCTTCAGAACTGGCTGTTGTTGGTCTTGGCGCCTTTTGTTTTGTTTCCTGTGGGAGTGTGTTTGTGTAGTGTAATGTGAAGTCAAAGAGTGTATGTGTTCTGAAATTGAGTTGTGTGTTGAGAATTTCATTTAGATGTGTTTATTTTTAAATTTACTTCATAATTCCTATCGAAGTAAGAAATATTCGTAATAATACCACCAACAAAACCAATCCTTAGAACTAAACCACAGCTTACCTTTCACAAATCAATTTTGTTTCAACAATGAATAAGTTTGAATGTACGAGTATTTCTTTGCATCGAGTCTGATGTGCTTCGTCAGATCGACTTTGATGACATCATCAATGCTTTCTCTGTGGTGAAAGTGCGAAGGAAATCTTTATAATTAACAAGTAAGATACATGTATTTTGATTCCAATAATTTATTGTTTTCTGAATTGTAACATTTCATTTAAAACTAATTTAAACTAAACATGACCTGTATAATAGCTGCTCATAAACTGTTTCTGAGAGTTGAGGGGCAGCAAATTTTAGCACTGCCTAGGGGCGGCACTATACCTAAATCTGGCCCTGGTGGGGCTAGTGGAGAGTATTATTAGGAAAAACGGGGGGAGGGATCCCTCTGCGACGTCTGTTTTTTCCACCACAATTAAACCCCGGACCTGACAGGGGATCGAATCTGGGCTGCTTGGATGGAAAACCTAGCTATGTAAGCAACTAATATTTATGTTGCAGTCGATCTGGTTGGCGAGTTGGTATAGCGCTGGCCTTTTATGCCCAAGGTTGCGGGTTCGATTCCGGGCCAGGTCGATGGCATTTAAGCCACAGGCTCATGTCAGTAGATTTACTGGCATGTAAAAGAACTCCTGCGGGACAAAATTCCGGCACATCCGGCGACGCTGATATAACCTCTGCAGTTGCGAGCGTCGTTAAATAAAACATTGCATTACATTTATGTTACAGGTTCATATTATTGTGTATGAAATCCCATCAAGTGAAGGGACTGGAATAAAGTGCGCAAGCTGTAGGTTGTTGAACATGACTGTGACACAGCAGTCGCGGGGATGTAACCTCGATCATAATGCGACATAATTAACAGACACATGACTTGGATGTCAGTCAGGACGCCCGGCCGCCGCGCAGGAGAGGAAGGCGAGCGCTGCTGGAGGGCCGAACGTGGCTCCTGCGTCTTATACTGCCTGCTTAACTTACATATATTTTTTATCGTGAAACATTTATGCGCTTGACATTAGAGAAATATGGTCATACTTTCTATTAATACGGTGACGTTATTAATCACAATAGGTTTTGGGTGACTGAAATTGTAATGTGCTCAAAACAAATTAGTTTCGAAACCAGCCAGCCGTGATAAAACAAAAAGGAAATCAAATAATTATGACATAATGGATTTACTATCAGTCGTGCAAATATGAGGGATCGGAGAGTATAAAGACTGAAAGAATTAATTTAGCATAGTCAAATTCTGAAGTAATTAACTGTAGTAATAATTTACCAATCGACGGGCTGGTTCAAAAGGAAAACAACTCTAAATTTAAACATTTGAGAAATCTGCGTTTGTCTACCGATCAGAAGTTGCGCTTGATGTGGGTTCGATTCCCGCTTGGGCTGATAACATGGTTGGGTTTTATCTGAAGTTTTCGCCAACCGTAAGGCGAATGTCAGGTAATCTATGGCGAATCCTCGGCCTCATCTCGCTATCACCAATCTCATCGTCGCTAAATAACCCAGTAATTGTTACAACGTCGTTAAATAACAAACTAAACGAAAACATTAAAAATTATCCGAAGCAGAAATTGAAACCCACAAGCAAACGCGCCTATTGCGTGTGTTAGCCCGGTGGCCTTATAATTGTTATTATTTATTATTGCTATAGTTATTATTATTATTATTCAACTTATTATTCAACTTACTATTGTTATTATTATTATTATTATTATTATTATTATTATTATTATTATATTAATTGGTTTTCTCATCTTTCTACAAGGAATATAAATGGTACATGGCTTAATGATGGATTTACATCAAGTACCACAAATTATTCAGCATTTAGGAAACGTCGGATAATGTGACATGTGTCTAAAATTACTGTTTTTTAAGAAGTGGTAAAATATGTTGCAGATGTAAAGAGTGTAGCTGCTGGACTAATGTCTTCGGTATGATGTCAATGGTTGAGTGTATTATTGGGTGACCTTCCACATCTCCTTGATTTCGGAGGCTGATTCCATGTAGGCCCTACTTGTTGATTTTTTGTGCAAAAATGTGTTGTAGGTTGAAGGAGAAATACTATGTCTATCATTGAGACTTCTTATTTGTTATTGTTGAAAAGGAGTATGTGTGGTCTGTTGTCTTGAATCTTGATATCCGTCCGGATATCTCTACACCAATATATTTTGAAGTTTTCGTTTTCTAGGATATTATATGGTTCATATTTGTGGTAAGAGCTGATTCGTTGGTAAGCTTAGTTTTGCTTGTTATCTCTTTGTGGATGATTTTGGCTACATAGTTGTATTATTATTATTATTATTATTATTATCATTATTATTATTATTATTATCATTAGGCCTATTATTATTATTATTATTATTATTATTATTATTATTATTATTATTATAGGCATATGAAAGCGGATATTATTTCCTTAAACCTAGAGCATATATTATCTTACCCTTAAGTCTCTCGAATTGAAATCTGTATGGTCTACATATTTATAGAGAATCATATTATATCTAATGCAAATTAAATTTCATATTAAATATTTTCATAATATATGTGGAGATCTCAGTAGAGCTGGCTTTTCGTTTTATAATTCATGATGCCGTTCTTCCTGGGGACAGTTCTCAGTTAATTTTGTATCCAATATGATATGTCCCCAGCTGAATCAATAATTAATTAAAAGTATGACCTTTTCAGTAGCGCCCCATATGTGTTACATGCACTTCAATAATAAGAGCTTTTTTTTCCAATGGTGTGTACTTGACTTACGTCGTACACCTATATGAAGCCAGTTATTGCAGACCAATTTACCGACAGAGTCGTTGCCCAGGGTGCGCCATAAGAGGCTGGTCTACACTACACCCGCGATGAGATGATTATGGAGATTTGTTGGGATGCCACAGGGGAACCGGAGCTTTCCGGAGAAAACCCCTGTGTTACCTGGACCATGGACTTGCCCAACACAAGTTATAAATCGGGGGTACATCGGGGATCGAGCCGGGGTCCACAGGATTATAAGTCCAGCGCTCTAGCCGCGAAACCGCCATGGCGGCTCAGAACTAAATATTGGAAGTTATTTTCTGATTCCGTCCTTGATGTACATCACTCTGTGGTTATAATTTCTTGTGCATCCCTAGTTCAAATATTGAGAGACTTATGATAATTAATTTTCAATGCATTCACTTAAAAATCCTTTTAAGTCGGTGTGCAGTAGCTCATTATTTGGTAGCAATTTCATCAAAAAGATTAGTTCCTAAGTACGGACTCCAACCGACGAATTTCGTGATATATTTGGACATTCAAACCTTTTGGGTCATTAGACAGATTTGTAATTAATAAACTGACTGGGCATCATCTTCCATAAAATTCAGTATTCCGAGGATAGAGAGCCTTATTCTTCAGACCATGTCTGATTGTATTTAAACAACAATTTCAATAATTCGTGCACGCCCTGTGTAATGACTGAGAACGCAGTACAGGTTGCCGACCCCTGGAACAGTTAGTGTGTGATATGCAAGCAATTCTCTAATTTAGCAGTAGCAGCAGGCAGACGCCTGCACGATAACTACATTGACGTGACAGCCCGGCACACAGAGCGACGTCTTGCAGCCATAATATGGACAGAGTTAAGATAGCTGCGCTGTCGCCGTGCAGAAAAAGATAAACTGATGGCTGCTGTCATGTCTGTGGCTTCAATCATCTTTAACTACAGCCCGTTCTGCAAACTTGTGCACAGAGTTACGAATGTATGCGTGCCATTCGCAGCTATTTTCTCTCGTCCTTCACCGACGACGGCATTTTGCAAGAGAAGATAGGGTTGTAGTACGGTAGCATTGGAGTTATAGTGGAGCAATAATGACAGAAAAACGCACCCTAAATATTCGAGGGGAAAATCTGTTTACAGACGTTTTCTCTCGCATGAATATACCAAGCCAACTGCGAATTCCGGGTCACTTACATAAGAAATGAAATGAATGATTAAACTGTGAATGGTTCCGCCTCTGTGAACGAATTCAGAGTCTAGGTACAGTATGTATGTATGTATGTATGTATGTATGTATGTATGTATGTATGTATGTATGTATGTATGTATGTATGTATGTATGTATGTATGTATGTATGTATCTATGCATGTATGTATATGTATGTATGTATACTTTTATTGAAGAACGTTGTATATTACAAAGTAATACCACATGGTTTTTGGTTTTCCTTTGCTACAATATTTAAGGGGTTAGGTACAGCTTAAAGGAGTAAAATTTTGGAAATATTCAACATAAGTTATGGTGAAAGATGAGAGGAACAGAGAAAAATTCTCTCCGGTACCGGAATTTGAACCCGGGTTTTCAGCTGTACGTGCTGACGCTCTATTCACTAAGCCACACTGGATTCCCATCCCGATGTCGGATTGAATCCTCTCAGTTTAAGTTCCTCCTCTTGAGTTCCCTCTAATAATATATAATACATAATATTCAACATTTCTTTCCTCCATTACTGTTCCTTGGACAATAATGAAAATTAGTATGTGTAAAACACTATGCTTCTGATATATGATAGAAATATTTTTACGATTAAAAAAAATATTTATATATATATTTTTTCAAAATTCAAAATGCTGGCAGTTTACTGTGCAGTGATGAAGCGTTTTCCTCATAACTCAAAAACTATCCAACATTCTGTGATGAAATTTCTTTTATGTATTTATGCATGTCATATCTACAATATGATACAAACTCACTTCTCTACCTTTGATAAATTGTCTGATAAAAAATAATTTCATTTTAAAAAATGTTCAAGTATCAATATTTTCTTCTAACTCAAAATATGGAATGTAGTTTAAAGAGTATGATACTGTAAACATGAGTTTAAGTAATAAAATAAAAGAGAGAAAACATGAAAAGATTAAAAAGTTTGAGTTATGAGAGAAACGCTTTATCACTGCACAGTGAATTGCCACCGTCTTGAATTAAAAAATATATATATATATATATAATTTTTTGTAAATCGTAATTTTTTTTTTTCATATTGTAGAAGAACAATGTTTTACACATACTAATTTTCATTATTGTACAAGATACAATAATGGAGGGAAAAAATGTTGAATATTTTCAAAAAATGTTTACTGTTGCAAGCTGTACCTAACCCCTTAAGTTGAATGGTTTTAGTAGATCATGTTAACAAAGCAACCAACCTATCTATGATTCTCTATCAGTATATAACATAATAACTGTACAGACCTAATAGGCCAAGAAACTGTGTGCCCGTAGTCTAACAGTAAAGACTAATGATAGGCCTATCGATAAACAGTAGGTCTAATTATTACTGTCAAGTCGTGTGTGGTATAATATTAGAACTTATGCCTTTATTTGTCATATGTAAACTAATACAACAGGAATAGATACTACCACATTGTTATCAAATCTACAAATAAAAACCACAAAACCCTTTGTAGAATCGTATTGAATTGTTCCTCTCTCCATTTCTTTTCCCATCTGACACCGTATCAGCTGGTTGATCGGGGAAAACATGGCGGATGTGTTGCTTTGGCTGCATTTTTTTAAATGCATAATTAATAAAGAAGTAGTGTCAAAACCACTAGGTTTTTTGCCTACGCATAAAGACTGAACAACATGAGAGGAAAACAAGTGGGAGAAAATCACTAAATCAAGATTCAGTGGTGATACCATCAGAATGAGAATAAGATTGCAACAGGATCGTTGTAAGAATTAGAAGATAATTCTAACAGCTTATCTTCTTCTTTGACGTAAAAATTATTTTTTTGTCACCAGAGAGGATTTTTCACATTTTTTTTTTTCAGTTGTAGGAAGGAAAATAATTTTATGTTAATGAATCAAGATATTCTTTATATTTCTAACTACAGTCAACTTTGATTATAGTGAACCTTTACGGACCAGCATATTTCGTCCACTATATGCGAGGTTCACTAAACCCGAAGTGTCTGTTTCTATAGTACTGACGTTGCTATATATACAATATTAATGTCCGCTTGGCTCAGACCACGTTCAATATCAGTAGACTACTAATGTTAGCTTTATATTCCAACTTAAACACTTTACACTTCGACATCTTGATGTTCACAGTTTGAAACTTGAATCTATTCTGGCCATGTAGGTAGTAGGTACTGATCGATTTCGCGCGTCTTCCCACTAGAGGTATGCTACTGTGTACTCGGCCTTGGAATTTCCCCGGGTTCACTTTTACAAAGATGCTGGAGGAAGGTTGAGGTCTATTATACTGTAATCCTTCTTGTATTTACCCTTTGGTCATCATTATACTCTCCTTTACAAAAGAAAACACTTTTTCTTCCTATTCTTATAATAACCTCTTTTAAAGGAGTCAGAATTAATCCTTCCTTTATCCCTTACTGCATGCACTATTCTCTTTAACATGTTTCAAGCTGTCCAGGAAACTGAACAAATCCTTTGTCTTTCAATGCACTTAAGGAGTAGAAGGTTTGAGATTTTGTTCTGAACGTATTCTTGGAAGTTTATAGGAGAAAGGATTTCCTAAATTACGATTTTGGCCATTTTGAAATTACATTTTCTTGGGGAAGTTCTAGTTTTCGGTTCATTATAACCGAAGCGAGGGTTCACTATTGTAGTTTTTAATGTATGCGGTTCAGGACCACGATTTAGGTTCACTATAGCCGAATGTTCACTATAACCGAGTTCACTATATCCAGAGCTGACTGTATATTGGACAAGAGTTCGTCAACATTTATTGCAAAGAAGTCACTTACAATGGGAAATTAATAGAATTCTCGATTGACCATTCAGGGAAATCACAAGTTTTATCTTTTTGTTAGTTCAATTTTAATCTCAACTGTCAGCATTGTTAAAATTGTACACTAAAATTTGAATTTAGGGAATTAAAAAAATTCGGTTACGTAGGCAGGGCATGTAATCCAAGACAGTTCTTTCAGTTGATCTCATTCCTGAAAAACTTTTTGTCTCAAAAGTCTGACAGAAGCAAGAAAGTATTCCAGCAAGCTGAGAAAAGCAGATAATGTGATAAAGTTAATTTTCATTAAAATACCATTTTAATAACGCATCTTGTTTTCAGGGACTCCTTCCGAATCACTCATGGACCTCCAGCGGTCCGCGGACCACAGTTTGGAAACCGTTGCTCTACTCGGTGGCTATTGTCTCTTGAGGTGGGAGGCATAACATTTCGTTATCCTAAGAACCATTTGACATTTTGTCTGTTTTACTATTCATTCCCTGCCCGCTGCCTCCAGATTAGCCGGTCCAGGTTCGATTCCCGGCGGGGTCAGAAGTTTTCATGTAAAATTTATAACTCGGGACTCGGAGAGATGGCGGTATACAACGTCTAATCACTAGATTGTGCACCAATATGCCTGGGTTAAATCCCAAATCTCTCCGCAGTGCATATGAAGAGAAGGCATATGTACTGTTGATAGTGATTCGTCCATCGGACGGGGACGTTAAGCCTGGCGGCCATCTTGGTGCTATTCGACAGGAGTAGGCTTCGTGCGGGCATCTCATCTTCATTGTCATCCTCACCCATTCCTTACAATACTCTTATACATACACTCACCCTAGTACACGACATAACTCACCACTGATATTTACGCAACATGCATAGCTTGACCTGTCCAAGTGGTGTTCAACTTGAATGTTGTAGAGAAAATACAATATAATAAATAATCAAACTTGAAGAATGGTTTTATTCCTAGTAAGAATTGTACACATAAAGTAACAAGTACCTATTTTCCATAGAGAGTTAAACTTTCATGGCCCACTCTGTTGTATAATTAACACAATCATAAGCCGGTTGTGATTTCAGAACCCTACAACGTGGATCACAGTCCTGCCATCTATCCGCAATATGCGGAACCCGAATCACATAACTGAAGTGGGTAGGCATTAGACACACACACACACACTTTTCATTCCCTAATAGTAGAATTCCATGAAACAAACAAAACATGCGACAAATTAAAAGAGAAACATAAATAGGAAGGGAGATGAATGTCACTTTGCTTGAATTTTTAATGATGAATTCACAAACCAGTGAACCTCGTAAATTTCAGAAACTGTCTCTGATTGTGACATCGGTGTTAATGATTTGTATCTGGTTTTATAACAGTGTTACGTGTAACTGCTTCAGTCTGTAATCTAATTACTTTCTAGTTGTTATAACAGCTTAATAAAAGTTTCCAATCACTGACTGTGTGTGGGCTCGGGACTCGAACTCGAGGCCCCTGGATAGCGGAGGTGGTGTTGGACCCCGCCCACGAGGTTTTAGTTTATACATTGTTATAATTGACTTCGTGACCAACCATATAACTTCTTGGTCCATCCTCTTAAAACAGTAATTTCAAAACGAATGAAGCCACCGTTTTGATAAATCTTTTTCATGCTACAAGTTTTTAAATGTGTGCAAGTCGGGGCCGACCCACCGCTGCACCGAGGAGTGCCTGGGAACAAAGCTCCCCCTCTCACACAATAAACACCTCCCGTCACTTTTTGGCCCATAAATCCACGACTTGTCTGCGGCAAAGAAACGCCCTGCGATCCGACATGATGAATAACAAGAGGCAGCCTGGATATCGTGACCAAGCTGCACTCATCTCTGCACTGAAATTCCTGCAGCCGCTGCCACTGTCTCCGTGGACATACGACCGCGCCTCTCCGCTTCGGTATCCTCCGAGGAGGAAGAATGGAAGAGAGCGCTAACATTGGAAGCAGAAGGAAGAGGAAACGAGGTTAAAGTAAGCTGCAAATAAAACAAAAAGAAGAGTAATAGAGATACAAGAAAGTGGAAAAGAATGTGGAGGGATCGAAAGGAAGAAGACAATGAAGTGGTGATAGCAAGAAGAGGAGAAGAAACTACGTGTGGAAGATAGAAAAGGAATGAAGAAGGGCAAGGCAAACGGTCAATCTCAGACGGTATTTGAGGTTGTGCTCTGGTGTGAATTGGAATCTTGCTTGATCTGATTATCTGGGAGGGTTTTCGCCACAATTTTTAACACTTGTAAGGCGAACATCAGGTAATGTTAAAGCGGATTATCGAACACATCTCGCCAAATACTATCTTCATATCACCAATTTCACCGACCAGAACAATGAGCCAAGGTTGCAGTGTGTTCGGAACTGACGAAGAAGAAAGAGGGATTGAAAATTAATTGATAGAGGTGGGGTGAGAAAGAAGGAAATGAAGTGAAGATAAAAGGAAAAAAAACGGCTGAACACAGAATGAAGAAGAAAGTAGAGTGAACTATAGACAGGATAGAGATAAATACTTATCATAGGAGGAACAGATAAAGATATTGAAGAAAAGAAAACTAGTAGAAGAGAATACAGATGTAAGCATTGATACATTCATTCAGTCATTCGTACTTTTCTGTCCAAGAGCAGGTCTTTCACTGCAAACCCAGATTTCTCAAATCTTTCCTATTCCCTCCTTTCCGTTTAGTGTCCGCATACGATCCATATACCTATCTTAATGTCGTCTGTCATTTGATATTTTTTTCTGCCCCGAACTTTTCTCCCGTTCACCATTCCTTCCAGTGCATCCTTCAGTATGCAGTTTCTTCTCAGCCAGTGACCCAGCCAATTACTTTTTCTCTCCCGGGGCAGTTTCAACATTATCCTTTCTTCACCCACTCTTTCTAGTACAGCTCCATTTCATATCCTGTCTGTCCACTTCACAAGCTCCATTCTTCTCCATATCCAAATTCAAATGCTCCCAATCATTTTTTTTCACTTCATCGTAATGTTTATGTTGCACCATACAATAGCACACTCCACACAACACAATCACTAGTCTTTTCCTTAGATCTTTTTCCAGAGGTCTGCAGAAAATGCTCATTTTTTTTTATTAAAAACTTCCTTTGTCATTGTTATCCCTCTTTTGACTTCCTAGCAGAAGCTTATGTTATTGCTTATAGTACACCCCAAGTATCTGAAGCTGTCCACTTGATCTACTGCCTCATTTAGAATTCGCACGTTTACCTGCTTTATTTTTCCTCCGATAACCACGGTTTTCTGTTGTTTGCATTTATCTGCATCCCAAACTGCTCACAACTGTCATTTAGCTCCAGTAACAGATTCCTTAATATCATCTGCTATTCTGCTAACAACGCCATATCATCAGCAAATCTTATGAATTTTATTCTTCTTTCTCCAACTATCACTCGTCCCATATTCAGAAAATAGTTTTTCACTAAATCTTCCAAGTAGATGTTGAACAGAGTAGGTGATAAAGAGCATCCTTGTCATATTCCTCTTCCTATTTCAATTCCTCCGCAAAGGCAGGTAATAAATGATAATGTTTTTAGTCGATTAATCTACCGATGCTGTATCATCTAATAGATTATTTAGTGTTGATGGAATTGGTGGTAGCGAGATGTTTGGAAAAATTAGGTTGGCCTTGGTTTTAGGTAACATTCGCGTTACAGTTACGAGAAAACCTTGAAAAAAAATCCAATGATTTATGCAGCACATACGAGAATAGAAGAAAGAAAAGGGAAGGAGAAAAACTGAGATGTTAAGAAATGCGGAGATACACCATATAAAATAAAATATTAATAAGGGAATAGGAGCAAAAATGAGAGGAAGAATGAGAAAGGTGGAACAAAAATAACAGAGAAATTATCTGGTAATAAGAGAAAGGGAAATAAAAGAATATTTTGGAGGAAGAGATTAAATAGAAGAATGCGAAGGTGGGCATTAAGGAGATGAAAAGGAAGAAGTAGTAAGAAGAGGATGAAAATGAGAAGGGAGAAGAGAAAAAGAATACAGCATAAAGAAAGAATGAAAATAAAGGTGAGAGAAAGGAGAGTAAGTAGTAAAACATTGGTGATAACATATAGGGAAAAATAATGCGAAATGAGAATAAGTACTCGTAGATGAGAAAATAGAGGCATATCAGATATAAAACAAATTATAGGAAAAAGGAAAGAGGAAAAATTGTTATAAGGAAGAAAATAAGAAAATGACGATATAAAAAAGATGAAAAGAAGAAATAAGTTCGAAAATGAAGATTAGGAACAGAAAATTAGTGTAATGGAAAAAAGGGAAGAACATATTTTCATTAACTTACGTTTAAGTGAGGAGGAAGAAGATAAGAAAATAAGTCTAGCCTACTGAGGAAGATGAGTAGAGGAAAATGAGTATAATAAGAAAGTTTAATAGAAGGGGATGAGTTCAAAAAGGAAGATGAGAAGGAAAAATTTATTATAAGTAGAAATAAAGATGAGAAGAGTCTTAAGAAATTGAAAAGTAGGAGTGTAAAGGGGGAAGAGACGAAGAAAATGAACGTAATAAGGAAGATGAGAAGAGGAATGTGAGTGTAATAAGGAACGTAAGAAGAAAATGAGTATAATGAGGAGAAAGGAAAGAAGAGAACTATAACAAAGAAGAAAATAAGTGTAAAAAGGACGATGAGATGGAAAAATGTGTACTGAGAACGATAAGAAAGAGAATGAGTGTAATAAGGAGAAAGAGAATAAAATGAGTATAACAAGGGAAAGAGAAGTGGATAATTAACGTAACAAAGAGATGAGAATAAGAAAATGAGTGTGATAAGGAAGGTGAAAAGGAGAGAATGACTGTAACAAGTATAAATAGAATAAAAGGAATTTAACAAGGAAGAAGAGAAAAAGAAAGTGAGTGTAAGCAGAACGATGGGAAGTAGATAATAATTCTCATGAGGAGGGAGGGAAGAAAAGAATTATAACAAGAGAGAACAGAAGAAGAAAATGAATTTAATTAGTAAGATGATGTGAAGAAAATGAATGTAATAAAGAAGATAAGAAGTGTAAAATAAATGTAATAAGGAGAAAGGAAAGAAAAATTCTATAACAAGGGAAAATAGAAGAAGAAATTTAATATAATAAAGAAGAAGAGAAAAGTAATTGAATATAATAAGAGGAAGAAAAATCAGTACAACAAGGGAGAAGAAAAGAAAATGAATGTGATTAAGAAGAATAGAAAAATGTATACATCTTGATTACAACTTTTAACACTGTATCACTTCGGAATATGTATGATAAGACTTTCTTGTGTTAAATTTCAGAACGCATACACTCTTTGACTCTACACTATACCACACGAACGCATCCTCACAGGTAACAGAACAAGAGGCGCCAAGACAAACAACGACCAGTTCTGAAGATGATCCATAAATAGGTCGAAACATGTAAACAAGGTACGTTAGAATTTAACACAAGAAAATCTTATCATACATATTCCGAAGAAAAATGTAATTGAATATAATAAGAAAGAACAGATGCACTGGGTGCAATAAGAAAGAAGAGATGTCGAATTGGGTGCAATAAGAAAGGGAAAAAGAGGAATAAAAGAGATGAAGGTAATGATGAAGATGAGAAGAACAAAATGAGTGTAATAAGGATGGATATACGAATGAGTGTATTAAAGAAGATGGTAAGAGGAGAGGCATTGTATCAAAGGAGAGTGTAATGAGAAAGATGAGTGTAATAAGGAGGACGGAAATACGAATGAGTGTAATAGGCCTAAGGAAGAAGGTAAAAGGAAAAGATTGTATCAAGGAAAACGGGAATAATTAAATGAATGTACTAAGGTGGAAGGGAAGAAATAATGGATTATAATAATAAAGAAGATAAGAAGGAAATAAATCTAAGAAGGACAGGAGAAGAAAATGAGTATAGTAATAAAGAAAATTACAAAATCTAAGACCAAAACTGCGGTAGGCCTTAATATATAGGCGTTAATGCAATGAATGTTTAATGTTGTCATGGTTTTTTGTTGTGTTCAAGAAATGTATTGAATTAAATGAGTGAAACAGCCTCAGTTATATCTAAACACAACAATAAAACGAAACCATATCGACATTATCCCTTATGTATTACAGAAACAAAGAATACCGAAGGGAGAAAGAATAATTTTTTACCCTATGTGTGAACAAAAAGGAAGAGAAAAAAGTAGAAGAAGAAAGTAGAAAAAAAAGAAGTCGAGAAAAATGAAAGCAGAAGCCGAGAAAGAGGATAGAGATATGAAACTTGAAGGCAAAGAAACTCAAGAAGGATGAGAAGAGACACGAATAATGTTTGTAGAAGAAGGAGAAATAGAAAAAACTCTCTATTCTTAGTGGTCAGAAGATTCTCCCCAAATAGACATGTTACAAGTTGGTTCCGACGTAGTAAGGGTTACGTGACCCACCGTCTTAGGAGTGGGAGGGGGGACAACTCCTCCCGATCTGTTCGTAGAGCGTCGTTAAACAGAACGAATGAAATGAAAGTTCCGGTACAGAGGGCGTAACGCAGCGCTGATCGACGAAGTATAACGTCGGCTGAGGGGGTGTTCGGACACGCGAAGTCGAGGAGACTGACAGGTGGGATGGCACTGCCGTGTTTTATAACCGGCCAAGTCTGTAATTAGCGGTCAATAAATTAGGACGTAAGACAGCCCCTGTGAATCACCTCGCATATCTCACTGGCCGGGCCCACAGGATGCTATCGGATGACATGAGTTTTAAATTAGATTTCGATGCAGCCAATCCCATATCATACATCTGGTGCCGTGAAACCATGAGGTGCCATTCTGGAATGAGAAACTATCCTATCGATGCCATATTTAACCCACGAGGTTTCGGCAACCAGAGCTTTTTTTTTTTCAACGTGAAAAGTATTGGCCAAACATTTTATATGATGGGTGTGTAATTCCAACAGTGAGCTACAATTGGACGCTTCAGAATCTCATTTATAAGCGGGTTCAATTTGTTTCTGCCACCATCAACAAATCTCACACGTGTTCTGTGATATTATTCTGCAAAAAAGAAATGTGTCTAGCGAAACCTGTTCCCGATGAGTTAGAATTTAAAAAAAATATATATTAATTATTTGATATGACGACAATCGTAAATCGAAAGCAACATAAATAATATCGATGTAAACTCTTTGGCCAAGTTGCATGCATATCTCGATTCAGATTAATGGAAAGATGGTCATTATTATTTATTTGTTTTCCCCAACGATGCTTTCAACTTCGAAAGGTTACTGAGCTTGGATGATAAAATGAAATGGAAGAAAAAAAATTTTGAAGCGAATATAGTGTGGCACATTTTAAAATGTAAACTTGGGTTTATATACTGTAATTCGTTTAACTAAAACGAGAACATCTACCATATTTTGTCGTTTTGTCGTCTTATACCAAAATATATATACAGGGTGATTCAAGAGATTGTGTCAATATATTACTACTTGGTGAGAGCCCTGATCATATGTAACAAGAAAGAATATGACGATCATAAACTCAGTATGTTTATAAATGAGACGACGAATGTCGGAGTGAGACTAATGACCAATAGTGTAGGAGCTGACACAAAAATTACAGACATTCCCAAGACCCCTTATACTGTAATAATAACGAGAAATCATCTTTCTTTCTTCTTGATATTGCCATTCGCGACGAGTGAAGTAGAGGCCAACCCTTAGACTCTTAGAGGAAGGAGGGGAAGAAGAGGAGGAGAAAGAGGAAAAAAGAAAGAACAAATATGTAACATTGAGTGTGACACATTTCAAAATTATATTTAGAGTTTCATGTAAAGAATCAATTTTTTTCAAAATCCGTACGAGGTTAATTTATATAAACGTTAGAATGTAATATTTCTTTGACGTACCGACTGCTCACACACATACCTACGTTAAGATGCTAATCGAATTATACCTCTGGCGACACAGATGAAAACACAACACGCTGTTTTTTTCAACTCTCTGAACATCCTTTCATCTTCACCCCTCCTCCGAGGCTCAGAGCACTTACAACACTGGCAAGATTTAAAGCTTCCCTCGCATGAAGCTGTTAATTGCTAATTGGTCGGTTGCAGGGTGACACGTCATTAGGGAATAGTGGTGGGGGTGTTGGCGCAACGACGATGACGATACAGTGCTTGAAGTTGACAGCAAAAGTGGCCTATATTAGCAATCTTTATTCTGATAAATATATAAGTAATTGTATAATGAAATTTAATTGTTAAAATAATAACATTTACAAAACCACCCTCGTCTTAGATGTTACCTCTGTGAGATCAAGAATGTAGGAGTGAGACAAATGGTCATTTGGGTTGGAGTTCATACGTTTCGGCCTATGGATATTTTGCACAGACTCTTACACACATTATCTACGTATTTCCCACTTTTACAATGTTCATTCATTCATTTATTCATTCATTCGTTCGTTCGTTCTTTCGTTAGTTCGTTCGTTCATTCATTCATTCAACTTAAAATTAAAATATTTTATTATAATTTATGCTAATTTGGAGCAAAGTGACTAGAAAATGGCTTGTAATTTTTAGATACTGTAGAGTGGAAGATTCATAACTTCTTCTATCTCAAATGTATCAGAAATACAAGGAAAAGTGACATTTACATTGGTACCACTTTACCTGTTGCTCTAGAATTAGGGAGAAACATGTTTACAGAGCATTATTTCCCAAATATTTTTACAAAGGTTGCACCACTATTTTCTCCAATCGGCAAAGTTTTTAACTAGCCCAATTCTCGAGGACGAGACATATTTAGTTGCAAGTTCACATTATACGGGGTTGTTTCCGATCTCTGATAACGAATTTGAATGACGTCATGTGCGTCAGGAATCACACCGACATCTGAATTGCGGCGAGAGGTGACAGACCAGTAGTGAGTGATTTCATAATCAGAGTGCACGGTGTATCACAGTAGCAATGCCAAAGAAAATCGAGCCTTTTTGGGAAGGGTACATAACAACCGTTTCCGATGCCAAGTACAGTTACATGAAAATCATAGAAGCCTGCAAAAAACGCGGTTTCGTTATTTCCAAGAAAGGCGTCTTGTCTGTGCCTAATAAGACTGGCAAAGCTCGGATGGGATTAATTCCAGAATGGAAAAAGCAAGCAAGTCACTAGTCGCCGTACCTCACGAGATGATACAAATTAATTCCATTCGAGCTTTACCAATCTTATTAAGTACACAGAAGATGCCTTTCTTGGAAATAACGAAACCTCGTTTATTGCAGACTTATTTTATTTTCATTTAACTGTACTTGGCATCGGAAAGGGTTGTTATGTACCCCTCCCAAAAAGGCTCGATTTTCTTGGGAATTTCTGCTGTGAGTCGCCGTGCACTCTGACTATGAGGTCACTCACTACTAGTCTGTCACCTCGTGCCACAGTTTTAGCTGTCGTGTGACTCCTGACGCACATGTCATTCAAATCGTTATCAGGGATCGGAAACAACCCGGTAGTAAACTTGAGCAGTGATCGTGAATAAAAGTCCGTGGTAGAAATGCACGCCAATGTTATCAAGGGTTACTTGAAGCTTGCGGCAACGATGCTCTACCGTGTGGAACGGTTGTAAGATGGGTCTCTGCATTTCGTACGGGTGGGAATGAGACGGCACATGTGGTTCGCAGAGGTCGTCCGTCCATTTGTGACGAACAAGTGGAGTTAGTGCGAGGTCTCCTTGCTGTTGACCATCGCTGGAATGTACGAGAATTATCCATCGAGGTTGGACTCTGTCATCAAACTGTGTGGCACATCCTGAAGAAAAACTCCACATGAGAAAAACTACAGCACGCTGGGTTCCTCATAATCTGACAGAAGCACAGAAGTGGACCGATACGCAATAGCTTAACTCCATCTACAGGGATACCACAACGAAGGGGACGTATTCCTGCAACGTATTGTTGCCATTGACGAGACGTGGGCACGTGCATACGAGTCTGAACTAAAGCGTCAGTCTAATGAATGGCACCACAAAGGATCACCACATCTAAAAAAGTGCGATATGAACCGTCTAGGGTGAAAGTCATCCTGATAGTGGCATACGACAGTGAAAGTGTTGTCGTTAGCCATGCCGTACCTCAAGACCAAAACGTCAATGCAGAGTATTACCAACATTTTCTCGAACATAACCTACGTCCAGCTATGCGGCACAAACGTCCACATTTCTTGAAGATAATAATCCACTTTTCATTTTGCATGATAATGTTCGTTGTCATATCGCAGAAGCAGTAGCTGAATTGCTACAGAGATGGGATTGGGAAGTACTGAAACATCCTCCGTATTCCCCTGACATGAGTCCTTGTGACTACTACTTGTTTCCACGGTTGAAAGAACCACTTAGAGGCAAGAAGTTTCCAGATATTGCATCAGTGCTTCATGCAGTAGGGCAATCCATCAGAGAGATCAACAGAAACAACCTCCTTAACGGCATTCAACGGTTACCACGGATTTGGAAAAAGATAGAGGAACACGCTGGTGACTATATTGAAGGGATGTAAATGTATTTTCCATATAAGTTCAATAGCATGTTCGTACTGTCTATGTCTGTTTATGTTGCCACTACTTTATGTACAACTCTCGTATTCATTAATGTTTATTTTCACTTCATGAACATATAATGTAATTAGGTTTGTTTTCGTTGATTATTATTTATTTATGCTGCCCGCCGTTATTATGTGGATAGAGCTTGAACTTCCCATCTACCGTATGTGGTCCGAGAATCAATTTCCAAAGTGAGCAATGGAAGAAATTTTCCTTGTGTTTGCCCGTTGTCTTGTTATGTCCTAGCCATGGCTCTGCGTCATGGTTGATTCCACGACCAGTAAGGTCCGCATTTGTGAGATGTTTAATATATGATCATAGATCAGATTAAGATCTCTCTTACTCAATACCTTCATTACAATTATTTTTTTTTCTTTTTTTGCTTGCTGGAGAAAATCTTTCCTGTGGAAAATTTTACGTTCATACTTACAACCAAATGAAATATCTGGTGCGGCCAAAATATTATGTGATTTTAATATTAATTTATTTCCTCTCTCTCTCTCTCTCTCTCTCTGTCTGTCTGTAGTAATATTGAATCTTATATTGCGTGATAATACAATTATTATGTTTATTATTACTTGTATTATAACATTATAGTTAATATCTGTACGCCACTACATTTTAGAAAGTAAAATATTGTACCCAGTATAATCACTAAAGAAAACTTGGGTTAACAGAAAATCACCAACAACTTTATTTTCCACCTACCATTAAATTCTTCTAATATTTCTATAATCTTATTTTTGTTGTTCCTGTATTTCCTTTTGTTAGATTTTATTTTCCATGTGTTCTAAATGACTGGTATTATAAACCTATCAACACATTTCATTTTCATTAAGAAATGTTCTGAAAATACGTAGACTAATTTTCAAAAGTAGGCCTATATAGATTGTTCATACACAAATAAAGATGCTCAACTGACAATCGTTGATTTGTGTAAGATTAGGAAGAATATGCGTCTGATATTTCTTTAGATTTTCTTCATGTTTCCTTGCACGTTTGCACTTTTTGCTTTGAGGTTAGGATCACTATATTATCTTGTTAAACATTTATGAAAATTCTTTATTATCATAATAATTTCCTTCACAATTTCATTTTTGTTGTTGATTTTCTTTATTGTCATTGTCATCTGTTCTTCATTTCTTAGATAGTAATGATGCACAGTGTATTTGAAGGATTCAGAGCCATAGTGGGCCAAGCGCCATTTATTAAAAACGAAGAAAGCAAGAGTTAAAGTTAAGTGAATACCATAGTTTAATGAGACTGACATATCATTTAGTTTTAATGTGTATACTTTATATTACTTTCTATATGTTTCCATTGAATTATGGTAATAACGTCATTTTAACCCTTGTTTTCTACGATTTTAATACATGGCGCTTGGCCCACTATGGTTCTGAACCCTTCATTTATTGTCAATATAATTTTGTTCTTGATTTCTTTATTATCTTCATTATTATTGATGGTACTTAATTGTCATCAAGATTTTGTTCTTAATTTCCTTATTTCTTTTTCTGTTATTTTTGTTGTTTTCTGTTGTTTCTTTGGTGTCATAATTTTCTTCTTAATTTCTTTATTACTTATTCCTATTTGTTATCATATTCTTTGATTGAGATTCTGGCGGATACATATGTACATCTATTATCAGGCAGTATATCTCACTTGACAATATGTGTCAGAGGAAGAGCGATATTGCTTGTATGAATCTAAAGTCTGACTAGTGTAATATGTAGCTAGTAAGCGATGTATGGAATGGAGGGGGAAAAGAACTGGCCATCCTACCCTATAATCTCCTGGCCTAGTTATCTCGTAAGTAGTGCCTTGTTGGTATCACCTGTGAGGTTCAGACCTGTTTTCGGACAGTTGACTAGACAACAACATTATCGTCATACGGCTTTCATGTAGTGGTTTTCCTCACATTAGGCCTACTGTATACGTTCCACTACTACACTTGATTGATTACATTCAATCACATAAGTAATTTTGTTCGTAATTTCTTTATTATCTTTATTGTTATTGATGTTTCTTTATTGTCAATGTTATTGCGTTCTCAATTTATTTATTTCCGTTGATGCTATTGTTGTTTGTCTATGGTCATTGTCATTATTCTTCTAATTTATTTTCTTAGTCATTATTGATCTTTTAAATTATCATTTTTATGTTGTTGTTAATCTCCTTATTTTCTTTGATGTTATCGATGCACAGTGTATTTCGTCGGTTTAAAAGCAAAACACATTAAGTAAGTATTACTTCTCAGAAAATCATTAAAATATGATTTTAAGTAAGTTGTTTCTCTTTATATGTTTTTTATTTCCTAATAATTCTAAGTTTATACACAATGTTGTACACTATATACGCCTTTATCTCCGAAGTAATATTTTTGACTTAATGTGTTTTGCTTGTAAACCGATGATTAATTATCATTGTTATTTTTTACTTAATTTCTTAATTATCTTTATTGTTATCGATGTTTCTTTATTGTCACAATGATTTTGTTCGTAATTTTTTCTTTTTTTTTATTGTGATTGTTGTTTCTTTCTTATCATAATTTTGATCTTAATTTCTTTATTACATTTATTGTTATATTGTCATAGTTATTGTGTTCTCAATTTCACTACTTTCTTTATTGCTATTGTTGTTTCTTTATGGTCATTGTCATTATGTTTCTAATTAATATAGTAGCTATTATTTAGTTATTACTGATCTTCATTATTGTCTTTTTATTTCGTTCTTAATTTCCTTATTTTCTTTGTTGTTATTGATGCTTTTTTATTTTTCTTGCTTATATTGATGTACCGTTTCTATATTGTCATTGTAATTTTGTCCTTATTTCGTTATTTTCTTTGTTGATGTTGTTGATACTTTTTCATTGCCATTGTAATTTTGTTCTTATTACGTTATTTCCTTTGTTGTTGTTGTTGTTGTTGTTATTATTGATACTTTTTCATTGTCATTGTAATTTTGTTCTTATTTCGTTATTTTCTTTGTTGTTGCTATTGTTGATACTTTTTCATTGTCATTGTAATTTTGTTCTTATTTCGTTATTTTCTTTGTTGTTGTTATTGTTGATACTTTTTCATTGTCATTGTAATTTTGTTCTTATTTCGTTATTTTCTTTGTTGTTGTTGTTGATACTTTTTCAATGTCATTGTAATTTTGTTCTTATTTCGTTATTTTCTTTGTTGTTGTTGTTGATACTTTTTCATTGTCATTGTAATTTTGTTCTTATTTCGTTATTTTCTTTGTTGTTGCTATTATTGTTGATACTTTTGCATTGTCATTGTAATTTTGTTCTTAATGCATTCATTTTCTTGTTTGCTATTGTTGTTTCTTTATTTTTTTCTTTGTTGTTAATGATTTTTCTTTATTGTTATTTTTCTTAATCACTTCAGTTTTTTTCCTTGT
This sequence comes from Periplaneta americana, assembly GCF_040183065.1. Lineage (NCBI taxonomy): Eukaryota > Metazoa > Arthropoda > Insecta > Blattodea > Blattidae > Periplaneta > Periplaneta americana. The sequence goes on from NC_091128.1 coordinate 96,047,102, forward strand.
TGATGTTTATCTATTATCATTGTTTTTCGTTATGTATTGTCGTTGCATTGTTTTTCGTTATGTATTGTCGTTGTTCTCATTCCACCATCGTTCTATTATCGCCATGCCATTACGACGTCTCCGAATAGAGGTGCAGTTGAAAAGGGTCGGTAAAGCAATTCGCTGCTGTTTGCTGCAAGTTACGTCGTGATATTGTCCAGACGAAAGGAGGAATGGCGACGCATGACTTAGTTTGTGTTTGCTCCAAGACGGGCGCGCGCGTCCTAATGGCAGCCTATCAGACACACCTGATCACGCTCGCACCTGCCCGAAATGCAAAGAGCTCAAGTGTACGTCCCCACCGCAGAGTCTATAACGCAAGTTTTACTCCATAATAACGCAAAACCCCATAAACACTGTTAACCACTTCTTCTCGCCCCTCCCATCAACCTGCATAAACGTCAACAAACTCTATAAAAGGACGGCTATTTCCCGCACATAAAACAGCGCAGCCGAAAGAGAGGCGTTGCCGAGCAGGATGAAGTCCTAATTATCCCTGCATTTGCGAGCAAGACTTTGAGGACGCGTAATTGGTAGAACACCGTGACACAGTTTATTAATCTGATACTGCAAAAACTTCGGCCGAGTCGTCGTTCATTTGTCCTACAGAAAACATTTAAGTTTTCACTAGGACAACTGTAAGAATTATTGAAACTATTACACTTTTACTACGTCATACTACTTTTGACCAATAAAACGGTACGAAAGGACGTATTTCAACCAATCATGGCTGCTTATCGCACAATTTTATCGCGTCCCTAGCATTTGTTTAATTTTATCGCGTCCCTAGCATTTGTTTCTTTGTTTGCCAACATTTCAAACTGCGCTGGTCTGGACGTCAAAAAAAAAAAAAAAAAAAAAACGCAAAATTACAAACCACTCCAGTCGATGCACAGCAGTTTCAAATATGACTCGCATTGGCATTCAAGAACAAGAATTAATAAAGATCACTGGTCATACCTATGCATCTTCCCTGAAACCCTATTTACAAATAAATGAAGGGCACCATTCGGAAATCCTGAATAAGTTGAATACACCATGTAGGCCTACATCGAGTTCCACTTCTTTTACGCACACGTCCAATATAACATCAACTGAACCATCAAGCACTAAAACATTCAAATTTGAAAATTGTATATTCAATAATTTATTCCTTTTAAAATTATTCACGTTTATTTTTTATGTCATCGTCGTTAATTAGAACTTTTCTAACATTTGTATATATTATTTAGGTTATGTTATAGCTTCTGCTATATGATATTATCAATAGTCACGTATCAGAGATTGTTTAATATTAAGATTTATTGAAAATCATCTGTCAAGTGACGTTGATTACTGGGGTTCGGATAATTGAAGTGGGATGCAACTGTTTTAATAAAAATGAAACTGGATCAACAAAGCCTTCTTGACTAGTAACACTGCCATCGTGATCTAGATCAGAAGCATTGCTAGTAATTGTCTACAGAGTTCAATGAAGATTCCATAGTTGGCACAACTGATAGCAAGATAACAGATAACTTCGAGCATTAAATATATTTTATGTTTGAAGACAGCTAATTATAACACACTGCTGCCATCTAGCATGAATCTAGCGTAATATTTGTAATGTTGAAATGGTACAATAATACATTTGAAGACAGTTGTATTTTCGTAAGTCAATATTTTATTGTATTGGAGTACTTCGTTACTTCTAATCTTTATATACTTTCTTCTAATCGTGTAATAGTCAATTAAATCCCACTCGAGTTTTGATTTTCTCTAGATAAATCAAAACCTCTAGTGAGATTACTGTTGATAAGCTTGTACTACGAGATGAATAATAACACGAGAAATGAAGATGGAATAATTCACTGGTGTCTGAAATATTGCGAAACACAAACTTGTTATTATTTGGTCTATTATTATTATTATTATTATTATTATTATTATTATTATTATTATTATTATTATTATTATTGATTCACCAAGTGAGTACTTAGTCTCAAAATATGCCAAAGAAAGATGCTGAGAATGATACTAGGCTTATCACTGAGGGACAGAGTTCCAAACGAAGTGCTACAAAAGATGTCAGCAATTAAAGATCCAGCACTGCAAGCCACTAACACCAAATGGAAGTGGGGAGGCCATGTTGCAAGACTTAGAGACGGAAGATGGACGCAGAAAGTCACACTATCGGATCCCCGCATTGACAAGAGATCATGCGGAAGACCAAGAAGAAGATGAGCCGACCTCTTCAGTGAACGTGTAGGAAGCCATTGGTGAAGCAGAGCAAAACATAGGGAAGACTGGAAAAACCTAAGAAGACAAGTGAACAGCGACTAAAACCAGTGCGACAGAAACAAGTGAACAATATCAAACAGTGCAGAATGTGAACCAAGTGAACAATTCCAAGGTTGTAAACGTCTCTTATGCGGAGTAGCTCACCGCGTGAGACAAATAGAGCTCTCCCTCTATAGGAGGAGGCCTTTGCCCTTAACGGGACATTTTTAGCCTAATCATTTCATTTCATTTCAAGTGAGTACTCATGAGCCGCCCCTGTATTGAGGGTTCTACCCCTAGCACTGGATGCATTTGTCCAACATGGGACATAATGGCTATAGCATTCATTCATTCATTCATTCATTCATTCGTTCATTCATTCATTCATTCGACATTACTAAAAGTCTATATTTTCTGCTAATGTCAATGTTACTAATACAGCCACTGTTTCTAACAACGACCAATACCACTAACGTAAAATAGCTATAGAAAGCTGTATAAAGGACTCCTAATAAAAATGAGAATTGGCACTTTCTTTTCCTAATAACATTGCTTTTTATTCCCCAAGTCTAAGAAAGCCTGAATCTGTAAACATGCTGGCATCTACGCTATTTATATATGTGCACGCAATAGAAGAGTGTGAACTTTATTGCTGCAGTAGAGTGCTCGTGCAGTGCATTACTGAATGAATTTCATAAGCGTAAAAATTTAAATGAAGCGGCCATAAATCTTTAAACCGCGATGCGATATATCAGGAAATGTCACCAACGCAGTCACTTGTTTAACTCTTAATAACTGGTAGGGAATCATATCAATTATTGTCAGCGAAGCCCGGCCTGCAATGCATAAACCATCTAATAGCAGTTCCTCCAGATATGTCGATACAGATGTCTCTTTTTTAAGACTTTTACATCATAATATTAAATTACATTCGGAAAAGGCAAAAGAAAGTATTGCAGTGCTAATTAAAATTAATTTATTTAAATGTTTAAATTACAATTAAAATATAAATTCGTTGTAATTAAATCGTAACAATAACAAATGACATAAATTTACATTACAAATTAAATGACAAATCTAATTAAACCGAATAAAATTTTAAATAAACAAAATTGAAATATGTAATAATTGTGACATTTCAAATTACATTTTAATGCTTAAAGCTGAAGAAGATGGTAATACAATGTAAGAGAACGCAACGTTATTCTGCTCTTATGGGGTTAGGTACAGCTTACAGCAGTAACATTTTTTGGAAATATTCAACATTTTTGTCCTCCATTACTGTACCTTGTACAGTAATGAAAATTGGTATGTGGAAAACACCATCCTTCTGCTATATGAAAAAAAAAAAATATATATATATATATACATATATATTTTTACGATTAAAAAAATATTTATATTTTTTTATTTCAAAATTATGGCAGTTTACTGTGCAATGATGAAGTTTTTCCCATATAACTCATAAACTTGTTAACTTTTTCATGTTCTCTCGCTTTTATTTTATTGCTGAAACTCATGTTTACGGTATCATGCTCTTTCAACTACATTCATTAATAAATAATTTTTTTATTTGTGTTAAAGAAAATACTGATATTTGACCATTTTTTTAAATGAATTTATTTTTATCAGATAGATTTATCGAAGGCAGAGAAGTGATCTTGCGTCATATTGTAGATATGACATGCATAAATACACACAAAAAATTTCATCTGATAATGTTGGATAGTTTTGAATTATGTGGGAAAAGCTTCATCACTGAACAGTGAACTCAATTTTGTAAAAAAAAAAAAATGTAAATAATTTTTAAAATCATAAAAATGTTTTTTCATATAGCAGAAGGACTGTGTTTTACACATACTAATTTTCATTATTGTACAAGATACAGTAATGGACGAAAAATATATTTCCAAAATTTTACTTCTGTAAACTGTACCTAACCCCTTAAATTATACTTACTTACTTACGTACTTACTTACTTACTTACTTACTTACTTACTTACTTACTTACTTACTTACTGGCTTTTAAGGAACCCGGAGGTTCATTGCCGCCCTCACATATCCCTGTCATTGGTCCCTATCCTGAGCAAGATTAATCCTGTCTCTACCATCATATCCCACCTCCCTCAAATCCATTTAATATTATCCTTCCATCTACGTCTCGGCCTCCCCAAAGGTCTTTTCCTCTCTGGCCTCCCAACTAACACTCTATATGCATTTATGGATTCGCCCATATGTGCTACATGCCCTGCTCAACTCAACTAATGCGTGCAGCTCTGCATTGTGTAACTTTCTCCATTCTCCTGTAACTTCATCCCTCTTAGCTCCAAATATTTTCCTAAGCCCCTTAAATTATTCTTAATGTAATTGTGGCTTAGTTAAACATGAGTTTCTTCCAGATAAGATACGTGTACTATTTAAACTTCGGGGAATTTAAGTACTGTGACTCATTTCACTTTCCTATATGCCGAGGTAAACGAAGCATAAAGATCTACCAGTGTATAGTAAATTATAAGTATGGACGCTGCGCGTCGGTACCTTTTATGTAGCAATGACCTTCAAAACAGTTCTATCTACATCATAGCGTGGTTCTACCTTTTTCCCTGGAGTTGGCGCTGATATCGTACCAGAAATCTACAGCAGAAATACTTTTCAGCATATTTGCCAGCGAATCAGGATTGCTGTCTCACCGTTCGCTGGTGCTCGATTAGACTGACCTCTAGCGTTTGAAAGTGGAATTACACGCTAACGGAGAGCATGTGTGCAAGAAAACTGACCAGGAGCGTTCCTTCTTTATGTATCCTATTCGCTTGTTCTATCTCCCTGTCTCCCATGCTCGTCACTCATGTGTGCGTGTATGTCTTTACCCTCTACATCAGCGTTTTCATCGACATGCCTCGCGAGGGTTGGACGATCATCCAATCATTATAATAGTAACGTTTGGTCAGCATGATAATCCCCCTCAGCCGTTATAGCTGGATCACGAAGTCGGATTTCTCTACTAACTATAGCTTCCCAAATCCCTCGCAATGTTGGATGGGCATCGGTCCTATACATTGAATGAAATTTTCTTCTCCCATTAGGACTCGAACCAGCGTTCATTTTGTATCCAAGCGACTTATCTTTTACAGTAATTTAATTTCTTTGTCCAATATTATTTTCTTCTAGTATGGGGGTCAAACATTTATTTATTTATTTATTTGTTTCTTTGATTACTTGCTTACTTATTTACTTATTTAATATTTACTTATTTACTATTTATTATTTACATATTTGTTTATTTACTTCTTTGTTTATTATTTATTTATTTATTTATTTATTTATTTATTTATTTATGTATTCATGTATATATCTATGTACGTATGTATTTGCTCATTTATTTATTTGTGTACTTGTTTATTTAATTATTTATTGCTTGATTAAATTAAAATAGATACATAATAATTATATAGAAAAGTATGCATCTAATTAAATTTAAAAAGATATTACTAGCACACTTCTGAAAGATCAAGCTCCTGTTCAGGGGGGTTCAGCAATAATGTAAGATCTCTGCCTCTTTACCTCCATTGCATTTCACCTTCACTTTTTATATTAAATAATTTAAATTCTACGTATCATATAACGCTACTCAAGGGCCAAGGTTCAGACCACATGGGAGCTCTACTGCCGTGCTTCCTATGCTCCTAAATGGCGTATACATGGACACATTTACATTTCCGTAATTCATATATTTGCGATTTATTATGATTGTAATTTATTCACATTTCAGCTTTCATGTTTCATTGTTTCTTTGTTTATTTTTTTTAGTTTTATTTTTTATTTGACAAATGAAGTGGGTTCTATTATTTTATTATTAATTTATGCAAGTTTATATATAGCTATTGTAGCTATATTATTTTATAATTTATTTTAAATCACTTTATTTTTAGAAGATTTATAAATGTGTCATTTTTATAGGGGCAAGCTATAAGCCTATTTAACATCACAGCAAACATTTATCACACGAAAGCCAGGCTTTGATCACTGCCGTTTAATAAGCAATACTTTCGCATATGGAGATGAAAGGTTTGAGTGCAGGTAATAACTTAAGAGCAGATATGGGAATTAAAACAGCTTCATATAAGCTCATAGAGACGAAAGTGCCATTGATTTCCTTTGACTTGGAGATTAGCAGAGACGGGGTTTTAAAAATCAAAAGACCTTAGCACGTCTGTGCATGCACGAGCCCAATCATATTTCCTCGTGAGTACAATCCAACAATAAGGACGCCAGTGGCTTTGATAGTCGTCGTACAGCACTTGACCTGTCCACTCCGGAGCATCATCAGGTTAGGAATTGACCTGTTATCACAGATAGGCCCCTCGCGAGTCGGTGGCGAGGAAAATTGGCTGCTTATTCGGCGAGGTGCAGAGCGGAGCTTGTTCGAAGGACTCGGCTTTTGTACGCGGAAGAGACAGCAAGGGACGTCGTGTCCTGGAGAGCACGTCTCGTGCACTGCAGAATATCGCCATGCAGAAGTTCATTTTACAATGAATTCCAGGAACACTAGCTTCCATTTATATTAGTACCTGCTATTATATTTTATTTCACTAGTAGTAGGATTGGGATTGCGATTAGCTTATGAACTCCTTTATGGGGTTAGGTACAGCTTACAGCAGTAAAAGTTTGGAAATATTCAACATTTTTTTTCTCCATTACTGTATCTTGTACAATAATTAAAATTAGTATGTGTACAACACTGTCCTTCTGCTATAAGAATAAAATATTTTTACGAGTAACAAAAAATTACACACTTTTTTTTTTTCAAAATCAGTTCACTGTGCAGTGATGATATGTTTCCCACATAACTCAAAAACTATACAACATTCTGTGATGAAATTTTTTGTTTGTATTTATGCATGCTATATCTACAATATGATGCAAGATCACTTCTCTACCTTTGATAGATTGTCTGATGAAAAATAAATTCATTTTAAAATAGTCAAATATCAGTATTTTATATTACACAAAAAATATATTATTTATCAAGGAATGCAGTTGAAAGCGCATGATATTGTAAACATGAGTTTCAGCAATAAAACAAAAGAGAGAGAGAACATGAAAAAGTTAACAAGTTTTTGAGTTATGAGGGAAACGCTGCATAACTGCACAGTGAACTGGTAAACTTTTTTTAATTAAAAAAATACAAATAATTTTTTAAACCGTAAAAATATTTTTTTTTTCATATAGCAGAAGTACAGTGTTTTATACGTACCAATTTTCATTATTGTACGAGATACAGAAATGGAGGAAAAAATGTTGAATATTTCCAAAAATTGTACTGCTGTAAGCTGTACCTAACCCCTTACAAGAGTCTCTTGCCTAAGAAAGGTAGAACTACGTATTATATAGATCGTTCTTTTTCTTCGTTAGCAATTCAGTGACTTCTTTGAACGCCCACTAAGCAGATTTATTACTTCTGCCAAAACAGCTCTGACCACCCACATTCACATGCTGCATAGTTGCCACATTTCTAGCGACCCTCGACCGCTCAATGAGAGTAGAATCCCGAGGCGCACTTTGCAAAATTTTTACCTGAAATAAGGGGATCCGAAGCGAACCATGCGATCAAAAAATACAAAACTTGAAGCGCAATATCCAATGTTGCATTAAGTGTGTTTTTTCAGACAGTTCATGTACATTGTACACTGAGGAACATTAAAATGCGTGAGAGTTGCTATTTCACGGTTAGAAATCTAAATTGATTTACATTCGATTTTGAATAACAAGAACAGTCTTAACCAGACGTAACCACAAATATCACGAAATAAACAATAAACCATGCTATTGGCGTTGAAATATATTACTTACCCTTCTCTTGCATTCATCCTACAAAATAAGGCCCATTCTTTCTCTGAAACGACCACTTTAATATAATATATTATACTTACATACTTACAAATGGCTTTTAGAGAACTCGGAGGTTCATTGCCACCCTCACATAAGCCCCCCATCGGTCCCTATTCTGAGCAAGATTAATCCAGTTCCTACCATCACATCCCACCTCCTCGACATTCATTTTAATACTATCCTCCCATCTACGTCTCGGCTTCTACAACTAACACTCTACATATATTTTTTTTTAAGTTGGTTATTTATCGACGCTGTATATAGCTGTTATATAGCGTCGATAAGATAATGGTATTTGGCGAGATGAGGCCGAGGATTCGCCATAGATTACCTGGCATTCATCTTACGGTTGGGGAAAACCTCGGAAAAAAACCCAACCAGGTAATCAACCCAAGTGGGGATCGAACCCGCGCCCGAGCGCAACTTCAGACCGGCAGGCAAGTGCCTTAACCGACTGAGCCACGCCGGTGGCATATATATATACAGGGTGTTTCAAAAATACGGGGCATAATTTCAGGTATGTATTTCCCACATGTAGACAATCAAATAGTTCATTACAACATGTGTCCGGAAATGCTTCATTTCCGAGTTATGGCCTTCACAACATTGAAATTCATCGGAACGTTTTTCTTTCCGCAGGTCGTTGTCATTACAGAAGATGTTCAAAGTGGCCACCTCCTGCTTGAATACAGACCTCACATCGATGTCTCATTGACCTGCGAACACGATCCCAAACTCCAGGAGTATTGCGTATGTCCTCAGAACATGCTACAATTGGATTCCGAAGGGATTCCAAATCAGGCACCGGAGACGAATAAACCAATGATTTTAAAAGGCCCCACAAGTAGAAATCGAGAGGGTTCAGATCAGGTGAGCGTGGAGGCCAAGCAATTGGGCCACCTCTACCTATCCATCGATCAGGAAACCTTCGATCCAAGTACTGAATGTAACCTTCGCCTCGGAATGAACTGTCAGAGTGCCCTCTTAATGTTTCCTTTGACGGCAACGACCTGCGGAAAGAAAAACGTTCCGGTGAATTTCAGTGTTGTGAAGGCCATAACTCGGAAATAAAGCATTTCCGGACACATGCTGTAATGAACTATTTTGATTGTCTACATGTGGGAAATACATACCTGAAATTATGCCCCGTATTTTTAAACACCCTGTATATGCATTTCTGGGTACGCTCATGTCCTACCCAAACGTGAGTTTGGTGAGAGATAAGCAATATGTCTAAGATCTTGTACCAAGTTCATAATGCTGTCCTCAGTTTCTGTATTTTTCCCAGTGATCTTTGAATATCTGATTTTTTTTTTCTTTTTCGTACCTATATACATACTGCACATACTTTTGTAAATAAGTATTTGATGTTATTCCAAAAGATCCGATAATATTATCGGTGTAACTAACTGCAGCACAGAACTGACGGACATTTTAATGGGATCTAAAAAGTAACACTGATAGTTTACAAAAACCGAAAACCAAGTTAGTCCTGGAATAAATCCATCAGTATCAAATAAACTGGAAACACTATAGTGCAAGAAGGAATAATTCTATTGGGATCGCTGTAGCTGTTTGTAACTACTACATACGAAAAGGCAGAAGATTTGTGGATAGATCTGTAGAACGCTGGCATGAATATTTTATGTAAGACAGTAACAATCTTCAGGTCTAATACTTGGCAGGAATAATAATAATAATAATAATAATAATAATAATAATAATAATATAAGATAATGATGAAAATGATGTTAACTAACTGTAATTTTTTAGATTTTATGTCCGTTTAATTTAAAAAAAAATTACATCCTTTTACTCCAGAATTTCGCAATTGCATTTTATTCTTCAGACACAGCTGTGCACATAAATAGACTATACATAATTATCAGGCTATGTTATATTTTCTTTATATATTATGGTTCCGCTAAGTGGCGTCGTGGTCTAAGGCATCCTGCCTAGGACTCGCGTTACGGAATGCGCGCTGGTTCGAGTGCTCATGGGGGAAGAAATTTTCTCATGAAATTTCGACCAGTGTATGGGACCGGTTCCCATCCAGGATCGTGATGTACTTGGGGATCTTAATAGGTAGCGAAATCCAGTTGCGAATGCCAGCAATAACGGCTAGGGGGATCATCGTGCTAACCGCACGATACCTCCATTCTGGATGGATGATCGTCCACCTCTGCTTCGGCATGTGGGCGTGAGGCCAGCAGCCGGCTAATTGGTCTAGGCCCTTCACGGGCTGTAGCGCCAAGGATTATTATTATTATTATTATTATTATTATTATTATGTTTTATTTGCTAGGTATTATCTTTTTGTTAGCTATTGCTTCTTGACTCCGTAAGAGAATATAATATCGTGTTCTTCAACTTTCTAATCAAATTCATAACGATGTCATGTTTTTTCTGTTTAGTTTCTATTTTGTGTTCTGATATCAGCTATAGTTATCATATTTTATATTTAATCATTTTGGACAGCTTGATGCGTTGTGTCTTATCCTTGTACAGAGTACTTAACTATTATGACTGCCGGGAAATTCTCTTAGTGAAGCAACAGGATACGGACCGAAAGGTCTCGGGTTCAGTCCCTAGTGTTGGCGGCAAACCTTCCCGTTGCCAAAATCTTCAGAACGACCCCAAGGTCCACTCATTTTCCTGAAAATTGAGCACCTAGTCTTTCTCGAAGATAAATGGCATCACCTCATTCTAGTGCCTAGACTACAAAATCATGAAGATTTAACCCTTTCGCCTTCATGTCGCGTAGAGGGTACCTCCACTTCTCACTTAAATGTCATTTTCAATAAATAATGTATATTATTTACATACTAAATTACCGTATATTGAAATTGAAACATCATTTTTACGGGTTTGTTCTTGATGTCGTGATTTGTATGTACAGTAGTGTAATGTTATTATAGCTATTATTATAATAATAATCATAATCATCATCGTTATCAAATAACCATATTGCAGAATAAGCAATACTGAGCAAGCAAATGAGGCAATAGCAATGCTAATATCATATCCAGAGCCGTATCTAGAACAGGTGTAATCCCTCATACATTAAGCGCCATCATGTATATGTACGGCCCTCATTGACCGCATAGATGACGACACAGAAGCCTGACATAACACTAGCAATATCTTCAGTAGTTTCTTGAGCGATATCCTGTACAGCAACCAAAAGTGAACCTTTTCACTTAGTTTTATTTGATGAAATTTCGTATCAAATGATAGGTACAGTGATGCAGCAATTTGTAATAATAATCTCTGCAACCTCGTCGCTTCTCAATTGACTTAATATGCCATTCTACTAATTCTGCAGGCCTATAGGTCTTCAAATCACGAAATATTAACTAATTAACTTTTAAACAACAACAACAATAATAATAACAACAACAATAATAATCATAATAACAATAATAATAATAACGTATATATAGCCAAAGACAAAGAAATTCCATCTTAATATCAATCCTGGAAAGACACAAGCAATCATATTAGGACACAAACGGCAAACCGACGCTGTAAAGCACCTCGACATTTCCCCCGTTAAAGTAAGTACAGTGCATATCCCTTTCAGTTCTTCGGTAAAAAATCTTGGCATTCACATGGATAATAATCTCAACTGGGACATGCAAATCACAGAAACCTGCAGAAAAGTATATTCTATTATTCATGTGCTAAAAAGGATAAATGTTCATCTTCCCTCTTGCTTAAAAAAGTCCCTTGTGCAGACACTTGCATTTCCCTATTTTGACTATGCTGACATTTTACTGACTGACCTTTCCAGCGACAACAAAATGAAACTTCAACGTGCTCATAATTTGTGTGTACGTTTTGTAAGCAATGTTCGTAAATATGATCATATTACCCCATCCCTGGAAGCAATAGGTTGGCTTAAACTAGATAAGAAAAGAAATTTACATTCACTTCTCTTTCTCTTCGAAATCTTGAACTCTTCTATTCCTTCGTACCTGTCGTCTCGCTTCACTTACCTTTCTTCCCACCACAATCTGAACACACGCTCTCGCCATGAAACAATACTAACAATACCATCCCATCGCACCTCTTCATACTCATCCTCTTTCACAATAGCCCTGCCAAGAATCTGGAACTCGCTACCTGCTAGCATCAGGGACTGTCGAAATAAAATTCAATTCAAACGCAAACTTACTAGGCACTTGGTCAGTAATTGAGACTCGTTCAGACATGGTTTCTTGTAAATAGTTCTTTTAATCTACCACAAAATATCTCAATATCCGGTAATTTCATCACTATAGAATTTTGTTATTGTAGGTTTAATTTGTAATTTAGTAAATACAAAAATATTCTTTGTTCTTAACTTCTATGATAAAATGTCTAGCTTTCATTAATCAGGTATTCTTGTCGTACTTTAATTTTTATTGTAATTGTAATTGTAAATTTAATATTAATTGTAATCTTATTGTTCATGTTATAGTTGTAATCCCCTGGTAGAGGGGCAGAGAAGGCCTGACGGCCTTATCTCTACCAGGTTAAATAAATAAATCTAATCTAATCTAATCTAAATCTAATAGCCTATGTATTTCCGGCTTTACACTGCATACACATTACGGAACCCATGATTTAAAAAAATCAGGATGTTTAGGTAATTTTTTCCATTCCATTCTTGTGTGTCTATTCATAAATTTTCATTAATATTCCATTTCCCCACAATAATAGGCTAATAATAATGATGATGATGATTATGATGATAATAATAATAATAATAATAATAATAATAATAATAATAATAATAATAATAAAACTGTTAATAACAACCATGATATGTATAGGCCTACATTCATAGTTTCAATACACCACTAAACTACATGGAAGGTGAAGAATTTTAGTTATGTTAAGAGTTTATGCTATTTCGGTATTTAAGAAACTGCTGATAAGATGAAATTATTTTATTATATATAGGCCTACTCGTAGGCTGTTTACCAATTTTTGTGTATCTTGACATGGGGAAAAGAAATTTAGAATGCTTGATGTAGGAAATATTGTTAATAATAATAATAATAATAATAATAATAATAATTTACTTATTGCAGTCAAGGCCTTGCTCACCCTAAGAGGCAGTGGGTTAAATAATAGAGCTAACATGCAAGTAATTACATTCATACATTTAAAATGAGTGAACTTAGAATTTAAATTGAGAGACAAAATAAAATTAAAAAACAACATTCAACACTTTTTTATTCAAAATAATAACAATGAATTCCTTTCCTTACTTTTGCACTTAAACTTATGTATATAATTTATATTAGCAAAGAAAATTAAAATAAAAAAAGGGATTAGTTTCATAGAAGGGAGAACTATTTTAACAGGTAATGAAAAATGTTACGTACTCATACATTAAATATAAAACAAATAGACAATATAAATGTGTATAATAATAATAATAATAATAATAATAATAATAAAATAATAGCTTATTTATTTTATTTATTTACTCAAATTTAATGTGCTGTACAACAGCCAGAGGCCAACAACAGTTCAGAACATGACAATTTCATAACAAAAACATTAATAATGATAGAAATTACAATAAAAGTACATAGGAATAATTATTAAAATAATGAAAATTAAAAACAATGGTAGGGTAAATTAGGGTCTGTTGGACAGTCGGGCATGTTTGTACTTTAACGTGTTACTTCGCCACTTGTGGGCACCACATTCTGCTAGAAGTCAATGACGGAAGTAGCCACTGTGGTGCCCACAAGTGGCGAGGTAACACGTTAAAATACAAAGTGTCCAACATGCCCGACTGTTCAACAGACCCTAATTTACCCTAATTAAAAATGAAAGGATGGAATCAAATAAATGAATATAGTACAAATGATATAAAATATAACGAGAATAATATTATAATACATATCTAAACAAAAGACATAAATTAATCACTGACATAAAATTCCAAAAAGTATATAAGCTTAGTACACATTAAATGGATACAAATTCTATCCATACAAATTAGCATATTTTATACATCTGAGAGAGAGATTTAGAATTTCTGTTGTAAAAAATTATAAGAAATCTTAAGCCCTTAGCTGGAATACAAAAACTGACATTGCTTAAGAAGGATTCACAAGCAATATCACCCTTAATGACTTTAGAAAAAAATAAATAATCAAGATCTTGACGTCTGGCAAATAAACTAGAGCAATTAAAATATTTGCAGTTAATCTCATATTTATAATCATCGAAATTAGGTAAAAATCTATAAGAACACAAGGAAATAAATTTTCTTTAAATAGGCTATTCTCTAATTTAGCCGAGTCAGTGGAAGTAATGAAGTTTCATACAGTAGATGCATATTCAAGCTTGGATCTAACCAACGCAACATATAGTATAAAATTAATCACACATAGGAGCAGAAACAGAATAAGTTATAGATCTAATAATACTTACTTACTGGCTTTTAAGGAACCCGGACGTTCATTGCCGCCCTCACATAAGCCCACCATCGATCCCTATCCTGAGCAAGATTAATCCAGTCTCTACCATCATATTGCACTTCCCTCAAATCCATTTTAATATTAGACTATCCTCCCATCTACGTCTCGGCCTCCCAAAGGTCTTTTTCCCTCCGGCCTCCCAACTAATACTCTATATGCATTTCTGGATTTAATGTTCTTAATTATGTCAGGTGAAGAATACAATGCGTGCAGTTTTGCGTTGTGTAACTTTCTCCATTCTCCTGTAACTTCATCCCTCTTAGCCCCAAATATTTTCCTAAGAATCTTATTCTCAAACACCCTTTATCTCTGTTCCTCTCTCAAAGTAAGAGTCCAAGTTTCACAACCATACAGGACAACCGGTAATACTCGTATAACTGTTTTATAAATTCTAACTTTCAGATTTTTTTACAGCAGACTAGATGACAAAAGCTTCTCAACCGAATAATAACACGCAATTTCCATATTTATTCTGCGTTTACTTTCTTCCCGAGTGTCATTTATATTTTGTTACTGTTGCTCCAAAATATTTGAATTTTTCCACCTCTTCGAAGGATAAATCTCCAATTTTTATATTTCCATTTCGTACAATATTCTGGTCACGAGACATAATCATATACTTTGCCTTTTCGGGATTTACTTCCAAACCTATCGCTTTATTGGCTTCAAGTAAAATTCCCGTGTTTTCTCTAATAGTTTGTGGATTTTCTCCTAACATATTCACGTCATCCGCGTATACAAGAAGCTGATGTAACCCGTTCAATTCCAAACCCTAATAATAATAATAATAATAATAATAATAATAATAATAATAATAATAATAATAATAATAATGGTAATTTAATAACGAGAGCACAAATAGCTTATGCTGATTTTATTTTTCATTCGTAATTTTTCTTTAACAAGATACTATACGAAAGAACGTCTTCGCATAGGAGAAGCAGTAAAACCACGTCGACGGGAATTTGGATCCCGCTTGTGCTGCAAGACCCCATTGTTTCTGCAGTAGGATCTGAAGGCATCGGTGTGTGAAGGGTGAGTCCACTTTATGGTCACCAGTCACATGAGATGAGAAGAAGGGGCGGGGTGGGGCTGCATGGCGACACATCAATAGGAAGGGGCGGCTGTTGTAGTGTCCTTCTGCGAGATTGGATTTTGTTGAGATGAAGCTGAGTGCTTGATGGCGAGGCCCTGATTAGAAACCATACACACACAGGACGCCCGCGTCAAGGATCTCGAATCCTTCACAAGTTACTTCATTAGCTGATGAAGCTACCAGATCACAATTACAAAAGCGTTTCTGCTATTGGTCCTTAAGAACTTCAGTAAAATTTTACACTCCGTCCTTACTGATATATTTTTTGTTTCTATTGGAAATGGTACACATACAGTTTCAAAGATGACCTACATCCTTTGCTGTCGCCCAAGTAAAAGTGTCTTCAATTTCAAAGTCAGTAGGCCCGAGTTCTACTCCCGAATGAGAAGGAGAGATTTATCCACCTTACTTAGGAATTGGATCTGTCTCTTACCTTATACAGAGTGTCCCGTTATTGTGTATCTTAAACATGTGCATTGTATTATACACCTGTAAACAAACATCAAAAGTCATATAAACTAAAATTGTGTAAAAGACTTAGTTACAGAGTTCCTCACAATGGGATACGAAGAGAATTTTAACGGGGAACGTACTGACGAGAATATTATTTTGGGGAGGCACGTCTGAATTAATGGCTTGCTGCCCGAATGTACGTTAAACATTATCTCAAACATTTTGACATAAAATTTCCAGGCCGATGGATAGAGAGAAATGGACCTATTTCGTGGCCGGAAAGATCGCCCGATCTCACACCATGTGATTTTTCGTTATTCTTTCATCTAGAGGGTCTGATCTATGCTATAAGACATCTCATCCGAGACCACTTGTAGCAATCAATTGTGAAGGTATGTGCTGGGATTCGAAATTCTCCTTATCTCTTCCAAAATCAAAGAATACATGCAGAGACGAACACGCCTATGCTGCGATTGTTATGGTGGACTTTTCTGAACACCAGCTATGATACAACAAACTGGGCAACAAACATTTACGTGGTTAGGAACATCTTTCATTGATACTTTCTCTAGAGCCTCTGTAACTAAGGCGTATAATCATTTAGTTAATATGGCAGTTTTTATTTGTTTCAAATTTATATCACGATGCACAAATTTAAAGCACAAAATAGCGGGACAACCTACATTTATCTTTGGTTATCTTAAGGAATGAGGAGGCATGCTAGTCATAGGTCTAATGACGATTGAGGATCTTAGAATATGTCTGTCAGCGTTGACTTTGGAACGAGTACTGCTGAGTTGCAGAACCACTGATTTTCCTCGAAATCACCGAGTTAACAATGTACTAGTATTACTCGTCCCATGTTACATGACCTCTGAACGCTAATGTCGCTACTTTCGTTGTATACTAGACATCGTATGTAGGCGATTATGGAACGCAGGGCATTGAGGGGTCAAAGCATTCGTGGAGGAGTATGATGCAATTTGCTAGTTCGTGAAATGAACACCGGTCAATTTACAAGGGTAGTAAACATACCTATGCAGATATTCTAACATTTATGTTACACTTTCAGTGAGGTTCAGAAAAACATAAGCCACCGGCGTAGCTCGGTCGGCTAAGGCGTTTGCCTGCTGATCCAGAGTTGCACTCGGGAGCGGGTTCGATTTCCGCTTAGGCTGATTAGCTGGTTGGGCTTTTTTCTCGAAGTTTTCCCCAACCGTAAGGCAAATGTCAGGTAATATATGGGGAATTCTCGGCCTCATCTCGCCAAATATTTCACTATTACCAATTTCATCGACGCTAAATAATTTCGTAGTTGATACAGCGTCGTTAAATAACCAAGTTAAAAAAAGGAAGACATACTCTTCTTACAGTCAGTTGGAAATTATGATTTTTCTTTGTTTATTTTCTTTTTTATTTGGTTATTTAACGACGCTTGTATTTTTTGGGTTATTTAGTGTAGATGGGAATTCGTGGCAATAATATGGTATTTGGCAAGATAAGGTCAAGGATTCGCCACAGATTACCTGACGTTCGCTTTATGCTTGGAGAAAACCTCAGAAAAAATCCAACCAGATAACCAGCCCAAGCGGGGATAGAACCCAATCTCAAGCGAAACCCTGAATCAGCAGGCAAACGTACTACTGCCTGAGCCACGTCGATGCTCGAAATCATGTTGCAAATAGCTATTGAATTATTTGTATGAGAATATATAAAAAGTTGTTTATTATTCCTAATTCTTGGGTGGCTTTTGTGTCGATTATTCTGCCTGAAGGCGATGCAGCCAAGCTCAAACTTAATTGAAATGTTCAGAACCATAGTGGGCCAATCATTTACTAAAACCATAGAAAACATGGGTTAAAATTAAGTTATCATTATAATTCAATGGAAACATATAGCAAGTAACATAAAATATACACATTCAGACGAAATGATATGTCAATCTTCATTAAACTATAGTATTCACTTATCTTTAACCCTTGCTTTCTCCGTTTTTAATATATGGCGCTTGGCCTACTATGGCTCTGAACCCTTCAATGTTGTTGAAAACAGGCTTTGAGATTTCTGCATGTATTAACTAGCTTTTCTGAAGAAATTAAATTTCCTTTCATCCAAAGGGTGATATCTTTCTCATTTTATTGTATGTAAAATAAAACAATCACGAAAGGATCTACTGCAACACGTAGACATCAAGTTAAACTTACGGCAAAGTAGAACCTTTCAATTGCGTTATTAATAGGTCGTGATGGCAATGGCATCTGTCCTAGCCAACGCTTGTTATTTGGGTTACCTGTCATATGTGCTGATCTGACCTCCGACCAAGTCTGAGCTTCTCCTGTTGAAGCAGGTTTGCACTTCACAGTCATTTGTAAAGAAAGAAATTTACCACAAGAAGACTGTTTGAGGCTGCGGTTCTAACCCTTGCGACCATACTCTGTACAAAAAAGGCTCTAAAATATCTGTCACCAAAATTCGGTGACAAGAGAAATTATTGAATTTCAGAAGAATTAGGAATTCATATTTAACTACTGTACATTAGTGTTATCAACATAAATGGAGAAATCGCATTGATAGGATAATTAATACAAAATATACCAAGGTATCAGTAATCTAAAAACACCGTCCTAACGGGAAGAGATATCATTGCCGCTCTCTCAAAATATGGATAGAAAACTTGCCTGTAGCTTGTTTTATTTCGTAGTGTTTATTGGGTTAATTCTCGCCCCCATGGTCTAGAGGTAAAGCGCTCTTATTTAGACCCAAAGGATGCGGATTCAAATCCGAGTAGTTTCGATGGATTTTTCAGGACCCAAAAATCCGGAGCGCAAGGGCTTTAAGCCGTGTGTCCCGTTTCGCAGTTTTCCTGCACGTTAAAGACATTAAAGCTTAAATTAGAGCCTCTGAACTAAATTTGTCCTCTCTTGCGTCCTAGTAATACCTTAGTTGCATACTAGGTGGCGTTTGAGGCAATTTAGCTTACCACATGTCTCTCTGCCCTCTGTCGACAAATAAGTGCAACTAAATTCCTTATAGGTATTGAAAACTCCTCGAGGGGGGTACCTATGTTCCTAGTCCGTTACAATGTGGTAAATGAATGAATGAATTGGGTTTATTATAATTGTTATTATTAATAATATTGATATTTTTTTTTAATTTTAGTTATTATAATTTTATACAACACATCCACTTTATTTTCAAATAGGTATATTTCATTTCATTCTTCACACATGGCATTATTCGTTTGAGTAAATTTGGTAATGTTTCAGTTATGTATGTGTTCTGGATTCAGGAAAGGCCACGTAGCCTTAAGTGTCTGCGTTTGGTGAAACTTCTGCAAAACTGGCAATAAATTTGGGCTCTAATTGCGTGACACTTCACAGGTGTGTGTTTATCATTGCTCATGTTCACCCTATCTGACACGACACACATTGAAGCTCTGAGTGTCCGTCTGTCCGTCGCGCTGTTTGTCATAAGGCTGATTTATACTGCAAGGTACGCTCATGTTCAAATCAATGTCAGGTTTCACAGACTTCAAATACTCCGTCATTTTTCTTGAAATTTTTTAATGTCTAAGTGTTAAAATAACGAAACTTGTTTTAGTAATATTTTCTAGATAGCGCTTTTATTTTAAACTTCTTTGATCTTTCAGGAATTCATAAATTTAATGAAATCTTTTAACTTCAATGTTTCATATCTTCTGAGAACTCAAATTACTTAGAAAATAATCCTTTCGAGACTCCTCTGGTAGTTCAAAACTAGAGAACGAGTTTATTATCCACAGTGTTGACTAGAGTGGTAGGCCTACTTAAAGGATGCATGTTTCCCTAAGGTTTCCCCTGTTCCCTCTCTCTAATATTACACGTTTCATTACATCGACATTCTCCACTTGACCTTATATTTCCCTTTGTACTAATTCGCAAAAGTAAACGGTGTCAAGGTAAGATGTACGAGCTTCGGTGCTGCCGACCGAAGACTGGAAGCTAGTTAATGCTTATCTCTGTGTCACTCTCACGACTGTGTTCCTATCTTGAAGGAGACGCTGATGGGTGGAGTTTCCGTTTCCGACTTACTGAAGTCTTAACCTTCGTTAACCTGGGAATAGGTCTCCAGTTTAGCCGCTGGAGAAAAGGCCCGTTTTGTGTTATGTTTGGTTCTTTACCTCTCTTATTAGTCGCAAACCTACGCTTCACAGCATAGCCATCTGTACTGAGCTCCTCCATAACGATACGGCGATATCCCCTGGTAAGGGAAGGATCAGATGAATTGAAAAATCCATGACCTTAATGAAAATCGAATCCTAGTCCTTCGACTTTGTATCGTAGCGGCACCACTACGCTATCGCTTGCCCTCGAAAGTGCGTATTAATTCTACAAATTTTGGACTAATAACTGAGGAAAAATGAAAAGTAGGAAGATTTATAAAACATTCGATATAGACGGTCTTTCAAAAGTTTACCGGCAAACTTAAGTAGCATGTAGAGAGGTCAGAATAGAGCATCTTTCGAAGAGGAACCCATGTTTCCCGAATCAAGCCCGAGTCAGTACCAGCACTTCAATTCTGCACTTCGACATCAAAGTATGCTGCCACTTTATCTTGTTTCATCCACTTTTGCTGACGCACGGTAAGTGGCACGTTTTCTAACATATCTGGAAGAATTTGTTCCAAGAAGATACTGTAAATCTGCCTATTGGAAAACGTGGTTGCAAAAGGTTCGATCACCTTATCGCCTATAATACTTGCCCATACGTTAACTGCAAACACAACTTGATTGTGGTGTCCGAATGTAGCGTGGGGATTATAATCTGCTCAAACATGATTGTCAGGCCAATTTAAGAAACTCTTTCTAGTGAATGATGTCTCATCCCTAAAATAATTCCATCTTACTCAAAGGATAAGGTTCGTTCTGACAAAGTTCCTACATTCGTTGGAAAAACTGTAAACGTCTTGGGTAATTCCCCACAATCAAAGATTTTCTGGATGATATGGGTGGTAACTGATTATCATGCAAATCTTGTACTAACGCGGCCTTTCTTCGTGGTTGTTGCTCTATTCTAGCTCCTCTATATACTACATAATATACTTGTAGGTAACCTTTTGAAACATCCGGTATAGTAAAAGGAATTGAACGGGTTACATCAGCTACTCGTGTAGGAGAAAACCCACAAACTATTAGGGAAAAAACGGGAATTTTACTCGAAGCAAGTAAAGAGAAAGGTTTTGAAGTAAATCCTGAAAGGACAAAGCATATGATTATGTCTCGTGACCAGAACATAGTACGAAATGGAAATATAAAAAATTGGAAATTTATCCTTTGAAGAAGTGGAAAAATTCAAATATCTTGGAGCAACAGTAACAAATATAAATGACACTCGGAAGAAAATTAAGCGCAGAACGAATATGGAAAATGCGTGTTATTATTCGATTGAGAAGCTTTTGTCATCAAGTCTGCTCTCAAAAAACTTGAAAGTTAGAATTTATAAAAGAGTTATATTATCGGTTGTTCTGTATAGTTATGAAACTTGGACTCTCACTTTGAGAGAGAAACAGAGGTTAAGGGTGTTTGAGAGTAAGGTTCTTAGGAAAATATTTGGAGCTAAGGGGAATGAAGTTACAGGAGAATGGAGAAAGTTAAACAACGCAGAACTGCACTCATTGTATATTCACCTGACATAATTGGGAACATTAAATCCAGACGTTTGAGATGGACAGTGCATGTAGCAGTATGGGTGAATTCAGAAATGTTTATAGAGTTTTAGTTGGGAGGCCGGAGGGAGACAGACCTTTGGGAAGGCCGAGACGTAGCTGGGAGGATAATATTAAAATTGATTTGACGGATGTGGGATATGATGGTAGGGGCGGAATTAATCTTGCTCAGGATAGGGATCGATGGCAGGCTTATGTGAGGGTGACAATGAACTTCCGGATTCCTTAAAAACCGTAGTAAGTAAGTATAGTAGAAGGATTAGCAGCAGTAGTGGTGTTGGTGGTAGTAGTAGTAGAGGCAGTATTAGTGGTAGCAGTAGTAATTTTGGTTTTAGTAATGATAGTACAGAAACTAAAACTGAAAAGAATATAATTTCTGTTTAACAGTATCGGTTTTCCTAGTCATAGGGGAATGTTGGCAGACTGCATTGAAACTTTGGTTCCGTTCCATTGATCTTGCTAACATCAATCCAGAAACATATCATCCTGAAAACCTGTCAATCATTTTGGAACATTTTATGTCCGATCCCAACGTTGCTGGAAATGACAGCAGAGAAATTACATGACTACAGGTAGTGTTTGCTGAGCGATAAAACATCTGCGCAATTCATTTCATGGACGTTTAGACTGACAACACGAAATATAACAACTACAAGAAAAAGTGTTCTAAATTCATTAAATCCATGTGTAATAATATCTCAATTATTTCATACTATTTTCTTTTATTCAGGCATTATAATCCCAATTAAAACATTGTTATTTTTATTATTATAAATTACAAATTCTTTGAAATAGCTGTCTCCTCTTTACATTCCTTAAACTCTTCAGCTATTGAAGTCCTACTTCATCTTCTCATTCTCTGAAGAATATAAAGGAAGTATTCTGATGCTTCAAATAATATAATTATTCAAAGATTTTCACGGAAAGCGGGTGTTCAGCATCCATAATACTGAAGATAAGTATATTCATATCTGTATGCTTATCATACAGCGATTATCCTGATTGAACAGATTTTTCTTGATACGGAAGAGGTCCAGTGTAGTCAGCTAATGCGTCCCTTCAATCCCGACTAGCGTACTGCGCCTTCCTAGACTAATATCATCTGAACCATCTTGGTAGATATTGAAATGATGATGAATATTGAAATGGAGAGTGACGGTTCAATGATATAACCTAGTAAAGTGGAAGAATCCCGAGAAAAACCATCAAGAACCTTGGCTTTGTTCACCACAAGTACTAATCCACCACTACTCAGATTTGAACCTGGGTCTCCAGTCACCGTAACGATGTGCTGTGCCAATTGGAATTATAGGATGGGGTAGCTTATTTAAATCCAATTTAATCCATTTTATTTATTACAGAAGAAAATAATTAAAATATGTCTTCATAAACCTATTGATTTTCCATCTCAAAAATTGTTTTTTGACTTTAATGTTATTAAAATAAGACAAATTTATTATATTGCATTAATAAAATTCATACATAAAAATCGAAATAATTTTGAATTGTATTCTCATAGTTATGAAACAAAAGGTATGAATTCTTTAAGATTGTTTGAACCAAAATGCAACACTGCTACAGTATTTAATCATAGTAGTAATTTAGGCCCAAGAATATATAACACATTTATATTTAAGTATTCTAATCTTGTCAATTCTAATAGTTCTAGTATTAAATTTATAAAGTTATGTATGAATTTTATAAAAATTGAAAAACTGTAAATTTAAATTTATATATTCTTATTGTTTAGTAGACTTAAGACAAATTGTATTATATACTTCTTAATTTCAATTCAGGAATCCACCCCTGAGCACTAGTTCTATTCGTTCAGGGGAGAGTTAAACTTTTTCTATTTATATTATATTTTATGTTACAATTATTAGAAAAATAAATAAATAAATACATAAATTGAGCTACCAAGGCTATTAAATGGTTGTTAATTTAAAAAAAATATCGATAACTATTATTATTTTTTATTATTATTATTATTATTATTATTATTATTATTATTATTATTATTCAGAATTAACAAAGATTGAGCCCTCAAGTTCCGTACCAAAACTCGATAAAATTGATCGGATTGTCTTCTCTGTGATTTCCCTAAATCCCGCCTCCCAGTTGGTCTGTAATACAGTGCACTATTCGATTATCTTTCGGCTATAATTTGACAAAACGTATCTCCTCTATTGTTTTCAAAAAAAATTATTGTAATTTTAAGTATAGTATATTTAAAATTGTCATGAATTCTGAACACATAAGCAAAGGGACTCATTCTATTCCCCACATCTTACATTCTTTTCTGTTCTATTTTCCGTCCATTTCCTCTCCGTTTCTTCATGTCTCCCTTCTTTTCTCCCTCAACTTTCTTTGAACATCAGAATGTTTCCCTAGAAATATACGTACAACGACACTTTTTCTATAATTCTTCGTATGTACTGTACTTATCATGAACGTAAATTCGCTGTACTAACGTGTACTGTATGGCCACGAACAAAATTCAACTGCAATGACTGGAAGTCAGCTGTATACTAATGCTATAACCTTAACGTCCCTTCAGCTATCATTTTTAAAACTTTGTTTTTTTATGCACAAATTATTCTAGAGTATTTCCAGAAACAATTTGTTAGTACCAGTAATAGTTATTAAGTAATGATTTAAAAGGCACGTCGTTGCAACCTCGGTTCAGACTGACAGTGGGGAATTTATTGCTTATAATGTTAAAACTGTTTCCCTGATAACTAAAAAATTATATAACATATACTTACAAAATGTGTAGTGTGTTCGTTCTAGCTGCAATATTATGCAAAATAAATATTTCACGAATTCTGAAAAATCGATGTACTGTTCTTTAATACTAAGTTAAAAATATTATTCACTAGCCGTACCCGTGCGCTCCGCTGCACATGTTACAAATAAATATAAACTAATTACATAATTAAAATAGGATGTTTGATCCAGGGAACATTCGTGTTTGGTAGAAGGATAAATCGTTTAATATGTTACTTAATTTAAATTGTATTTAAATAATTAAAATGCGGTCATTTTGATCCAGAGAGCAATCATTTGGTGCAATGACAATTCCTTTAACATGTTTCTTAATTGTTATTACATGCAACCATAATTTAATGAAGATTGATATATCATTTAGTTTTAATGTGTATACTTTATATTACTTGCAATATTTTTCAGAAGTTACTGTAATAACATTGTAGAAAATTATGTCCCTCTAGAGAAACTACGCTTTCCAATGGTGAAATAATAATTAAACAATTAATTAGCTTCCGATATTACTTCATACAAACACAGAAACATTCTCTTAGGCTATGTTTAATAGCTTTCGATTGTTGTTGTCCAAGGCCCCTTATAGACGAAGTCATTTGTTTTTATTTCAGTACAGCGCCTTAGATGGCTAGTCTATCTTAGGGAAAATTACATTACTTTCAAGTCTCAAACAAGCAGTATCGTCGGCCAGGAAGACCTTTTAGAAGACTGCTAGATGGGGCCGAAACAGGTCTACAGAGGCCTAATTCGTGAAGGATGATGATGATGATGATGATGATGATGCCGCCTTAGATGGCGTTGTTATTGTAATTTTGAAACTCATTTATCTCATTAAATATCAGTCCTATCAAAATTTTGTATAGAATAAAACTTATCGCAAATTAGTTTTAAAGAAACTTTTGCTATGTAATATTTTTCATGAAAATCAATACAGTAATAAGCGAGATATTTCGATCTATTTAATTCAGGCCCCCTTATAACCCTCCTTTTAAATAAAGTATTTTGAATGCCATATAGCCTAAAATCTAAGTTACAACGAACTTAATTTATATTCCAATTTTCATATAAATCGGTTCAGCCATTATCGCGTGAAAAGGTAACAAACATACATACAGACAGACAGACATACAAACAAAAATTTCAAAAAAGCGATTTTCGGTTTCAGGATGGTTAATTATACATGTTAACACCAATTATTTTTGGAAAATCGAAAATTACCGGAAAAATTTTGGCTACAGATTTATTATTAGTATAGATTAGAGAATGGAGTTAAAAGAGCTTCATATTGTAAAATGAGGTACAGGAATTAAAAAGAACATAAGACATTTAAAAAAATTGCTGAGTTATCGGGAAACACTGCATCTCTGCATGTTAATCAGCTGCAATTTTTAATAAAATTCTGAAAAAATTGAAATGTATTGTAAAAGCATTTTTCTTTAAGTAGAGCAAATAAAGTGTTTTAAGCATACTAATTTTAATTTTTCTAAACATTATAATTGTTCTGTATGGTTGTGAAACCTGGACTTTCACTTTGAGAGAGGAACAGAGATTAAGGGTGTTTGAGAATAATGTTCTTAGGAAAATATTTCGGGCTAAGAGGGATGAAGTTACTTGAGAATGGAGAAAGTTACACGACACAGAACTGCACGCATTGTTTTCTTCTCCTGACATAATTAGGAAGATTAAATCCAGACACGCCAACGTATTTGAGATGGTCAGGGCATGTAGCACGTATGGGCGAATCTAGAAATGCTTATAGAGTGTTAGTTGGGAGACCGGAGGGGAATATACCTTTGGGGAGGCCGAGACATAGATGGAAGGATAATATTAAAATGGATTTGAGGAAAGTGGGATATGATGCTAGAGACTGGATTAATCTTGCACAGGATCGGGACCGATGGCGGGATTATGTGAGGGCGGCAATGACCTCCGGTTTCCTTAAAAGCCATTTGTAAATATGTAAGTAAGTAAACATTATAATAAGAAAGAAAAAAAATTAATATTTCCTAATATTTTACTGTTGGAACTGTATTCATTGATTCATAGTTATTCATAATTATCTCCCCAGGGACAAGTCTTTGACTGTAAACCCAACGTTCTCCTATCTTCCATTTTCCCTCCATCCTCTTATTGTTATTCTTCACATACGATCCATATAGTAGTAGTAGTAGTAGTAGTAGTAGTAGTAGTAGGGTTTAAGAAGGGCGCGTCAGCTACTATGGCTATTTGCACCCTTATCTAAAATTCTGACGATCCATATATCTTGAAGTTACCTATCATCTGATACCTTCTTCTCCTCCGAACTTTTCTTCCGTTCATCATTCCTTGCAATGCATCCTTCAGCAGGCAATTCATTATTAACCAGTGACTCAGTCAATTTCTTTTTCTCTTCCTGTTCAGCTTCAGCATTATTCTTTTCTTACTCGCTGTTTCTAGCACATCTTCATTTCTTATTCTATCTTTTCATTTCACACTCTCCATTCTTCTCCATATCTACATTTCAAATGATTCTTAATTGATTCTCTTTACTTCCTCGTAATGCCCATGTTTCTGTCGCATATAATGCCACACTCCACACAAAGCACGTCAATAGTCTCTTCCTTAGTTCTTTTTCCAGAGGTAGGCAGAAGATGCTCGTTTATCTATTAAAAACTTCCTTTAATCTTCCTGGCAGCAGTTCATGTTATTACTTATAATAATAATAATAATAATAATAATAATAATAATAATAATAATAATAATAATAAAAGCCGTAAATCCCCAGTGGGGCAAGGCCTCCTGCTTGGGCAGAGGTGGCTCGAGTCTTGATCATCAGAAGAGCCGCCTGATGGACTATTTACATTCCTAGCTTTTTTTTTGTCCACAATTTCACTAGCACTGGTTGTTGCTACCGCTCAAAGTTGGCTGACTGCGTCCTTCCACCGTATTCTTTGGCGTCCTATTCTGGTCCACAGTCCTCCTAGCTGTAACTTGAACTCGTCCCCCCATGTGGTTCTCGGTCGTTCACGGTTTCTCCGGCCAATTCTTGGATCCCACAGTGTCGCCGTGTGTGCCCATCTGGTAGGTTGCATTCGTACCACGTGTCCTCCCCAGCGCCATTTCATCCTATTAGCGAGTGTGACCGCGTCCTCTATGCCGCTTCGTCGCCGTACTTCCTCTTCGTTCCTGATTCTGTCCTTCAGGCTTATTCCGAGTATTTTCCTTTCCATTCTTCTTTAGTACAACCTAAATACCTACATCAAGCGCTTCTTTCTATCCCTCATCATAAAACGTCTTTATACTCATCTTCCTATACTGTAGAAATACCTCGCCTCTGGAATTCGTTACCTAATGACGTCAGGGACTGCCGGACTTTATCACAATTCAAAATTAAATTGGAAACTTTGTCTTAGTTAATGTTTTTAGGTATTGCTAGAAGTATTGATTTGTGTTTTTTTTTCTTTTTCTTTTTTAATCTACATTAAAATTGCAAGTTTCTTGTTTATGTTAGTTAATTAGTTGGGATACAATTAATTATGATACTTAATCACTCATTTAAAGTTTGTGTGACTGCAACCTGTGTATATTTTTGTGTGGCTTTACTTTGTTTATAGCGTTTTTTCTCTTTCTCCTTATTTCTTGTGTAGCTTTACTTTGTATATAGTGTATTTTTTTTCTCTGTTTATTTCTATTATTGTATTTGTATTCCTGGTGTTGTAGAAGAGAAGGCCTGATGGCCTTAACTACACCAGAATAAATAAATAAATATTTCAATCAGTCCACTTGTTCTACTGCCTCGTTTCAAGTTCACCGTTCCCCCTTACTTTTTTATTTAGTCATTACTCCACCATCGTCATAATCTTAATCTCAGTGCCTTTAGTTTAAAAAACCAATGTGTACGAATTTGTCCATGAAAAGTCCCTGCGGACCACATAGTGCAAATCACTCGCTCACTCACGAAATTATTAAAATTCCTGTACTGCTCCATAAGTGCGACTCATTTGTTCCGGGAAACGATTTACATGTTGCCGAATCAATCATCTAATGGGCAATCCAGTGAGAATTACTTGGCTGCTCCCATCTACCGGCGGGTATATGAAGCGAGGTGTCATCGGAACGTGACACGGCTGACAGATTGATGCGACCTGCCAGTGTGTCGGGCCCGGGATTAGCGGAGCGCTTGAATCCGTCAACCCCCTCCCCAATACGTGCCCGGTGACATGCATCAGGGTCGTCACATCTCATCACATCACGTGACTGCGTGCCTCAGTACAGTCGCGTGCCGACTCCAGGGGCCACATTCCAGATCCATCACCCGCAGCTACGAGCACTGCCTCCAGGTGCGATTTGCCTAACTTGAGCCTTCGCTGGGATTAGTGTGTCAAACAAGCTGTTCTCTATTCCTTACAGTCTTATTGCTCTATGGGTATAAAATACGTTTCTTCTTCTCCTTGCATTTTTCGATCTCCTCTCATGCTTGCCGTCCAAATGCTACGTATTTGCCTATCTTAAGAAAGGCGAGCCTTTGGTAGAATTAGTGTTCTGGAAATACAATTTTTTCCTTCCTTGCTTAACTCTGCTTGGCTTTCCGAGGACCGTATATTTTGCTCATTTGTGCACCCCATATATATATATATATATATATATATATATATATATATATATATATATGTGATGATCAGAGACCGGAACTTTGGCAGAATGCCTTTTTAAATGTGTTGAATCTATCTTCATTTTGAAAGTAAATCTGTACGAATTATACCTTTGTGATGGAAACGTCACAGTTTTATATTGTCCTTTTCTGCCTTCTTTAATACAAATGCCTAATTTACAAAATAAATGCTCTTTTTGCCTTTATTTGATGATTTATCTATTATTTGTTAATTTATTATTAAAAATTGCCTACAGGTATATTTTAATTTATTTCTATAACCGCTACAATGAAAGTGACTTTACCGAATGTATATTATTGTCTTTCAGTCAGTAAATATTCCCTTTGCAACAAAGAAAGCTGCCGTGCAAAAATGTATAACAATAAGCGTTTTAATTATCGCTTGTGTTTGACAAGGCAACAATGAGTGCGGGTCTATTTTTAACTGTTATTTTTCTTTTATATCGCAACATATCAGCACAATCAAACACAGAAATGAACTTTCCAGGGCTACTGGGAAGATGTCTTTGCTTCCAACAGTAATTGCAAAATAGAGTCGAAAGTCTCAATTTTCATTCGACTTATGTAAAGCTTTTCTTGCTTCCGAAATCCCTTTCTGGAAAGTGCAAGGTTTTGTAATTGCCTTTTATTGCATATTTTAGCTATTTATAATGCCTTTTTGCCTGCCTATTTTAGCTATTTGTGATACCTTTTTGCCTGCCTGTTTAATGATTCATAATGCCTAAACTTCCGGTCTCTGGTGATGATTGTCAAAGCCTGTCAGATGGCCTGAGTGGCATTGGTGAATTCTACAGATATTGTTACTTCTCGATGAGTAGGCCTACAAAATGCCAAACTCCTTCTCTTTCCCTTTTCGATCTTTTCTTATGCCTTCTTTTCTTTTCTTCCTACTATCTACTCCGTAATATGCACAAAAATTGACGAGTGAATAGCTTTACTGTGCTGCGTATAACTACGTGCGGATGATGCTAGAAATAAAAGAAAGACAATGCAAGGGGTAGAGAGGGAAGACAAGAAGTACAAGGGAAATGCAAGGAAAAGTGAATACAAGGAGAAAAGGGGCAAGACAAGGAGAACAAGAGTACGATAAGGAGAATAAGGGGAATAACAAGAAGATCAAGGAGAATACGTGGAAAACAAGGAGAATACAAGGAGAACAAGGGGAAAATAATAAGTACAAGGGAAATATAAAGAGAACAAGAGGAACACAAAGGTGACATGGAGAACACAAGGAAAAGAAGGGTAATACAAGGACAGCAAGGGGAATACATGAAAAATAAGAGAATGCAAGGATAACAAGGGGAGTACAAAGACAACGAGAGGAAGATAAAGAGCACAAGAGGAAGATAAGGAGAATAAGGGGAATACAAGGACAGGAAGGAAAATACAAGGCGAACAAATCAAGACAAGGAGAACAGGAGGAATACAAGGTGACGTAAAGGAAAATAAGTGATTGCATTTTTGTCTTTGTGTTTCTCTAATTTTTTTTTTGTATTGGCATTGATTTTTATGTATTCCCCTTATTCTCCTTGTCTCCCCTCGGTCCCATTCTATTTCAATTTGTTCTCTTTGCTTTCTCATTGTTCTCCTTATTTTATCCTAGGCTTATACTTCGTTTCCTTGTCTTCTGCTCTTTCTCTTTGTTTGCAAGTTCTCCTTGTATTTCCCCTTTTATTGTTATTCCCTTGTTCTCCTTGTCATGTCTTTGTTTTCCTTATCTAGCCCATCTTCTCCCTATCTTCCCCATGTTCTTCTAGTCCTGCTTTGTTATCAATGTTTTGGCCTTGTTGTCCTTGTATTCTCCTTGTTCTCCTTATATGCGTTTCACATGTGATAGTCAGTTTCAATTTTCACCTCTCCGCGATGCCTAGTGTGGAGAAAGACGTCCTGAGTCAGAAATGAATTTCACAGAAGTGACACGTATTATCTCTTGTACGTTTTACGTTTATCGAATCAATTTAATTACTTCATCATTGAGATTGATATTACCGGTTATATTTTATTGTGTACAACTATTACACAAAATATATAAGTATTACATGAAGTCATCTAATGTGAGCCAAAATAGGGAGATAAACTTCCGTTTTATGGATTATACAGAAAAGGCATTATTCTTAATCCCAATTTACTTTTGTAAAGTGTACGGATTAAATACACAAGTAGTCCACCGTTGTGGTTGAGGGGTTAGCGAGTCAAACTCCGAATCCCACAGTCCCGGGTTCGATTTCCGGTCAGGACGAGTTGCCTGGGTGAGGTTTTTTGGGGTTTTTCCCTCACTCCTATAGATGAATATCAGGTAACTTTATCAGACGATTGGAACCCAACTCATCTTCGCCACTTCCTTTCCTTATCATCCCGTTTCTGGTGTTTCAGATCACTCTACCGGCGGCCTCCCGAAGCTGATGACTCTCTCGACCGGCTTCCGTGGAATGTAGTTAAGCGACGTTGGATGGCTTCTGCAATGGCACCCAAGACGGATCTACTCGGGGGAGGAGTTTCGCCTCGGATCGACAGGGCGGCTTTGGGGGAAGTTGCCGAAGCAGAAATGGTATATGGATTCTGTCGGCTGTAGGGACCGGTCGTTATGTGAGTCATGTGGTTAGAGCGCTGCGCGTAGGGGATCTGTGGCATGCAACTCATTCCATATCGAGGGTTAGCGCAATAGATCTCAATAGGTGGCAGTGCTGGACCATCCGTGCCCCCCTCAGTTAAATTCCATTCCATTCCAAGTACACAACTAATTATTTTTTCACAAATGTAGCCTATAGGAATATTGTTGTTTGCAATGATAGAACCTCAACTTCCTGTTATTCTCCCTGACTTACGAGCGCGGCTCATACTGCTTCCTGATGCCGAGAAGCGTAGTCGAAGACTAAAGAAATTTTGAAATAATTTCGTATATTATTTTAATTTACATGAAAAATATCCATTTACAAGTTAATAGACATATTAAAATGTATATCGTGTAGACCTTTTAATCTCCTACCTTTTAATTCTAAAACTTTGGACTTTGCCTTGGCGGCTCATCCACATGTAAAAGTCGGATTTAAGTTATATGCACTAAAAGCTAAGATCCTGCCCAGTAGATATGGTGTCCATTGAAAGGGTTTGTAGGACTTACTCACAAGTCTCCGAAATATAACAATAGCTAAAGGAGTCACGTGGACTGGCAAGCATCTTGTAAAGCGCGCGCTGACATATAAGGGCGGATAGGGCCGTTAACGGTATCAAATAAAATACTGACAATATTTTGTGAACGGTCTTGACCTTAATTTACATATTAGCGCATGGTTTACAAGATGCATGCTGCAATCCATATGACTCACTCATTTACCTGTAGATAGATTATGGAAACTTGTGAATCAGGCTCAGAAACCCTCTCAATGGACACCACATCCATTCTATTCTAGTATGTATAGCCCACTCGGTGGCACTCCTAGCATCTAGTACGCCTACTTGTATAAATCTGATGTTTACAATATCTTAGACAATTAACCCGATCTCCCCTGGTTTCTGCTGTACCTGTTCTTCTCGGTTGTATCAGGATGTTAAAACTTGCAGTAAATAGCTTGTAGAGTACAGATATTATGCATATAATAATTAATTATTCATGCCAAATGCTTTTCCTTCGATGCTAAGCAATTCGTCTGTTTATCGCTTCGTTTTGAATAATAACGGAAAATAAAGTCTAATGAATCTTGAAGAGGAGCTCCATTGTACATTTTTCACTTCGAACACTTATTTTAAATTACTATGTTTAATGTGTAACATACCTCTGATTGAGCTTCTGGCTGATGTGTACAGTATATTATCTATTATCAGGTAGTACATCTCACTTGACGATATGTGTCAGAGGAAGAACAATTGTTTGTATGCATCTGAAGTCTGACTAGTGTATTATAGCTAATCGGCGTTGTATGCAATGGAGGGGGAAAGGAACTGGCCACCCTATCCCATTGTCTCCTGGTCTAGTTGTCTCATAAGTGATGCCTTCTTGGTGTCACTTGTGAGGTTCAGACCTGTCTTCGGACAGTTGTCTAAACAACAATGTGTAATATGCCCGGATAATCTATACTAATAATAAATCTGTAGCCGAAATTTTTCTGGAAATTTTCGATTTTCCAAAAAATAATTGGTCCTAACATATATAATTAACTACCCTGAAACCGAAAATCGCTTTCTTGAAATTTTTGTTTATATGTCTGTCTGTCTGTATGTTTGTTACCTTTTGACGCGATAATGGCTGAACGGATTTCGATGAAAATTGGAATATAAATTAAGTTCGTTGTAATTTAGATCTTAGGCTATATAGCATTCAAAATACTTTATTTAAAAGGGGGGTTATAAGGGGGCCTGAATTAAATAAATCGAAATATCTCGCTTATTATTGATTTTTGTGAAAAATGTTACATAACGAACGTTTCTTAAAAATAATTTACGATAAGTTTTATTCCTTGAAAAATTTTGATAGGACTGATATTTAATGAGATAAATGAGTTTTAAAATTAAAATAACTGCCATCTAAGGCCGTGTAATGAATTAAAAAACAAATGACTTCGTCTATAAGGGGCCTTGGACAGCAACAATCGAAAGCTATGAAGGATAGCCTAC
The DNA here is from genome assembly GCF_040183065.1 of Periplaneta americana. NCBI lineage: Eukaryota > Metazoa > Arthropoda > Insecta > Blattodea > Blattidae > Periplaneta > Periplaneta americana. Next base: position 96,081,069 of record NC_091128.1, read on the forward strand.
AGAGAATGTTTCTGTGTTTGTATGAAGTAATATCGGAAGCTAAATTAACCGATTTGTATAATTAATTATTATTTCACCATTGGAAAGTGTAGTTTCTCTAGATGGACATAATACTATAATGTTATTACAGTAACTTCTGATATATTTTTTCTTTCTTTCTTTCTTTCCCGTAGTTTAACCTCTCTCTTTTAGGTTCATTTACACGACCCACGCGACACGGACCAACTTCTGATATAATATAATATAATATAATGTAATATAATTTAAGTTATTTGAAGGGTTCAGAACCATAGTGGGCCAAGCGCCATTTACTGAATACGTAGAAAACAAGGGTTAAAATTAAGTTATTACCATAATTCAATGGAAACCTATAACAAGTAAAATAAAATATACACATTAAATCTGAATGATGTCAATCTTCATTAAACTATGGTTGCATGTAATAAAAATTAAGGAACATGTTAAAGGAATTGCCATTGCACCAAATGGGTGTTTCTGGACCAAAATGATAGCATTTTAATTATTTGGATGCAATTTAAATTAAGTAACATATTAAACGATTTATCCTTCTATCAAACACGAATGTTGCCTGGATCAAACGTCCTATTTTAATTATGTAATTACTTTATATTTATTTCTAACGGGTGCAGCGGAGCGCAAGAATACGGCTAGTATTGAATATGAACAGAATCCATACAATAGTTTGGGAAAATGGCTGTATACTGTACATGAGAGCAGATCAACAGACTTCATAGGTAAAATCATTCTTTCATTAGGCTATCAGTGATGTTAAAAATATGACCACAAGGATTTAGAACAATAATGTTATAACAAAGTTTCTACAGATTTTAAGATAATTTTAATGTAGTTAATACAAAAAGAAATTAATTTGACAAAATATATTTCAATATTGGCCTATTGTAAAATTTGCAGTGAGTTCTTTGAAATCTTGTAAATAGGTTTTTTACAGCATTATAATATTTTAAGGGGAAATTAAAAGGAATTTGTCTTTCATTTATTCTAATTAACACTCTTTTACTGATTTTCTCCTGCTATTCACTACGAAATCTTTTTCCTTATACATCTTCTATTTCTTTATCCTCTTTCTCATTTTACAAATAACTGACGGCATTGTATATCTTATCTCTCTCTTCTAATGCTATTGCAATGAATATCAGAGGAACTTCTTCTGTGTCTTCTAATGATCGTATTTATTCCACCCTTTTCTTCCAGTTCTGCTATCATTTACCAAATATTGGGCATCAGAAACTTGATTATTTCTTCTTCTTCTTCCTTTCCTTCACTTTTAGTTTATTCCTTTCCATTATAAATCTGCACGGACACTAGCCAAGTTCGCTGACTTTAAACAAGGGCCGAGTTCGTACCAAAATCTTTAAGGACTTCTCGGTCTTTGACAATTAAATGAGTTATTTGAGAAACGACACATAAGTTTTGAGACAACTGCAAAAAATTATCTGTACCTTATAAATATGGATGTAGAGTAGTGGCAAAAGAAAAACCGGACCGACCCTTGTAGCTGATTTCAGAGCCTTGTTCACTCCAGAGCACGATAGACTGGTAACTAAGACTTTCGTGGTTCGAATCCTGCCTGGGAAGGAAACTTTTTTTTGTTCCCTATTCAAATTTATTCCCAATACTTTTCGATTGCTGGTAAAATTCAAGTTCTGGGAATAATAAGTTAATTAAGTAGTACAGTATCGCTGCAATCGAGGAGTATTGGGAATAAATTTGAATAAGGAACAAAAAAAAAATTCCTACCCAGGCAGGATTCGAACCACGAAAGTCTTAGTTACCAGTCTATAGTGCTCTGGAGTGAACAAGGCTCTGAATTCAGCTACAAGGGTCGGTCCGGTTTTTTTTTTGCGACTACTGTAAGTTCTTATTTTTTAGAGTAGATTTTTATTAAAATTGTAATATGTTTAGACATTATAGGAGACGTTTAATTATATTTGACAGCGTCATTGTGCCCTAAAGTTCGTGGACATATGTTGTTTCTCAAATACTCGAAATGTATGCAGTAAATAGTATATTACATTATAAAGTTCATGAGAACACAAGCTATTTACGTACAAATTTAATACGTAATATATCATTGTTCTTCATATTACGAAATCAAAAGCAAAGATCTGGAACATTTAAAAGTGAAAAATTAATGTATTATTGTAGTTCCACACCGTAGCTTCTCTGGTACGTCAACTCTGTTATCACTAGGTCAGGAAAATATCTCTGCATAAAATCTCTTGATTTCATTCTCTTCAGAAAAATAATGTCATGACGTCATTACTAAAATAAGTCGGACTTGTTTGTTTAGTTCTTCGCTTAAGATTATCGCTACTGAGCTCAATTGTTTGTAGTAGTCAGACATAACGAACCCAATAGACTAGGCGATCCCTCTGATCTTACCTATCTGCCTGGAATTTGTACCCAGTTCCGGAACGTTGGAAATGTTAAGTTCCAGGACACGGTGGAATAACAAGAAGTAGGTATTTTTTTTAACATAAATCTTTTCATTTTAGTCTTCATCTGGGTCTTTGGATGCTTTGAAGTTCGGACGGGCTCAGGTAGACAATCTCGGGCACGGATCGGGTTCGGGTTCAGAGGTGAACGGTACGAGTCGAGCCAGTGCAGATTTCTACTTTCCATCCCCTTCTTTTCTTGTTCTTTTCTGTGCATTGATTTCTCTCTCTTCTTCCACACTCTTTTCTTTTCTTTCTCCCAACTCACACCTTCTTCTTGATGTTTTGTACGGTTTTGTTGATTTTCCACGCGCAAGAAAATTATTTTAATTTTTTATTATTTCTTTCCTTTCATTCTCTAACTATTTCACCTTTACTGCTGAAAAACCATTTACTATCTTCTTCCAATTCTCGCCTTTCCATGCCTTTCTTCATCCATTATTAACCTTGCGATCAGTATGAAAATCAATTATTTCTTTTCTTATCTCCTTCCATCTCTTTTATTTTCTTCATTTTCTTGCACCTCTTATTTCACATGCATCTATCCTCTGTCTTCCTTTATTAATTATTATATTGCATCAATAATTTTCTTCTCTTTGTTACTTTCTTCTTTTTCCAATTCTTAGTTGTAATTATTCCTCTCCTCTCCTCTCCTCTCCTCTCCTCTCCTCTCCTCTCCTCTCCTCTCCTCTCCTCTCCTCTCCTCTTCTCTTATTTCTTCTGCTCTTTTCTCCCTTCCTTTCGTTTCCCCTCCTCTCCCTTCTTTTCCATCACTCTCTTTTTCTCTCCTTTCCTCTCCCTTCCTTCCCGTCTTAATTCACACTTTTTCGTTATTCATTTTTCTGCATTTTTTGTTAACAAATACATATCAAACAGTTTCCGCAGTTACCTGGTTGAGGTTTTTTCCGGGGTTTTCCCTCAACCCAATACGAGCAAATGCTGGGTAACTTTCGGTGCTGGACCCCGGACTCATCTCACCGGCATTATCACCTTATATCATTCAGACGCTAAATAACCTAGATGTTGATGCAGCGTCGTAAAATAATCCAATAAAAAAATAAAATAAAAACAGTTTCCGCAGCTCTTATATCCTTCATTTTCACACTATTTTTCTTCTTGTTACTCTGTCCCCACTTTCCCGCTTAAATTAAAATAAATTTTTTTGTTCATATTCTTCATTTATTAGTGCACAATGTGTATCTAAAAACTTATTATCTCTTATTTCTTACCCTCTTCTTCCTCTCAGAAAACCTTTTTCCTTCTTTCTTCTACTTCTTGCTTTCTTCCTTCTTACCTACACGTTCTATTACTACTACTACTACTACTACTACTACTACTACTACTACTACTACTACTACTACTCCTTTTATGTACCTCCTTTGTTCGAAATTTCGCTCTTTTAAAAGTTATTTTATGTTGACCATAATTAGATTTAACAGCCCATATTTCCCTAGGTTTGTCTTAATTTACCATTCATAGCCGGACATTATCGCTATAGAACAGAATGAGATATATCGCAGTATCGCAGAGGTAACTCACATTTATATTGTAAGCATGTTATTTAACAATCTACTACTGTAGCTGAGGTGTTAGACCTTCGGCCAGTTAAGCAATCTGCCCGAATTCGAGTCACGGTCAGCCTGATTTGAAAAATCCATAGTGACGTTTGTGGCGGACGAAGTCACGGTTGGGGGGGGGGGTTTCTCGGGATTCTTCGGTTTCCCCGCGTTAGGAATCACCATAATTCCGTCCTATCGTCATTCCGTCATCATTCCACAGTATTTCTCGAACACCGGCTGACGAAGCACGAAGGGGATTGATCTAGGGACGAGTAGCGTTGCCTGCTCGAAACCTGGATATACAGCGGACCTCAGTGCAGTCAACCTGTGTGAGTCGAAAATTTGTCTAGCTGGAAAGTGAAGAAAATACATATTTTAGGTCGTAGTAACATAATACGAGGATGATTCAAAAAGTAAAGTAACAAGAATTTTCCTCTTATTCAAATTTTCCGCCAGGGCCACAGCAGCAGACTACAACTTTATCACACAGCCATTGGATGGCGCATATGTAGCGTCAGAATCTTGCAATATCAGTTGTAAGATAGCTACGTGCAAGGAAACCAGGTCAAACGTGGAAGTGCGTAGGCCTACTGTGATCCGGTTTTTGAGTCTGAAGGGCACCCCACCAGCAAAAATTCATCGTCAACTTCTTGAGGTGTACGGTACGAAACGGCGCTTCAGTTAAGAAATACTGGACCTTCTTTTCTACAACTCCAACCTGGCACCCAGTGATTTCCATCTCTTCGGTCCGTTAAAGAAGCACCTGGTGATAAGCTATTCAACACCGATACGGCCGTTCGGCAAGCCATTATGATGTGGCTTCAAGGACTTCTGTGCCGGCATCTGCCTATGAAATAAAGTTTGTCCATGAGAGTCCATGTTACCTTACTTTTTGAAGCACCCTGTTAGTTGCGAAGTCTATTGAAAACAACGATACTTTTTAAAAAGTGACAGTGATATGAAGAAATCCCTATGATTGGGTAGACCTGTTAGTTGCGAAGTCTATTGAAAACAACGATACTTTTTAAAAAGTGACAGTGATATGAAGAAATCCCTATGATTGGGTAGACCTATAACGTCTATACAGGAAATAGAGTAATGAAATTAGGATAAATAAAAGACATTGCAAGGAGCAGAAACATAAATATTACTTAAGTAATACTGTTATTTCATACACTGAAGAGAAAATATCATCAATCCAAGGATAATATTTCAGTTAGTCTTAATTTTTGGATTTCAAATTAGGCCTATATCCAAGTCAAAATTATCTTCAACGTACTTTATAAACTGATAATTTCAGGTTTAGGTATCAGAGTTAAAGTGAACCGACAACAGTCTCAGTATTTCGTTATATCCCTTTGATTGGAGTAGTAGGCTACTACATCAAATTTTGTTGATAAACACTGCCAAATACATAATGAAAAACTGCTGTTTTTATTTATAGGTAAATTTGGAAGTTTAAGCTCCCAGTCTATTCCTTTTTTAAGAAACTGTGTCCTTACGAAGCATTTATATGTTCATAAGCTTCGTTTATACATAGGTAGGGTCGCCCTGAGTGGCGCAGTTGATATAGCCTACGGTGGCCTTCTGTGCCCGAGGTTGCGGGTTCGATCTCGGCCCAGGTCAATGGCATTTAAATGTGCTTAAATGCGACAGGCTCATGTTACTAGATTTATTGGCATGTGAAAGAACTCCTGCGGGACAAAATTCCGACACACCGGCGACGCTGATATAACCTCGGCAGTTGCGAGCGTCGTTAAATAATCCATATTTAATTTTGCATAGGTAGGCCTATTAGCAGTTGATCATGCTCTATCTTATTCGTGCATTTTTATTTTTAGTTATGAACTGTATTCATGATATGTCTTCATTTCTTAGCCAAAGATTTAGTATAAAAAATATATATTTAAAAGTACTTAAAACAAATTAATCTCTATACAATTAAAACTCCAGGATGAAATATCAGTAAAGTGTGAGATAAAAATAATCACGATGTGCATGGCACGCAACGAAATTATAATAAGTTTTATTATTACTGTATTTGAATCAGATTGTTATAAGGAAACGAAATACCAAGAGTAAAAATTAGCAACATATATTTATTCTTCATAGATATTCTCTTATGATGGTGTTACCGTTCTTAAGGAATTTTTAGTTAAGCCATACATAGACTCTATGTCAGCCAAAAACTTGAAAAACACAGGTGAGAACTCATGCAAAATGGGATTACCACGAAGCCAGTTCACCCCCTATGACACCACCTAACATGAAATGACTACAGAAAGTACTGATGTACTGAGCAGTGTCCATATCTGCTATCGTTTCTTTTATGATGCGTTAAAATGCACCTTAACTGCCACGTACACCACTGCCATGAATTATATCAATAGAATTCTTAATTGTCTAGTGTCGACATATGGATAGAAATGCTGAAATTTATAGATGAGCTCACAATAATGCTGCTATAAATGCATAACTGATTCCCGGAACTGTCACACTTTTATTGGTCACGCTGGGTACTTTCGATTTGAAACTGTCAGTATAACTCAAACAACTCGTCAAAGCCGTAATTGCAGGTGACGTCGAATTATATGCATTCAATAGTGAAGTAATTTGTCCCAGTTATGAAGGCAACGCAAAGCTCAGCTGATTGCTAATTCATACAGTATCTCTGATATTCTTACGTAACTTGCTTTCAATGTTAACCCCGTATTTATACATTTTCTCGGGCCAAAACTTAGCCAGAATGTAAAAGATTTATTTTCCCTTACATTTAAAATAGCATTACTTTTCAACATAGCTAATCCCATTGGAGAGTACACATTTTTTAAAATCTTACTTTTATTTGCGAAGAAATTTTCCACAATCATCTTTCTCAAACTTTTTTCCTCTAAGATGTTCATTGAAATTTTGGAAACACAAAGGACATTAGGCAAAATTTCAGTACATAGGCCAAATAGAAATGATCGGGACGAAATTGAAATACAAACTGCTGAGCCATTTATACCCGAACCCACGCTTTCAGAAGTCGAAATTGCGATAGAAAATCTGAAAAAGTACAAGTCTCCAGGTATCGATCAAATTCCAGCAGAATTAATACAAGAGGGTGGGAGTGCATTATATAGCGAAATTTATAAACTTGTACTTGCTATTTGGGAAAAGGAAATTGTACCAGAACAATGGAAGGAGTCCATAATTGTACCTATTTTTAAAAAGGGGGACAAAACCAACTGTGGTAACTTTCGAGGAATATCACTTTTGTTGACGTCGTACAAAATTTTGTCCAATATTCTTTCGAGAAGATTAACTCCGTACGTAGATGAAATTATTGGGGATCATCAGTGCGGTTTTCGGCGTAATAGATCGACTATTGATCAGATTTTTTGTATTCGACAGATAATGGAGAAAAAATGGGAGTATAAGGGTACAGTACATCAGTTATTCATAGATTTCAAAAAGGCTTATGACTCGGTTAAGAGGGAAGTATTATATGATATTCTTATTGAATTTGGTATTCCCAAGAAACTAGTTCGATTATTAAAATGTGTCTCAGTGAAACATACAGCAGAGTCCGTATAGGTCAGTTTCTATCTGATGCTTTTCCAATTCACTGCGGGCTAAAGCAGGGAGATGCACTATCACCTTTACTTTTTAACTTCGCTCTAGAATATGCCATTAGGAAAGTTCAGGATAACAGGCAGGGTTTGGAATTGAACGGGTTACATCAGCTTCTTGTCTATGCGGATGACGTGAATATGTTAGGAGAAAATACACAAACGATTAGGGAAAACACGGAAATTTTACTTGAAGCAAGTAGAGCGATCGGTTTGGAAGTAAATCCCGAAAAGACAAAGTATATGATTATGTCTCGTGACCATAATATTGTACGAAATGGGAATATAAAAATTGGAGATTTATCCTTCGAAGAGGTGGAAAAATTCAAATATCTTGGAGCAACAGTAACAAATATAAATGACACTCGGGAGGAAATTAAACGCAGAATAAATATGGGAAATGCGTGTTATTATTCGGTTGAGAAGCTCTTATCATCCAGTCTGCTGTCCAAAAATCTGAAAGTTAGAATTTATAAAACAGTTATATTACCGGTTCTTCTGTATGGTTGTGAAACTTGGACTCTCACTCTGAGAGAGGAAAATAGGTTCAGGGTGCTTGAGAATAAGGTGCTAAGGAAAATATTTGGGGCTAAGCGGGATGAAGTTACAGGAGAATGGAGAAAGTTACACAACACAGAACTGCACGCATTGTATTCTTCACCTGACATAATTAGGAACATTAAATCCAGACGTTTGAGATGGGCAGGGCATGTAGCACGTATGGGCGAATTCAGAAATGCATATAGAGTGTTAGTTGGGAGACCGGAGGAAAAAAGACCTTTAGGGAGGCCGAGGCGTAGATGGGAGGATAATATGAAAATGGATTTGAGGTAGGTGGGGTATGATGATAGAGACTGGATTAATCTTGCACAGGATAGGGACCGCTGGCGGGCTTATGTGAGGGCGGCAATGAACCTTCGGGTTCCTTAAAAGCCATTTGTAAGTAAGTGGAGAGGTGATCAGTAAGTTGAAATCCAACATTGTGAATAATTTCATTCATAGCAGTTAGACTTTCGTGAGCAGAAGCGTTGTCTTGATGGAAGATAATCTACGATATATTTTCCTTTTAATATTTATTCGATGCAGTCGAGCAGGCGTATGGTTAATACCCTAGAATATTGTAGTCATAATATTTTCTGCTGATGCCTATGAGTATCCGAAAATTGTGAGGTGGAGGAAAACCTCAATGTCGCCATTCAACTCGGTTAGAGAAACCAACGTACTATGGTAGGAACATCTTGATTTTAAAATCAAATGTAGGAAACAGAAAACGGATGTAGGTAAATTCTCACTTTTAAATAGAACTATAAATGATTGGAATGACCTACCTACAGCGGTCTTTGAGGGCTGTCCTTCCTTAAGGAGATTCAAGAATTATTCTAAAAGTTGTGTATAAAGTGTAAATTAAAATTAATGTGGCATTTAAAGTGATATATATATTTTATTTAGCCTGACGAGTTACTCCTTTGGTTTGAATTGTAAATTATTTAAAAATAGCTTGTGAGAGAGTCTTAGACTATTAAATGTTTAGTTTAAATGTAGTTCTGTTTATAAGTATGATTAAGGGTGTAATTGTTTGTCTCATTTGAACTGTTGTATCAGTGAAGCGTGGTGAGTCAGTGAAGTTATGGGTTTACATTGCAGTGAATAGATTCCATCAGTGATAATTTATAGTGTCAATGAAATGTGTTCTGTAGTGTCAGTGAAATGTGTTATAAAGTGTCAGTGAAATATATCATAGTGCCAGTACAGTGAGTGAGAAGAGAATAAAGTGAAAGATTATTATCAGTACCAATGTGAAACTTGAGTAGGGCCTTTACATATGTAGGTTGTAATGTAAAATTATGTTCACTTATTAATTAGGTTATTTTATGCATTATGATTAGTAATTGTAATTATTGTTTATAATTATATTGTGTATTCTAATTGTATAGTGCACCTATATAATTGTATTGTGTATCTAATTGTATTGTGTATTGTAATTTTATTGTGTATTGTTTATATTGTGTATACCACTGGCACCGGGTGCTTGCCCATTTGCAGTGTAAATAAATACATACATTCCTTGCTTTGAATTTTTTACTCTCGATCATGTAGTTTCACAAATCTACTAAGAGATCTTTCTGGATCACACCTTAATAAAGCTGATAGGTTCCAGAACAATGAACTCTTGCACGCTTTTGTTCTCGATTGAAGATTCATGGCATCCGTCTGCCTGAACTATGAAGACACAAATAATCATTAAGGATAGTGATAATTGTGTTTTTTGGAAAGCTTGTTATTTCAGCAATATGTCTCGTGGTCAACCGACGATTTCCCATGATTAAATCATTCACACAGTCAACATTTTCTTAGTACACTCAGTCTGTGGTTGACCTGCACCCTTTCAGTGTTTGCATTTTGTCCTTCAGCATCTAAAATCGCGACACCAATAAAATTTTTCACCGCTTCATAAGAAGGTGCATCATTTCTAGTAATACTGTCATATTTTGATGGATTTCTCTGGGCATTGAATTTGTTTCGAAATATTTAACCGCTAAATGAAGTTCATGATTCTCCATTTCTCAGAAACATCACACAGTCAATTTTTAAATTCGAAAATCTGTCAAACTACAAGGGAATAAGTCTGTGAAATTTGTCATAACAACAGTTAAACATAGGATTCAAAAACTTGCATTTCTAAAGTAATATCATACTAAGCTAACACCGTTCGGGATAATATTGTACAACTTAGTTATGTGAAATATATATTTTGTTTTCAGAATCTCTGATCTTTTCCTACTCCAAGACTGCATTGAACTACTAGATAGACACAAACATTGCATAATTGTCTCTTTAATTGTCATCATCAGTGCGGATTTGGACAGACTAGCTTATTACATTTTCAGACTTACAGAAAACTGATTAATTTGTGCTCGAAGAGGACGAACCACAGTTCATCTGTGCTACAGTCTTAGGGTCTGTTGTAATTAATAGCCACCACTGTTGCCAATGTAGCTTTTCCGCTCTAAGTATACCTGTTTTTCAGTTCAACCTGATGTTAAGTACTTTTATTTCCATTTAGCCGAAATTCTAATTATAATTTTTTTCTCCCTTTAACATTACTAAATAGTGCCAAAAGTATCAGTGTTTCTTTTAACTTTTAATATATGTGCAAGCATAGGTCCACTACTGTGGAGTTACGGTTAGAATGTCTGACTTTGAATTAAGCAAGCTCTAGTTCAGATCCTGGTTAGGACAAGTTACCCGGTTGAAATTATTTTCGAGGTGTTCCCCCAAACAATTGAAACAAAATTGCAGGATTATTTTCGACGTTGGATCTCAGACTCATTTCGCCATTATTAATTTCAACTTTATCTATCATCATTCAACAGTCTGAGGTCAATACAGGCTGCAGTAGGCTCTAGTATCGTTCTTGCACACATGTGGCATCGTTCTGCGAAGGATACAGAAGTCCCAGGGGAACGGAGGGGCGTTAGTCGCGGACTCCGTTGGCATTAGTAATAGCTGAATCGATAGATGGCTCCAAACAGTGAATCACGATACTCAGCAATATGTTCGTATGGACTTAAGCAATCTTGCCTATGAAAAGGTGTAGCAGCTAAATAAAAAAAATCTTTTCATGCTGAATATAAATACATTACCCTTATAAAACACTATTCAGAATATTAAAATAGCTAATAATTACTTGTAAAAATAATATCAAATTTGTATTATTTTTTACAACCGAGAAGTATTTACATAATAAAATTTACAATTGAAATATCTGCATGATTCTTTTACTGAAATGTTTTAAAGACCTACATCAACAACATAGTCTAGGATCTTTTACCTATTCATTAAAAATTTTTTCCTAATCGTTACCTTCAATATTAAATTTTCTAAAATGTTTGATTAAGAAAAAAATATTTCCTGAAGGAATATGTGAAAGATCCTAGACCATGTTGTTGATGTAGGTTAATATTCTGAGTAGTGCTTTATAAAGTGTTATATTAAGTATGAAAAGCTTTGTTCATTTAGCTTTTATAGTAGCTGAGGTATAAAAATATGAATTTCACTAAATGTTTGCAGGCCAATGGTGTATCTTTCCCCTTAAACCACTCTGATTGACCCATTCACTTACTTAGAATTTCTGACCTCGAACGAGTTGTTAACTTAGTTGATATTGTTGTACAGAGTGTCTATTTAAGCCGTTCATTTTTCGTTAGGCAGCTCATATATCAGTCCAGTCGTGTGGGAGGTATTTAATGATTTCACAGGCCGAATTAAGGGTGTGTATTAGCGTACATGTGAATATCTTCATATGATAATGTTACGTTAAACATTTGCAGTCAATCTGTTAAGCTTCCAGAACAGTATGTCCAATCAGTTTTGTCCTTCAGACATTTCGTCCACATTCATATGTCCACTGTCCATCTCTGTACTACTATTTAAATTTACAAGCTGCGACTGCACAAGGCAACCGTTTTTCACGACGAAGTGTCGAGTTTAAATTTTGAAGAGTTCAGGTGAAACTAGTGATCGACAAAATAAGTCTTGGAGTAGGTTTTCTAGGAATATTATCATTTTCTCGTCATAGTGTAATTGCTGTATCACCAAAAACAAATTATTATCGTTATTATTATTATTATTATTATTATTATTATTATTATTATTATTATTTAATTTCGCTTCTGCAGAATTTGGGACCAGCTATGACTGGTGTGACAAACCGTTTTGCCTGCCAACGAGCCAAGAATGAATTTATATAGCTACAATGTAGACTCAATAAATAAGTTACAAATTGAAGAAGTGACCTACATTTTTTAATGAGAGGCCTGAAGCTATCATTGTTACATGATAGTATTATAAATATGATCACAAACGAAACAGTGAAGCAGCAGTGTACCCTACCACTGGCGACTTAATCCGAGCATTGATGCACGCTTTGTCTCGGAATGGTAATGATGCTCCCAGGACTCATCATCAATCTTGTCTGCTCGGAATAAGACATCAGCATGTTGCACTTTGTCTCATAGACAATCTTCACTGGCTGATTGACTAGTGCCCACGTGCATCAACGTCGGTTAGTGTAACCACGGGTTAAAATTGCTACCTAAAACCTTGTTAAGCATGTTTACAGTGTCTCAACCTCTGTTAGGACTTAAATAGGAGGTTAAGCACGGTAATCTCTAACCGGCCATATTCGAGCGGTTAAAGGAGATAACAGTGATTAGTAGAGCAAGTAAAACAAAATGGCGGCCAGATCCAAGCTGATTATTTCGAAGACGGTTATTATTGTACAGTACTTGAATTACTTGGATAGAGAAAGTGATGAGCGTGAAGTTTCTTTAGTGAAAATAGAGAATTATTACGAGGAATTAAGTGACAGAAAATTTTAGAAGTGATTTCGTTTATCAAAATCTACCTACAGTGTAATTTCTGCTGCAACAAATGGGTCACTTGAAATAACACAAAAACAATCGTATTTCTCTTGTGGATCGCTGCTTGTATTACGATTCTAAGTAACTGTTATTTTCTGTATTTTAAAAAGGAACACTCGAATCTCTTTTTCTATACGTCACTAGCTGAACAAAGGGAGGCTATGGATCCCTGGTATGAATGGAGTCCTGGATCGTACACACATTCGTACTAATCTTCTGCAACCTTTTTCTCTATGGATATTCCATTTTTTCTTCAAATATATTATATTTAAATATAGTAATTAAGTCTATTGACACTTCAATCTCACATTGGGATATAATCATTCTTGGATTTAATTTTACATTTTGTAGGATTTTAATCTAATAGCACTGAAAAACAAAGAACTGCAACACGCAAACATAACAGCGCCCAAAGGCAAACAAATGCAACGCGAAAATGTAGGACACGTTCGTTTCGATGGAGAACTGAGTAAGCGCAGTCGTTTTTAGACGTTGCTATTATCTTTGCAGAGATATGGATGCTTTCCTTTAGTCATTTTTGAAGAAAGAGTGTACCATCATAGACTTTACTCTGGTTAAATGAGGTGTCAGCTAACCATGTTTAAATAATCGGTGATTATGAATAGTGCACAGAAATTACATTTTAACCACGGCTACTGTTTAACCGTCGTTTCGTAACCTATGATTACTGCGTTTTTAACCGAGGTTGATGCACTTCGCCATAGGTGTTCAATGCTCTTCCACTCTTCAGAGAACTTCTGCACCCAATTATTGTAGAAAACTAGGCATGGCAGACAATTCCGGCCATACAAGGGCTGCATTTATTTAAGAATATTCTTTGGTGCCAGTTTTTTTTTTGCCAAGAAAAATCTCTCTTACAGAGGTGCGGCCATTTTTCAACTGCTGCTTCTCTGTTTCGTTTGTACGCACATCGTTCACCTTGATACCTGGATAATACTGCTGTCTAGCGGTGATAACTTCAGGTGCCTCGTTAAGAAACGTAGGTCGCTAATTTGATTTGTAACTTACTGACTTGCCTGTGTATTATTACAATAGCGGGCATTTGACTCTGCGTCATTCACAAGTGTCCTTCACTAGAGTGACGTGCCGAAACTGCAGTTCATTTTGCGCACCATGGAAAGCAATCTACACAGCATCGCATGATGAGGCTAAATGGAGCAATGGAACAACGGTAGAGGAAACGGGAATACCTCACGAAAACCTATCAACAAGCATTGTCTTTGTTCACCACAAATTGTACTTGGAGTCGTAGGTTTTTTCCGGGGTTTTCCCTCTACCCAATACGAGCAAATGCTGGGTAACTTTCGGTGCTGGACCCCGGACTCATTTCACCGGCATTATCACCTTCATATCATTCAGACGCTAAATAACCTAGATGTTGATACAGCGTCGTAAAATAACCCAAGAAAATAAAAATAAAACTTGGAGTCGTCGGGATTCGAACCCGGATTACTAGTGTTACTAGTCATTTTGGTAGCAGTAGGCTACATCGAAGAGTGAAATATGAATGTTCACTAGTTTTGCTTATTTTACATAACTATCATTAATTACTACGTGATAGTTGTGCCGGACTGCACTATGGATTCTTCTCCTGGTGTTCTCACCTGCGCAGTGACGTGGTGCTCTTTTTTATTCGTCTGCGAGCGTACAGATTATTCCAATGTCCAATCCTCTTTTATTTAAATCAGTGCTGGTTGCAGTAGCGGTCGGGCGTTTTATCAGTTTGGCCTGCGTGGGTAACGGATGGACAACTATTGTCCTATTAGTTTAGCGTTTTCTGCGCCCTCCCTGATGTGTGCAGATAGGCTAGACCAAAGCATTATTACGACTACGCAGCAACAGGTCGCGCGATGCAGTTTAATGAGTGCTGCTGTAGGGGGGCTGAATTCATCAAAGTACGTAACATCAGTCAGGAATGTCATCAAGGCAGCGGGCATCGAATGGGAAGGGGGAGGGCGAAGGGGCAGGGGAGGGGGATACAGATCAAGCTCCGCTGAGTGAGTGACTGACTAGAGTCTACGTGTACGCATGCATCGCGCACATAAATTGTTTCCTTATGGAGTCTTCGACTGTTGCCAAATTGAAAACACACACACGCGCAAACAAAGCATTCCACTCTTGCCCCTCCCTACCACGTGCGATGCTGAATTATGAATCCATTTTTGTAAAAACGTTACTATTGATATTTTATATTGTATAACATATTTGAAATATATGTTGGGAAAAATAAATACAAGAAAACATAATTCAATAAAACAGAAACAAAGAAAGGGATGAAGGAAGGAAAATGGAACAAAATAAAAACTGATAGAAATGAGAAGAATAAAGGCACAAATAAATAATAAAAGGAAAAGAAAAGAGAGAAGAAAGAAATGGAAGAACATAAATTTAATTTAAATGAATATAAAAATGAAACAACAAGGAAACAAAATAAAGGGCGATAGGAATAAGGAAAGGAAAAATGGAAAAAATAACTTATTTGAAAGTTGACAGAAAAAATAGAAAATGAAAGCAATATGTAGATGAAAGATAAGGCGAAAAGAAGAAAGTAACGAAAGCTGAAGTGAAGAAACAAACTACACAAATATAAGAAGAAATAAAGACACTGAACTCCGTCTGAAGATACTTGCATTCCTCAAAGATACTGGTCACTGGAATTTAATATAATTTCATTACTTTTAGTAACTGTGTAAGTAACTAATTAATAACAAATGTAATTTAATGTTAACTAGTCGCGATGTGATGACCTAGATGTCAAAGCGACTATAAATAAATAGAGTGAAAAAGACACTGAATCTAAAGGTAAGATAAATAAATATAGAATCATAGAGTAAATGAATGATTGAATGAGTCAATTTATTAATGAGTGAATAAATTGTTAATAAGCGAGAAATGAGTGATTGAGTTAATAAATGAGTGAGTGAATAAATTAGTGAATGAATAACTTAATTAATGAATGGGTAGATGGAAAAGTGACCGAATGAATTATTGTGTGAGTAACTGAGTGAATAAATAGAAGGTTGAATGAGTTAATGAATGAGTGAATAAATAAAAATTTTTAGCGATTTAATGAATGAATGACAGGGTGAGTGAATAAATGATTGAAAGATAATTTTGTTATTTTTAAGGAATGAGCGGATGAAACAATATGTTGACTATTTAATGAATTAATAAGTTGATTAGTTAATTAATAAATCAATAAGTTAATTACTTAATGAGTGAATGAATAAATAGACGTGTGAGTTAATGAATGAATAAATAAATGAAGGTTTTTAGTGAATTAGTGAATGAGTGATAGAGTGAAATAATAAGTTAATTGACTAATGAGTGAAGAAGTGAATAAGTGAGGGAATAAATAGATGACTGAATGAATAATTTTATTATTTCATGAATGTGTGAATGAATAAATAAATTATTTAATGAATTAGCGAGTGAATATTATGTTGATTATTTAATCAAGGAATAAGTTAATTATTTTATGAATGAGTGAAGGTATAGGTTAGTTGTTCGGTGGATGACTCAATTAATAAGTCAATTAATGAATGAATGTTTGAATAGTCTAATTGAATTACTTAATGAATGAGTGAATGAACGAAGATGTGAAGAACTCATTAATTGATTGAGTGAGTGAGTGAGTGAGTGAGTGAGTGAGTGAGTGAGTGAGTGAGTGAGTGAGTGAGTGAGTGAGTGAAAGAATAAACATATAGAGTGAATGAGAGTCATTGAATGAAAGGAATAAGTTTAACTGTGTTTCTCCAAGTACGTAACATAATATTTTGATATGGCTTGTATTGCCACAATGGCACACAGAATTATCATAGTCATCGTCATGGCCATAATCATCAAAATCGCTTTTGTTCTGACTCAACTTTGACGTGAACGATCGACTTCACTTCAGCCTCTTGATTCTAACTAGAAAAAATGCTTTCCATTTCCTTTCATCATGCATTCTGTTTGAGTGGTTTGATCGTTTTTAACGTATTCTTTTACTTTGTTGTTTACAATGCATTAATACTTTCCATATCTCTTTAGTCTTGTACCTACGATAGACCTACACAATTGACAAAGAATTCAAAGAAAATCCCAATGTTTTCTTAAAACGTCTATACCTGAATTAAAGTGATGAAATGCAGTGCGTTAGAAAAGTCCTTCCGTAGTGTAGAAAACACAGTTCATTCACCACTCTGCTTGGAATGTTGATAATCCTCAGAGAAGGTTAGTCGATCTCAGTTTGTGAGAACTTAGACAGTTGCCAGTGCTCCATCCATGTTTCATACATAGCGGATTTCTGAGCTTTGTACTCACTGAGGACGGAGTTTTCTAACACACTGTACAATGTGCACTTTCTCTAACACTAGTACATTTTATTTAATATTCATGTAAAACAAGTGGGCAGCTTCAAATACGTGGTGTGTACTATCAGCAGTAACATTAGCTGCTGCCAGGAAGTCAAAAAGAGGATAGCAATGACAAAGTAAGCTTCCAATAAAAAAAAGAGCATCTTCTGCGGACATCTGGAAGAAGAATTAAGGAAGGGAGTAGTGAAGTGCTTTGTGTGTAGTGTGGCATTGTATGGGGCGGAAACATGGACATTACGAAGCAGTGAAGAGAAGCGACCAAAAGCATTTTAATGTAGATATGGAGAAGAATGGAGCGTGTGAAATGTATAGACGGAAGTGAATGAAAGATTCATTGGCTGTGAAAGAGACTTAAATATCCAATTCCTTTGGAAAGGACTTAAAATCTCGAGTGACTATCCAAGTCGCTTAAATCTCTAGTATCTTTGGAGGAGACATACAACGTTATTTCCTGTGGTTGTTACTACAAATCTCAAATTACCTGGTAATGACATAAATCTCGAGTATCTATAGAAAAGACTTAAATATTGAATTAATCTGGAGGTTTTATTTATGATTGTTCATTTATTTACTTAAGAATTAGGCTAGATTAATAAAATTAATGCAGATAAATACATGAAAACATCTAATTATTTTCAATAATTATATTTAATCATTTTCTTGGTTTATTTCCATACATTTTTACTAGAAAAAGTCTTATGACATTAACATAAATACTTAATTTTTCAGTATCTGTGGAAGTGACTTTAAATTTCTAGTGACTATGCAATTGTTGTAAATTCTATTGTCTTTAGAAGAGACTTAAATCTTCAATTCTGCTTAAATCTCAAGTGTATTATGAAAAATGACTTAATCTTCAATTCCTTTAAGTGACATAAATCTACAGTGTCTGTGGAAGTGACAAATATTCATTTTCTCTGGAAATGACTTTAAATCTCGAGTGACTATGGAAGTGACTTTACTGTATATCTCAATTGTCTTTGAAAGAGGAATTAAATTTTCAGTTCCTCTGAAAGTGACTTTAAATCTCAAGTGACTGAAAGATACTTAAATCTTGTTAAGTCTGATGGTGACGTAAAGCTCCAGTGTCTACGGAAGTGAGTCAAATTTTCATTTCCTCTGGAAGCGAATTTAATCTGCATTTCCTTTCGAAGTTGCTTTAGTTCTTTGCATGTGACTTTTAATCTTACATGTCTATGAAAGTGACTTAAATCTCGGGTTTCTTTGGAAGTGTCTCAAATCTTGACTGGTCGGCCTCGGAGCGTAGTCGATATAGCGCTGGTCTTCTGCGCTCAAGGTCGCTCAAGGTTACGGGTTCGATCCCGGCCTAGGTCGTGACATTTAAGTGTGTTTAAATGCGATAGACTCAAGTCAGTAGATTTACTGGCATGTAAAAGAACTCCTGCGGGACAAAATTCCTGCACACCGGCAACGCTGATATAACCTCGGCAGTTAGGAGCATCGTTAAATAAACCATGTTTTTATTTTTTTAAATCTTGACTGTCTATTTAAGGGGAGAGGATGGTATTTTTTGGTGAAAAATGAGTAAATTTTCAAAAACAAAAATCTTTAAAATACTCTGTGATATGTGTGGAATGCATAGCATAACATTTTGTGGGTATTTGTGCCCTTATCGGATGTTGAGTCGCCATTTTTAAACTTCCTGCGTTATGGATTTTTAAATCACTCGCTCACTTTTATTGTATTTCCGATAAATTAAATTTTCAATTTTTTTTTCCTTTAAAATACCCTTTGATATATGTTGAATGCATTGCATAACATTTTGTGTGTATTTGTGCCTTTATCAGATGTTGAGGCGTCATTTTTAAACTTCCTGCGATATGGATTTTTAAATCACACGCTCACCTTTATCGGTTTCCAGTAACTTCATTTTTTTTTTTTTTGCTACATTGCCACACAAAAATGGATATAATTTCTGAACTATTAAAGATACATGCATGAAATTTAGAACACACATTCTTTAGACTATTAGGAAACTTTTCTCTGTAACAGAATTTTGTTGATTTCATTTCAAAAATACGTCCGTTTGTTTGCAAGAAAGGAAATCAGAAAATTGTTATTGAATTTTAATTGTTTATTTTACAAACGTAGGGACTAATATCAAAATTATGTTACAGACAGTTTGTAGAACATGCTTTTGCAAATACATTACGGTTTAGATACATCGGTTTTAGTACAATCCTGCATTGGGTATATTTTTTTTTCAAATTTGGGCCCCCAAATAATTTTTTTTATTACGGTATTTTTATTTGGTTGAGTTTCCGCAGCTATGAGCTCTCTACCTACAAAAAATTGATATTTTACACCAAATAGGAAAAAGTTAAAAAAAAATGCTATCCTCTCGCCTTAAATGGCTTGAATCAGTAGTCCATATGACTCGGTTATGTAAGTGACTTGACTCTGTTATTTCTTTCTGAGATTTGCATACGTTTCAGCTGAATTTATAAATGAAAATAAAGTCTGTTAATAAATAATGTGAAATATTTGTTCCATAGCGACATATAACTCTAAAGACAATATTATTTTCGTGAACACAGCTGAAAAAAGTTTCTGAATATGCAAGCAGATTGAACATACGTTTGTGTATGCGGAAAAGAGAGAGAGAGAGAGGAATCAGTAAATACTGAATGAGCGCGAGTGGATAAATGACCGACTGAACAATTGAGTTAGTAAAGGAGTCGTCGGCACAACAGAGAGGATGGATTAAAGCGTCCGCTCATGCGTGTGAACAGTCAGGGCTGGGGGAGTAGGGGGAGACTCACACATGTGCGTAATACTCCATTAAAAAAAAAGCGATTCAAAGAGGTGTGGAAGTTATGTAGAGGGCAACACACGTGCGGCTTCATTGTGTCCGTGTGTGCAGACCCATTTAATAAGAATGGCCCCCGATTTACGAACCAGTTTTAAAGCGTATTTCCTAATATGCCCTTTTGAATTACGCTAACTGTTTACGGTTATTCGTTCATTAACGCCAAATTTTTTGAGCTTCTGTTGGTGTTATGAGCATGACGTACGGAAAAAATCTGGTGGGTATTTTGCACACCACGAGCTTCTAGAAATAGGCCTAAATTAGACAGGAAAAACATCGATTCTGAATTATTATTATTAATAAAGTTAACCATAGCATTCACAGTTCGTTACATATAGATAACTAAATATTTAACTAAATATACTAACCGAGGACAGTGGCGATTTGGTTATCATGCCTGCATTTTATTCGAGGGGTTTAGGATTCGAGCCTACAGATAGACGATATTTTCTGGGATTATTCGTGATTTCCAAAATTCTGCAGGCAAATGCTGGAATAGAACAAATTTAAAAATGGCCATGACCTGTTTTCTACAAAGATTCTTAACTGCATCACGAGTTTGTAGAAATATTAAATATTGGACAGAAAAAAAATAACAAATGATTCTGAATTATCCACGCTTCGACATTCGAATAAATTTCGAAGGCCTGATTGTCTTATCTGTACCAGGTTAAATAAATAAATAAATAAATAAATACATACATATTAAATAAATGTTGAATAAATAAATAAGGAAATAAATAAAAAAATAAATCTCCTTAAAATTTATATTTGAACCAGTGCTAAAAATTCGCATTTAATTCGAATTTTTTTAAGTTTATATTGAGATAATTGGAAGCCAGGACTTCGTTGATGTCAACGAAAATGTTGTCCATCTGGAATTCTGGAGAAAGTCGGGAAGTATTTTGTGGTAACATGTGTTGTTAATGATTTTAAAAGTTCAAATTTTGTTCTTAAACTTCATATCGATCGGAAGGTAGTGGGACAAAAAGATCTTTGGTACTTTTAACACATTTCGAACCATTATCCAGTGATTGTTCGCAGGTAATAGCAATGGGCGGGATGTCAAAAGCTATTGTTTACGGATGTAGGCCTATGTGTTCTTGTCCTTACCTAGCAGTCAAGTTAGTTAGTGGGGTTTAAAAAGGGCGCGTCAGCTCCTGTGGCTATTTGCGTCCGTATCTAAAATCCTTCACAAAACAGAAACACAATAGAATAATCGGAATGCTTACAAGAACTAAAAAGCGTTGTCACGGTTAAAACGAGGTATACAAATGCAGTTTCAACAAGGTGATGTATAAAAATCATAAAAATGAGCAGTTCTCAGACCCTAGGTAGTATTTAAAAAGAATCAATAAATAATAAAACATATACCACCAGAAACAAATTATCTGGTGCATTTCTAAAATACTCGGATGTAAAAGGCCTGAATGTCAAGTTCGTTAAAAACATATACTAAACAACAAATGTAATCTCCGGATGTAAAGGGTCCGAGGATAAGTAAAACGGGTCAATAAAAAACTAAATCATCCTATCAAGTCCTGTATTCGATAAAAATCCGAGCAGTCAATAACTTGGAAGAAAACTAATTTGTGGAAATATTCATTATTATAGGTCTATGTATAGAAATTATTGTGTTACTGGCTCTTCTGCATTCACAGTGTTAAAGCATTAAGCACTTAACTCTAGGAAAGAAAGATTGTTTCTTTCTATTGAAAGCCTAATTTTTTTATGGATACCTATTGATAAAACAAGGCAGTAGATCCATTAATCATTACTGTATAAGAGTGCATAATTCCTTTATTAATATGACTTTTCTAGAGAAAACTGATTTACTGGTTAAATAGAATTTAGGATATTTCGAATATTTTTTTTAAATTTCACTGACATTCGAATTAAACATATTCCACTGCATATAGTTAATAAGTATTCGTGTTATATATTTTTATACGTAATAAAATAATGTCTTATCATTATCTGTCTCCTAGCCAGAGCACCGAAGATTGAAATCAGAAAAGTTGTAGTAATACAGTCTAGTCTTCTTTGAGCTTTTCTAAATTCTGGGGAATTTTATTTAAGTTACATAATTTATTATGGAAACTACCGTACAAAAATATCTCTTTTCCAATATTATGATGTAATGTTGAATATAATTGGGTTAAACTCATTATGCTATTTCTGTAAATAATTAATTGTGATACAAGTGGCACATTGGTTTTATTTCATATTACTTGTATATTTGGTTTCCCATTGCAGTTAAACACTTTATTTCATGTTTGGGACTAAATTCCACATGAGAATTGATTATTACTCCCAGCAGACTGTAGCCATAATTCAACTGGTACGCCCATTGGCCGACGAGTTTATAAATTCAACTCTGAAATAGTTCCACATCTCAGAATATAGATATTGTAGTTGCAATAAAGTGATCTATTAAACAATATATCAGGCCAGTCAATAAATAAAGAGACAAATCTGCATAAATCAGTATTTATTTTAGAAATTTGTAAATTTTGTCCATGTATTCCCTCCTTTAAGTATACATTTTTCTTTCATTGCTCTGCAACTTTCCTTTCTGATCATTGTCTTAATCTTCATCCTCAAGTAGCAGAACTCCTACTTTCAGTTGGCTAATTTATTCACAGTTTTCT
Source organism: Periplaneta americana (assembly GCF_040183065.1). Taxonomy (NCBI): domain Eukaryota; kingdom Metazoa; phylum Arthropoda; class Insecta; order Blattodea; family Blattidae; genus Periplaneta; species Periplaneta americana. Next base: position 96,104,002 of record NC_091128.1, read on the forward strand.
GCCCAGGGGTAGGTCTTTCACTGCGAACCCAGCATTCTTAAATCTTTCCTATTTTCCGCTTTTCCCTTAGTCTCTGCATACGACCAATTTATATATTAATATTGATATCATCTAATATCTTCTGCCCCGAACTTTTCTCCCGTTCACCATTCCTTCCAGTACATTCTTCAGTAGTCGATTTCTTCTTAGTAAACCAGTCAATTTATTATTATCTTCCTGATTAGTTTCAACATTATACCTTCTTCACCCACTCTTCTAGCACAGCTTCACTTCTTATTCTGTCTGTCAATTTCACACGCTTCTTTCTTCACCATAAATATCCACATTTCAAAAGCTTCTACATCTTTTCCAGATGTATTTCAGAAAGTGTCATTTGTATTTCAGAAAGCATCATTTGTATTTCAGATAAAATCAATTGTGTTTCAGAAAGTATCATTTGTATTTCAGAAAACATCATTTGTATTTCAGATTCGTCAATTGTATTTCAGAAAGCATAATTTGTATTTCAGATTCATTGTATTTCAGAACCCGTCAATTGTATTTCTGATAATTTAATTATATATTTTTGTTGTCATGGAATCTATGTAATTGTTTATCACGAGTTTGCAATAACGAGTTTATTATGCTTCAAATTTTCTTTGAGTTTCCTGTATTTTACAATTTATTTTGTCAATATACAGTAATTGAAATGGCGTTACAAGATAATTGTGGAATATGCTGTATGTTCATGCTACGAAAAGCTGTAACAAGAGTGCAGTAAGTAAGGTACTTACTCATAATTCTATGAATGTTAGAATTATGAATAGGGTAAACTAGGGTCTGTTGGACAGTCGGGCATGTTGGACACTCTGTACTTTAACGTGCTACCTCGCCACTTGTGGGCACCACATTCTGCTAGAAGTCAATGACGGAAGTAGCCACGAGTGGGGCTACTTCCGTCATTGACTTTAGCAGAATGTGGTGCCCACAAGTGGCGTGGTAATACGTTAAAGTACAGAGTGTCCAACATGCCCGACTGTCCAACAGACTCCAGTTTACCCTATAGCAAATTGTTGACTTAAGCTATACTGAAATACAATTAACACTTTTTGAAGTACAATTGATAACTTCTGAAATACAAATCACTAATCTGAAATACAAATGACGCTTTCTGAAATAAAATTGACGAATCTGAAATACAAATAACGCTTTCTGAAATACAATTGATTAATCTGAAATACAAATGACGCTTTCTGAAATATAATTGATTAATCTGAAATACAAATGGCGCTTTATGAAATTATTCATTCATTCATTCATTCATTCATTTTATTCCATAGATCTTACATGAGCAATGAAGCTTTAAGATGTGGAACATGTCAACATTTTACAATATTACAATTACAATTTTTACAAATTTTTATAGTTTTACAATTTAGTAATTTTCTACAATTTTTACAATTTTGTACAATTGTTTTACATTTTTTTTACATTTTTTTACATTTTGGCGAGATGTAGTGAGATGAGATGAGGTCCGAGGATTCGCCAAAATATTACCCGGCATTTGCCTTTTCGGTGGGGGAAACCTCGGAAAAACCCAATCAGGTAATCAAATCAAAGGGGTTGATGCCCAGGACTCGCCATAGACCATCCGGCTTCAGTCCCACGGCTGGGGAAAACCTCCGAAGAAACCAAAGTCCAAAGGGGGATCCAACCCAAGCCCGAACGCAGCTCCGGATCAGCAGCCCAGCGAGTCTGTCGACTGAGCTACATCGATGGCTCTACTAAAAGTATACAATACATAGCCAATCAGATTGACCAGTTCTGAAATACATGTGGAAAAGGTGTAGTTGTTTCACACAAATCACTTCGTTAGTCTCTTTCTTAGTTATTTTCCCAGAGGTCGCAGAAGATGCTCCTTTTCCTATTCAACACTCCCTTTTTCGTTGCTGTCCTACTTTTGACTTTCCGGCAGCAGCTCATATTACTGCTTGTGGTACATTTCTCAGTGCGAAAGAAGAGATTGAGGTAGTTTGAAGACGAAGAATACTCTGTAGTAAATACGTTTTAAAACTCTGAAATCGTCAAGGGATCTGAAGCTTGAAATTACTGGATTTTTAACGGCATGAGTAGCTGGACTTTGAGGGGCATTGGAGTCTATATAAACACTTAATAAATGTTTGCTTACATGCTGATCATTTCCAGCAATGATATACACGAGTACTATTACACATTATGAGCGATGATGTAGGCTTGATTTATCGAGTAATAAATGGCACGGCGGACAGTTATGTGTAGACCTCCTGTGCAGCAGTCTTCTGCTGTCAGTTCCAGCGTGCATAACGTCCGCGTACAAAGAAAGCATGCTAGACTCCATACATTAGCACTAACCGCTACGTGACTCCAAGGAATATGGGTATTTTAATGCATGTTTCAGAAAACTAAAGTAACACTTCGCTTTTAATTGCCTTATTTCAACTTCTGCAGCTTTTTCTTCTAATTTTCCACCTCAGATACTGCTTTATTAGGTGAAAGTAGCCATCAATGGACCAGCTAACGATTTCTTATTTTATCTAACAAGGGCAGTGCCTTAAAATCCCATTCATAGGCTTGAACAATTGCATTACTAATAAGGAATGATAAAATTAAGTTTCAGGGCTACATCCTATTTATATCTGTTTAGAGATTAGCTCATTTAAAATTTGGCTATTGGTTCAATGAAGGCGACAGGGTTCTAGGAATGGACCACCATGTTCCCATGAATGGACCAAAAGAAAAATTTAAAAAATATCTCAAAATAATGTCAACAAATGACAAATCATAACAATGAAGAAACTTAAATTCGATTAATGGATGTTGAAGTTACTTTTAATCCAATTGTAATCGTATTTTGAAACTGAAAAACATAAAAAACCCAATCCTTGTCATTTCAATGTTTTAAAGTTTTAGGCTATTTCAAATTAGCTACTACAGCAGTTAATAGTACATTATGCAACGAGCCTATAATGAAGGTAATTAAGGAGCGAGTATGGATATTTATGAAACGAGCGCAAGCGAGTTTCATAATTTTCATACGAGCTTCTTAATTACCATTATAGGCGAGTTTCATACGACTTTTTATGCTCGACCATATTTCTAACTTGATATTAATTTTCTTTGTATCTGATCTTGGCCAATGTCCCGTATGTTGTGAGATGTGCGCAGACGCGAAAGTATTGATTTTTTCCAAGGAACAGATGTTCACATTGACCTTGCTAGGCCATAAGAACCTACAGAGATAACATTAAAATTAAATTAGACATTGAAAAACGAGATGACAAATTGAATTTATTTGAATATTATTTACAATTAACGCTAATTATTATAGTAACAGAACATAACCTTCTGCGACAGTATTGGATTTCCAGCCTCCGTGACTTTTCGCTAATTCTCTTTCGATTGCATATCCGAGAATAATCGATACTTGCGGTTTTATAACGGTAGAAAGCTGACCTGTCATTGGCTGAACAGTTGTAACCTGAGTCGTCATTGGCTGAAAGACCTGACCTTTAATGAGTAGGTGTATTTTAATGACATACATTAAAGGTCTGCTACCAGGTGTATAATTACTACATTTCGGCATGGTCGAGCACAAAAAATGTTAGCATACAACTTTAAATTACATTACAGCAACATAATGATGTGATTGTACATATGAAATTATTTTCTGGAGTCTGAGTTTATTCTTACTTTTCAAGACACACATGTCACACAAAGTATTTCTTTTGACTCCGCCTAACATTTGCACAAGCTTCATGTACCCATATCCTGCAAGACATTCACTGAATAATATTTTCCTCAATGATTTCTTCATACATTAAACAAAACCAGGAGTCCTGATTTTTTTTTCTTCCTGAAGGGAATTGATTTCTATGAATGATCCATTTTAAAATGCAGTCCATTCATATGAACTGCAGCTAGTTCATTCATAGCGACTTCGCCATTTTCTAATCACACTTCAAGAGCGCTTAAGAGGTTATACAAAATTTATGAATATACAACTAAAAAGGAAGCAGACAGAACACTGCTTCCAGCTATATATGTCACTTCATAACTTAATGTCGTAAACTAATCTATTCTGTACTTAAATTTACTTTAAAATTATAGTAAAAATAACAAAAACCTATCTGAGCTTCTTGTTCAGCCCACGTCTTTGCTGCCGCCACCAAAGACAAGAATATGGCAACGGTCAATTGAAAGCAACGGTTCATCGATGGCTACTCTCCCCTACTATCACTTCTGCTTTACATATTTCCAATTCCCCCCTTCCCTTCGACGTTCAAATTCACTCCACATTCTTACACTTATCCTTTATTTCTGATTCTTATACTTCCGTTCGAACTAGTCCTTCTGCTCTTCTTACCTCCTCTTCTTCTGTTTTCTATAGTCTCTTTGTTTTCATTTCGTCTGCTTTCTGGCTTTTGATTTCCATATGTTTTTTCTTTCTTCATTCTATTATTTTGGATTCTTCTGATTCCGTTTCGTCTGCTCCATCTGATTCAGCATCCATCTACTTCCTGCTCTACTTTTTCAACAGTTCCTTCAGTATTCCTTCTTCTTCAGTATTCCTTCTCTTCTGTTTCATTTTCTCCTGCTCCATCCCCATTCTTTTGTAACACTTCCCTCTTTTCTACTGTCTGATTCTGTATTCTCCTATTTTCTGCTTTACTTGTTCGACCGTCGTTTCAGTACTTCCTCTTTGTCTGCAGTCTCCTATATTTGCCTTTTTTCGTTTCATTCTCTACTGAAGACATTAACACATTTATTTTATATCAGTGGGTTACATATTAAAAGTTCTGAGTGTAATTTTGCAACCGACAGTCTAAATTAATGCTATGCTTTAAACCAGCAGATGAGAAACATATAGGCACTACTAATGTTGAATTACTTTTCGCCTTGTACCATGATCATTCGGCGATAATATTATTGAGATGTTTATGAAAAAAATTTTACAGTGTATATTTATAAATTAGTTAAATTTTAAATACATCAAATTCAGAATAAATTAATTTATTTGGAAATTAGAACGTTCCTTTAAACAAATTTTGATTATTCGTTTTTATAGTAAATTTAATAGATTAAGATTAATTTTTGTACTTCCACTACAAACAATATTGAATAATAGATTGAAAAAGTATTAAATAAACATTACACAGATCATTTTAAATTCTGATCAATAATGACACCCAGATATTTCACATATGTAATTTATTTCAATGGTGGACATTTACAACGCTCAAGATTTAAACAATTTCTATTGTATATTATTCGCTTATTTTCATCATGAATTTTTAAATGTTGAGTGTCGGCAGTTGTTAAAGAAAACGGAAACAAAATCCATATCCGTGTTTTTTTTTTTTTTGTAATTAGAAAGTATGTGTTATTTTCGCGACTTACACTTTTTTATTATATGGATGACATTTCTCGTACAAAGCATATGTAAGTTAATTTAATTCTGATCAATGATGATATCCAGACATTTCACCTATGTGCTTTCTTTCAATGGTGGGCATTTATGTATTTGAGAGAGGTGGGATGTGATGCTAGGGACTGAATTAATCTTGCTCAGAATAGGGACCGATGTCGGGCTTATGTGGGAGTGGCATTGAACCTCCGAGATCTTTGAAAGCCATTTTCAAATAAGTAAGATCTAAACAATTTTCATTGTGTATTATTAACCTGTTTTCATCACAGTTTTTAAATGTTGAGTGCCGGCAGTTGTTAATGAAAAGGAAACTAAGGTCCATATGCAAGTTTTGTTTTGTTATAAGAAAGTATGTATTATTTTCGTGACCTTAATTTTTCTTATTATAAGAATGACATTTCTCATACTAGGCATATACAGTCCACACCTGTGGAGAACGGCTAGCGCGTCTGGCCGCGAAACAGGTAGTCCGGGTTCGAACCCCGGTCGGGGCAAGTTACCTGGTTGAGATTTTTTCTGGGGTTTCCCCTCAACCCAATATGAGCAAATGCTGGGTAACTATCGATGCTGGATTCCGGACTCATTTCACCGGTATTTCATTCAGACGCTAAATAACCTGAGACGTTGATACAGCGTCGTAAAATAACCTACTAAACATACTAGGTATATATGAGTTATCAAATGTTTTTCACATAAGACCGTCATGAACTTAACTGATTTGATGTAACAGTGCTGTATTTTATTTCATGATAAACGTTTTCGGTTTTTTTAACACTTGCAATGAACAGTTTTTACATTATAAACAATAAAAGGCAATGGCTTACATAAAGGTGGTTCATGTTGAAAGTGTGAGATCTTACAAAAGATTAAATATCATAACACATTAAATATATATACAAGTTTAAATTGTTAAAATATTAAAATCAAGCAGTGGGTCCAATATGAAAATTACGTGGTATGAACAGCGTGCTCTTTCTTGCGATTATATGTAACAGGAAATACCTGTGGCGGTTCCTCCATGAAGGAAATGAGGATGATCCTACAGTTTAATTTCATGGTTTGGAGGATAGAAAACATTTTAATTACAGATTTTGATTTTCAGTACGTCCCGACGTAATAATTTCCTTTAAGCTTCCACTTTCTGTGGTGAATTGTCGCCACTGCACAGCTCAGAAATAATTTCCGAGGAACCATCCAAATATCTTACAGTAAAACGGTTTTTTCTAGCAGTGAAGTTAGTGGACGGGGAGAGTGCGGAGGGAAGGGTATGGCTTGAGTTTAACCGCGTTTGAGGATATGACCGCGTATCTTAATACTACGACCCTTTTTCTGGGTGATGGAGACCCTCTCAGAGACTACAAATAAGAATTTTCAAGTACCCTTATAGACTTCTTAAATGCAGTTTATTGGTCATTTGAAAAGAATAGAATAAACGAAATAATAAATAATTTAAAATGATATAATATAATAAATATAAGAATTAACAGGACTTTCATATGACAGGACAGCCTAAAGAATATCAGAAGTTGTATTGGATCATTTAGAAGAATTTAACTATAGTAAAAAATAAATTTCGCAAACGTACAGCGGAACATCAGTAAATATCGAGCAGTACAATGGCTTAGGAGCCATCTTCGCAACTAAAAAGGGAAGGAGAATCGAACTTCACTACTAATAAATTGCCAGTTCCAGAATGGTGAGTCAAAGACTAACATAGGTCTACTTGAATTGATTTTGCATGCTCTATTATTATTATTATTATTATTATTATTATTGTTATTATCATTATTTTATTAATATTATCACTAATATTATATTATTATTAATATTAGTTTCTGTCTTGGTCATCAGTCGTCAATCTCATATTCTATATACAAAAAATATCACGAGTAGCCTCTGACAGGTATCTTGTAATTGTATATAAAAGATGTCATATATAAGTTAAGTTAATTTACTGATTTTACGCAGATTGTCTACTCATACTACTGTTTGTCTCGTACCGCCTTATCTTATCGTCTGTGCATCGTTTTAATTAAAAAGCGACATTAAATAAAGAATTATCGTCACTTAAATTGGATTGCACAATGACGATTCTGTGAAATTATGACTAATTGAGCCGGGGCTCCCGTTAACTCGTCGCAACACGCAAATGAAACGCAGAACAAGGCTACATTTTGCCGCAACAACGTGCAGCACTTGTTTTGTGCTTCACCTCAGTCGTAAAAACAAAAATAAATTCGCAGAGCCTCAGATATTTGGGACACGCTGTGTCCTGTAAAGTAAGCCATTCCTATGTAGCAGACTCCATCTGTGTGATGTTTGAAACACAGTGGTCCCTTTTGCAATGTTTATGGGTGATAATTTGAAGGCTTCAACGTTTATAAATGTGAATGTGTGTAATTATATTCATAATTCTCGGTAGGCCCTCGCGCGCAAATTCCTGATATGGATGCAAATTAGGAGCTCAACAACCAGCAGCATTGGATATAGAACTACAGTGCTGTGACGGCAGGGTGCGGGGATACTCCGCTCCCACACAACTGTGACACTGCACTGTCAAGGAATTACAGACCTGCATGTCATTTGACAGTGTTTGTTTGTTTATCTTCTATTCTTCATTGTTTCACTTCTATGTTCCTCATTTACGTCTTTCTTCTCTTTGTTTGTTTGTTTATTTCTTTTTCTTTTATCTTTATGATCTATCTGTCCTTTCTTCTTAATCCTATCGTATATTATTCTTTATTCTCTCTTCATTCCCTTTTATTTTTTCCTGTTATTCCTTCTTTCTTCTTTCATCCTATTCTCCTATTTTTCTATCTTTGGTTGGTCGAAGCATTCATTCATTCATTCATTCATTCATTCATTCATTCATTCATTCATTCATTCTCTAAATATATAAATTACTTCGTCTTTATTTCTTTCTGAGTTTTGCATTCTACATTTAATATATTTAATATAGTAATCTGTTTGTGCTTCTATAAATCTTACATCAGCATTGCAGTTTTGAGATATGGAACAAGTCAGAAGTTATACAAAAATATAGAGAAAGGAGATTAATTCAGAAAGCATAAATAATTCATAAATTGAATAGAAGATATGAGTAAGGTGAAATTAATGTAATTTGTTCTTCTTGTCGTCATTCTTTCCTCCTCCTCTTTGCTTTAATTTAAAGATAGATTCATTCATTCATTCATTCATTCATTCATTCATTCATCCATTCGTTCGTTCGTTCTTTCATTAAGTAATTTAGCCCTTCTTTATTAATTTTTTATTTAGTTTTTCTTCTCTTTTCTTCCCAATTAATGACAGATTCAATCGTTCAATAACTATATTTTTGCTTCTTTTTTCCTTTCTTACTTGATTTTTTTCTACCTTCTTGTTTTAATTTTATTACAGATATATATTATTCGTGAAGAAGAACAGAGATTAAGGGTGTTTGAGAATAAGTTTCTCAGGAAAATATTTCGGGCTAAGAAGGATGAAGTTACAGGAGAATGGAGAAAGTTACACAACGCAGAACTGCACGCATTGTATTCTTCGTCTGACATAATTAGGAACATTAAATCCTGACGTTTGAGATGGGCAGGGCATATAGCACATATAGGCGAATTTAGAAATGCATTTAGAGTGTTAGTTGGGATATCGGTGGAAATAAGGCCGAGACGTAGATGGGAGGATAATATTAAAATGGATTTGAGGGAGGTGGGATATGATGCTAGGGACTGGATTAATCTTGCTGAGGATAGCGACCTATGGCGGGCTTATGTGAGGGCGGCAATGAACCTCCGGTTCCTTAAAAGCCAGTAAGTTGTTTAAGTTTTATATATTATTCGTCCATTTCAATCAATCAATTGATCAATTATTCAATTAATCAGTGAATAAATCAATCAACCAATCAATCATTCATTCATATAGGGTATTCAATAAATACCTTATTTCTTCTTTGCATCGCTTTCTTACTCTCTTCTGCTTCAGTTAATGACAGATTCATTCATCCATTTCATTCACTTACTCATCCATTACATTTAGCTGATTAACTTATTCATGCTTTATTATGTATTACTTATTTTTTTTCTTATTCTTCTTGCTTTAACTTAACCACATATTCAGTCATACATGTCACTCATACATTCTTTTACCCAATAAGTACATTATTTCTTCTTTATTCCTTGTTACATATGTATCTTTTTCTTGCTTCAAATTAATCACGAATTCATTCATCAATTTTATTACTTTATTTATTTATTCATTCAATCATATATTTATCCCATTCATTCGATAAATAAATGATTTATTCTTCATTTCTTTCTTACTTCCATTCATGCAATTCATGCATTTATTTATTCAATAAGTTAATTATTTATTCTGTATTCAAGTTCATCCATGAATGCAATTGATGTATTAATTTATTCAATAAGTTATTATTTGTTCTGTATTCCTCTTACTTAACTTTTCCTCCTCTCTTCTTGCTTTAATTTAGTAACATATGTATTAATTGTATTAATATGTATTAATTCATCCATTTCACTCATGCATTCATTCATTTGAACACACAATCAATAATTTATTCTCCTATCTTCTTGTTCCTCCTCCCCTCCTTACTTATTGTATTAATTTAATGATACAATCATTCATTCGTGCATCATTTTTTCCCTTGGTCACTTTCATCTGTTCTCCCTCTTTTGAATTAATTAATTCAATATTTTTTCTTATTACATCTTCGATATTTGCTGGAATATATTTTGAGATTTGTTTTAAAAAATCACAGTTTAAATATAATTTACATGAGAGGTCGATTTCTGCACAATATCTGTTTTTCTACAGCGATTTCTCCTGAACTACGAAGAGGATATTGTTCATATTCAGTATTTACTCCGTAAATGGCGCATTTAAAGGTATAATTTTCATAAAAATTTATGGACCTTCGTTAAAAATTGCGATTAATTCATTCAAAATAATAGAGAGAAGAACAGCATGCCAAAAGTTTCCCTTTGCTCTAAGAAGCATTTAAAATATATAGCTTCTTAAGAAATCTCAAAATACATTTCTTAAAAATTAATTTATCGATTTTTTTCCTTACTTTTTCCTTCAAACAGTATAACAAGCGATACCAACAATTGCTTCAATGAATTTCATTATCCTCCAGTCGAAAATTCCTTCAGACAAAATTTTGAAGAAATAAAATCGTTTATATATTGAGATTATTAAAAATGATTATGGACTTTGACAGCAAATAATATTCACCGAGCTAACTAAAGAGACTTCAAACAATCATAGATAAAAAGGGGTTTGGGTTTGGAAAGGCTAATACTTACGGACCTACAACGCCTGTATTATTAGGTCTACTACTGCACCAAGTACCCTAGGTGGTAACCAGTCATTTCTGCCCAATGATATTTTAGATATGTCATTTAACTAAGATGTATCAATTATCTAACGTCAAAGGAATTGATGATAGCGAGATAGTATCGAAAACCGCTTCTGCTGAAAAGTTGTCTTTCCGTAAAAATCTCTAAATCGATTACTTTCATTCTCTCAATACTTTCACGTTATACGACTTATCTCGTCCTTAAGAAAGTTACATCAGTCGTCACTGATTGGATATAAGGAATGTTTAAAAACAATTGGAGATTAATATTAAAATGGGAACTAGGATTGTACGACAGTGTACTTACAAATAGCTTTCCTTGTACCATTTAGGCTATACTCTTGTATGACAGCAAACATTCCACGTTATAGACTATTCAATTTTTATTTTAAACTAGCCATGTCCATGCGCTTCGCTGCACTTGTTAGAAATAAATATAAAGTAATTACATAATTAAAATAGGACATTTGGTCCAGGGAACAAACGTGTTTGATAGAAGGATAAATCGTTTAATATGTTACTTAAATGAAATTGTATTTAAATAATTAAAATACAAGTAATTGATTAACTAGCGGACTTACTGTGCTACTCAGAGGCTCTGAGGATGGTGTGATGAAGCACCGAAACAGCTGTAAGATGCACAGACTTACATAATTAACACGAGTAAGTCCGCTAGTTAATCAATTACTTATATTCAAGTGTTAAAAGTAGTGTAGGCAAGATTCAAAATGAATTAAAATACGATCATTTTTGATCCAGAGAGCACTCATTTGGTGCAAGGATAATTGCTTTAAGATGATTTTTAATTGTTATTATATGAAATAATTAAAATAGGATCATTTGGTTCAAAGAACATCCATTTCTGGTGCAAGGATAATTCGTTTAACATTTTTCTAAATTAGTCTTGAATGCATCCTTTAATAAATCGTCCAAATTAATGTCAATATAGAGTAGGTTGCAGGACTGGAGACTTTCTCGGCATTGGATATGGAATAATTCTTCTCATCTTCCTTCTTACAATTCTTAACATGTACTCATTTCTGCCCGTAACTTGGGAATTTTTTTACTTTTGTGCGGTTTCTAACTTCCAGTTTTTGTATAGGCCCTACTTTTTTCTAGCTTTTTTGTTAATTTCAGTAGTGTTCGTGGGTTCCTACATTGCTACAGTGCGGTTTCTGGCTTCTTACTTTATGTCAGTGCGGTTTGTAGGTTCTCACTTTGTGACAGTGCCATTTGTAGATTTTTACACAGAGTGAGTCAGCCAGGGCTAGACCGGCATCAGCGGAGAGTCGTATGCGTAGTAACTGCTGCGCCATCGCAGTGATCAGACCTCTTGCCCGCGTACGTTTCATGTTTAGTTACGTAAACACTTTCACACAGTGAGGGTGAAGCAATGTAGCGTACATTTAGAGTAGGCTACAATATAGTAGTGTGTCCATTATGAAATATAGCCTAGCATTGAATAACGAGTGTTTATTTACGACAACTTTGTGAAATACGAATCTTGGAGAACAGTTGTAACAAAGTTCCGCCAGTTATTCCCTGATTCGCCAGTCTTCTAAAACAATGATTTACAATTTAGTAAAGAAATATATAGAATTGGATCAGTATTGGATAAGAAACGAACATGTGTGAAGCGTGTTCTCACTGAGAAGATGTTAGATGAAATTGGCCACCGACTAAAGAGAAGTCCTACGATATCATTCCGCCGTATAGCTCAGCAGATAGGAGTGTCACAGTCTTCAGTGATAAGAGGTACGAAAAATTAGAATTAAAATCTTATAAAATTCTTGTAGTTCATAGTTTAACGGAATCCGATTATCAGAGCAGACTTAGGTTTTGCATATGGTTCCAACAGTCAATGTATGATGGACTACTTGACCTCAGTGGTTACGTGAACACTCAAAACAATTGTTACTGGAACAGTGAAAATCCACACCGTTTTCACGAACAACAGTTACATGATATAAATTCGAACCATTTTGGAGAACGAACTGCGGTGAGTTGCTGGACATGTCTGCAGAAGATGTGCAGCCTACCAGATAACACAAGGACGTCATTTCGAACATGAATTGTGAATTCAGCAAGTACATCATTACGCAGTACTAACCCCAAAAGCGCGGAGCGAATCCTCCTTATACTATAGCGTCGTTACATTTGAATCAGCCGCCGTGAGTGCGGTTAGTAGTCTAACCCTGTCTGGTTCACCCTGTATTATCTTGAGGTGATTATAGTTTTTCACTTCCTTTAAGTGGAATTTTTAGAGTATTACTATGTTTCAGGGGTGTTTTTAGCTTCTAAATTTATTTCAGGCCTATTTATAACTTTGTCTTTTGTTCCAGTGCGGTTTGAAGCTTCTCACCTTTTTCAGTGCGCATGTTAGCGTAGGCCTTCTACTTCATTTCATTGCGATTTGAAGCTTTTCAATTTCTTTCTTTGCTGTTTCTACCGCATTAAATTGTCTAGCGCGTTTTTTATCCTCTTACATTGTTTCAGAGCTGTTTTTAGCTTCTCATTTCGTTTCACAAAATTTTTAGTGCGATTTTTAACTCCTTACTTTGCTTCAGAGCGGATTCTAGCTTCTTATTTTGTTTCAGAGCTGCTTTTAGCGTATTACTTTGTTCCATTACTTTGTTTCTGTGCGGTTTCTAACACATTACTTATTTTTCTAGCTTAGTTTGTATCGTTTTGCTTTGTTTCAGGACGGATTCTAGCTTCTTATTTTGTTTGAGAGCGATTTATAGCTTATTACTTTTTTCCATTGCTGTTTGAAGCTTCTCGTTTTGATTTTGTGCTTTTCCTAACATATTACTTTTTTTTTCTAGCTCGGTTTGTATCTTCTTGCTTTGCTTAAGAGAGCTTTTCAGGTTCTTATCTTATTTCAGAGCTGTTCTTAACGTATGGATTTTTTAAATACCGAAACTTTGAAGCTTTATTTCTGTGCGGTTTCTAGCGTATTCCTTTCTATAATGCAGTTTGAATATTTTTAATTTGCTTGAGAGCGGTTTCTTGCTTCTCTATTTGACCCAGTAGGGTTTCTAGTTCCCTAATTTGTTTCAGTACGCCTTATAGCAACATAGTTCATAGTTTTCGATAATCTTTTATATGAGAATCAGTTCTGATTTTAATGTGCTTATATATTAGGCCTATAATAACTTTTAAATATCGCCATATCATTCTCTTTGTAACATATATTTATACATTTAGAGTACTTACTCTACAATCGCGATATTTATTACTATGTTTTGAAGTTTACAACAGGGAGGACAGGTAAATGATAACTATATTTCCCAATGTGCCTAATTTTCTTCATTCACTAATCTCGTTCCCCTGTGTGCAACTGATATTAGAGGATCATATATTTTTCTATCGTCAATTAATCGGCCGTAAAAGTAGCATACCCTTTTGGGTGGATACATCATTCCAAGCTACGCTTGACAACTGCACAAAGATAATTATACTACCGTTGTTTAAAAGATTAGATTTCCACGGTTGCACTTTTAAACGGGATATTTACATGCTGATCGTTGTCGTTTTAATTGTAGATTTCAATTACATGCACAACTGATCGACACATGCTAGTGATAAATTCCAATATATAATTTTGTACAATTCTGTGTACATGGAAATCTAGTTGAGTGATTGGGACAGATGGATAGATATGGAGCTAGTCAATTGTAATGCGTCCTTTTCAAAAATCGCTTCAAATATGACGTACGCAGTGCAGGTTGTCATTCATGTACAAAATCACGTACTGTACAGCTCTCCAAATTTAGTTTTCTTTGAAATAGAGTTGGGATTTTATTTTATATTGAAATCTAAATATGATGAAATCTAAGAAATTAGAATAATAATATAAAAGCCTAATGATTGGAGATGAACAACGATCGAGAAAGCAAGACTAACAGCGCCCGTAAAGCCGAAAACCCGCACGACAATGTTGTATACGTCGCGTCGTTGACGTGAAGACTGCTTGTGAGTGTTTCGAGACGCCGAGATTGATCATTCCCGAAGTCCCGAACGTTAAGCAGCCTTAAATCGCCACAGTTGTTTTTATACCTGACTAAACTTTTATCTACTTTGGCAACTGTTATGAATGTATAAACGATCAAATAGTTTATTTGAAACATCATTTCTACCTTTCAGTGTATAATAATCCATTCCCAATCTTTATTTAATTACTAGGCCCTTATTAAAAGGCTAGGAATTTTCTTTTCATATGTTTGAGATCAAGTGTGCAATCTCAAGTAAAAAGATATTAACGTTATGTTTTATGTTTCTTAGAAATGCAAATTTATTTGAGAATTGTTTTTTTTTTTTCTATTTATATAAGCATAGGTAATATCATATAATAGAACCAGAACATTTTGATAACTAAAATACTGTTCTGTTTTGTCTTTCTGTATCATTTAAACATTTATAATATTATTTATATCAATGATGTATGTTATTCAAAGTTACGAAATCTTTCCACGCCGACCAAATGCTATTTCGAGAATGATGAGCGAGACTCGAAGCGCACGAGAATGACGAGACGAGACTCGAAAGACAAATGTAAAGAACACAGCGAGCGAGAGCGGCAGTTAGTTTTCTTCATTTCTACTAATGATATATCGTCATTGATTTTATGAAACCTCTGTGACAGTATGGAGCATATTTTTTTCAGAAAGAAGAAAAAAGTAATTAAATATCAATATATGTTCATAAGTATATTAGATCAATCGGTAGAAAAATTGGTGAAGACATCACCGAGGATCAGTGTAAGCCTATTGATATTTAATTACTTTTTTCTTCCTCGTGAAAAATTATGCTCTATATTGTCACATAGGATATTTCATAAAATCAACGACAGTATGCAGAGTATAAGAGTATATGTGCTAATATTTTTAGAGATAGGTCTAATAGGGGATAATATACTGAACTATATTTTGTAAAAAAAATTCTGAATCTTCGAAGATACTTTTTACACATAAAATATGTTATGTTTTTTTAGGTTCTTTAGCACTTCCAGGACAAAGAGATCCTGTATCCCAGAATCTGTGGTGCACAGGAACAATCAATTATCTATTCGGAAATCTTTGACGTCAAGAGTGCACTTGCCATCCTTTGTACATTAAAATAATCTCAGCTAATTTAGCAATAGTAAATCCTTCCATTACATCAAATTTTGGCATGTGAGGTTTCTGCAAAGTTAACAACTTTTAACTGAGAATGTTTCTTTTGAAGTAGCACCCTTTAACACGGAAATTGGTCGCTGTCCAGAGATTAAGTCCCACCTCGGAATAGTTTGGGAATCATCGTGTGCGCTGTGTTTACACGCGTGCGTTTTACAGAGAGAGATTCGAAGTCCTGTTTTTGTATCGCGAAGGAAGCACTCTGTCACTAAGCCGCAAAGGCTTCGTAAGAAATATCTCATTTCATGACATACAGATATGTCGCTGCTACAACTTATCCTCATCCTCGGACCACGATGATTAATATTTCCACGTGTGAATTTCGCGTTAACCCGAGCGACATTTAGACAAATCCACTCTACAGGAGAGCGACCATTTTCCGTGTCAAAGGGCGTATAGCCTAAGCGAAAGGTGTTTCATTCATAAAATCTCAAATCGTAAAATAAGTGACACATTCAAGGGAAATCTGTTAGCGCAGAGGGAAAAGTATTATGGGCTTCATAAATACAGTATATCAAAATATTTGCACATAAATACCCTTTACAAGCCACCGGCGTAGCTCAGGCGGTAGCGCGTTTGCCTGCCGATCCGGAGTTGCGATCGGGCGTGAGTTCGATTCCTGCTTGGGCTGATTACTTGGTTGGGTTTTTTCCGAGATTTTTCCCAACCGTATTGTGAATGTCAGGTAATCTGTGGCGAATCCTCATACTTATCTCGTCAAATACCACTCGCTATCACTAATTACATCGACGCTAAATAACCTAGTAGCTGATGCAGTGTCGATAAATAACTAAGTAAAAAAAGCCCTTAATCTTGTATCTATATGACATATGCATTGACGGTTGCAATTCTTTGGGAAGCCGTGTAGAGCTCAAAGTTTGACACGTGCAGTTGTTAGTTTGGGTCTTTTTTTGAACGACTAAGCTTTATTTATTTATTTATTTATTTATTTATTTATTATTTTGCTAATAATTGTAACATAAAATATAATAGCCTATATACAGGAAAACTTTAGCTCGCCCCTGAAAGAGTAGATGGAAGGAAATATAACATATAAAATATAACATTGTCAATGAAGCATATATCTGAAATACGAGGTATAGATTTCCATTCACCTATGAAATCTTATACAGCTCTCCTAG
This sequence comes from Periplaneta americana, assembly GCF_040183065.1. Taxonomy (NCBI): domain Eukaryota; kingdom Metazoa; phylum Arthropoda; class Insecta; order Blattodea; family Blattidae; genus Periplaneta; species Periplaneta americana. The sequence goes on from NC_091128.1 coordinate 96,121,129, forward strand.
TCTAATTCCATTCAAAAAATGAACATGTAACTTAAAGATGATGTGAGGTATATTCTGATCCCTAAAAATTATTAAACCTTAATAGTATAAAAAATAATGACAATGTTTAATAATAAATACTTTAAATACCAAGTAACTTAAGTCTACATAGATTGTTTTTCACATTTCAAGCCATGCAGTATAGGGTAAAGGTTGGTAATATTGTGATACTAATAATATTATGATAGTACTTTTTGAGAATTTTTTACAATTTTACTGAACGAGAGAAGGACTGGTTTTGTGCAGAAACTCGTCCACGAACATTCCCTTAATACGTTGATCCAAAAAACCGATCTTCCTCTCGCTCAGTAAAATTGTAAAAATTTCTAAAAGAAGAACTATCGTAAGTTTATTAATATCACAATATTACCAACCTTTACCCTATAGCTTTCCTCTCTTAATTTTATTTGAAATATTAAATGTAATTATATTATTTCAGTATGATTTTAGATTATCACGGTGATCGAAATGGTGAAAAGTTGTTGGTTTGAAATAGCTTTGCACTGTGTCCTAAATGTGTACAGTGTACACGTCCAACATTTTGGAACTACAGTGTATCATCAGAGAAGGCAGGGAAGGGATAAGTTACTTATTGAAACCATTACTAAAAATCTTTCTCCAGTCCCGCCTTCCCTGATGTTGCAGACGATATGAGCTGGAATAACAAAGAAAATAAATCTGTCATGTCACTCACCAATAAATATTCTCCAGGAAGAAAAAAAGTAAATCCTTCCTGTTGGATCCGTTACTAAGAGCTATTTTCCAGGAATATCAAGGAAAGAGAAATCTATCTGTTGGATCCGTCATCAAGAGATATTCTCCAGGAAATGCAAGGAAATTGAAACCTGTCTGTTGAATCCGTAATTAAGAGCTATTTTTCAGAACGGAAAATCTACCTGTTGGATCAGTTATCAAGAGATATTCTCCAGGAATCGCAAGGAAAATAAAAACTGTCTGTTGTATCTGTAATTAAGAGCTATTTTTCAGAACTGGAAATCTAACTGTTGTATCAGTTATCAAGAGATATTCTCTAGGAATCGCAAGGAAAGTAAAAACTGTCTATTGTATCTGTATTTAAGAGATATTTTTCAGGAATATCAAGGAAAGAGAAATCTACCTATTGGATCCGTCATCAAGAGATATTCTCCAGGAATCGCAAGGAAAGTAAAAACTGTCTATTGTATCTGTAGGCCTAATTAAGAGCTATTTTTCAGGAATATCAAGGAAAGAGAAATCTACCTATTGGATCCTTCATCAAGAGATATTCTCCAAGAATCGCAAGGAAAGTAAAAACTGTCTGCTGTATATGTAATTAAGAGCTATTTTTCAGGAATATCAAGGAAAGAGAAATCTACCTATTGGATCCGTCATCAAGAGATATTCTCCAGGAATCGCAAGGAAAGTAAAAACTGTCTGTTGGATCTGTAATTAAGAGCTATTTTTCAGGAATATCAAGGAAAGAGAAATCTACCTATTGGATCCGTCATCAAGAGATATTCTCCAGGAATGGCAAGGAAAGTAAAAACACTCTCTTGTATCTGTAATTAAGAGCTATTTTCCAGGAATATCAAGGAAAGAGAAACCTGCCTGTTGTATCCGTTATCAAGAGTAATTTTCATGGAATATCAAGGAAACTGAAGCCTGTCTGTTGGATCCATTATCTAAGAGTGCAAAGGAAAGGAGAACATGCCTATTAGATCCGTTATTAATACCTTTTCTCCAGGAAACGCAAGAAAAGAAAAACCTCTATGTTGGATCCGTTATGTAGAGGCAAGGAGAGTAAAACCTGTCTATTGAATTAGTCATCAAGAGTTGTTTTGCAATAATCTCAAGGAAAGCTGGATCCGTTATCTTGAGATATTTTCCTGGTATAGCAAGGAAAGAAAGACCTATCTGTTACATTCATTACCTAGAGCTAGGTATTCTCCGAGAACAGCAAGAAAAGGAAACCTGTCTCTTAGATCCGCTATCAAGAGCTATTCTCCAGGAATATCAAGGAAAGTAAAACCTTTGTCTATTGGATCCGTTACCAATAACTTCTCTCCAGCAATAACAGAAAAAGTGAAACGTGGGTTGGACAATAGGTATTGATTTATTTTATTTACGTTTTCTGATGTTGGCTTCGATAAAACCTACCGAATTTTTTTTACGTTTCTGCATCTATGGCCTATGGTATAATAAAAATCTTACAATGCCTTATACATACCGTAAAATTCTTAAATTACACCTATATACACCCTAGGCGGGATTCAAAATCACGAAAGTGATTTCCACGCATCGTTGAAGCGACAATACTCCTCTGTTACGTTCATTGTGCTGGTGGCAGCGAGTGTACTCTATTACGTCAACTATGCTTGAACATGATTGTACTGCCGGGTGTTGTTTATGTGAACTTAACTAAACGAAGCCAGGGGAAGGGCGAGATATAAGTTGATGATGGGAGAAACAAATGATTCTCGGTTATAAACATCAGATGTCACTGCTGATCCCACCGATACATACCGAGAATAGAGACGGGCCCAACATGGCTAATCTCCTCCCCATAATACTGCTCTACGTTGTAACTTTAAGTTGATGGCAGATTTTAATCTCAACTCACGTACGTGTGTTACTGGAAGTCGGATTTGTTCCAATAAAGACAATCCTAAAGGAAGACCATTATCCGGAACTCTGTAATATCATAAGCAGGGCTGCGCAGATCATGTCATTGTCACCCGACTCATCTCTGTTTCGTGCGTCATATTTAGTACATATTCCTATTACGTGAGGGGGACACTAAAATGTCTATGCTCTAGTGATGATAAGCCCGTTTCGCTAAATTCCCCTTTCCTTTCTCTATAAATTCCCTTATTAAGCCCAAATTTCATTTAGAATGATATTGGTGCACAACGAGAACTAAGATGGGTAAGAGATTCGTTAGATAGTATTAATGTTTCTCTTACAAAAGCGTATGGAGCGCATGGAGATAGAACTCTGTGTTTTCATAACCTCGGCACTAGATTGAGATGCTATGGTTAGCACCAAACTCCGACCGCGTTTTACCCCAGGGAAAGACCTGGTACTCAGTTTGGCTTAAGGCTGCCTCCTTAACCAACGTGGGGGGAGTCTTGCCGTTAGCCAAAGTTGTCGCTTTACGGCCGGGAGATAATTTGCTCACTTAGTACAAAGTACAATATGATTGACACACACTCTTCATAAAGTCTGTGAGCTACTAATTCGTAAGAGAGGCTGTGATTAAAGCAATAACGCTGAATAGTGGCACTACTTTCAAATACCATGTGACAAGATATTACATCATTAAAATGACTCACAAGCAAATAAAACCAAGGTCACTGTAAGATTAAGGTTATTATACAGTGACCAAAAATCCCAAATTGACGGATTTGACAATACATTAATAGTCGCTGTCAGATAAATAATGGAATGATACCTTCTAAATCTGTGTCAGATTCACTCTCCGCTTTTCGAAAATATTCTTACTTTGTTTTTTTTTTACCGAAGGACTAGCTACTGCTTCTGCCATGCTATTTAATGTCACTCAGAAAAATCAACTTCCGACTGCACACAACACTGTATTTCAAGTATTCAATAAATAAACTCAAATAACATGGATGTAAAAAATTGTAGAAAACTGCAAAGTTGTAAAATTGTAAAAATTGTAAAATATTGTAAAAATTTAATTGTAATTTTAATCTTGAAAAAATTTGACTTGTTCCACATCTTAAAGCTTCATTGCTAATGTTAAGATCTATGAAATATAATAAATGAAATGATCTCATTTATTCCTCACAGTCATCACAGTTTTCAATTACAGACTAAATAACTCGTCAAGCTGCAGTAACACAGGCCTAAGAAAAGGTACAGATCTCCTATTATATCTCTGCCGGTGAGTGACCGGTATATTTCAAATGGTTTATTTTGGTCCTGGGCGTCATAACATTAAAAGTATTCCAAACGCCACCGGCGTAGCTCAGTTGATTAAGGCGCTTGCCTGCCGATCCGGAGTTGCGCTCAGACGCGGATTCGATTCCCGCTTGGGTTGATTAACTGATAGGGTTTTTTCCTAGGTTTTCCCCAACCGTAAGGCAAATATCAGGTAATCTATGGCGAATCCTCGGCCTCATCTGGCCAAATATCATCCTGTTATCACCAATTCCATCGACGCTAAATAACCTCATAGTTGATACAGCGTCGTTAAATATCCAACTAAAAAAACTTCTTTTATATATCTTCTCCCTCACTGTGACGTTGCACAGAGCAGAGATAGCTTTACTAATGAGCGGAACCGGGACGAGTTCATACACTTATGCATACTTTGACTCATTGTGCGCCCTATCATGCGAAGATTGTCAAAGTCCGACAGTGTCTTGGGTGACATTTGTGAATCCGAAGCTGACAGATGAGTCAGCCTGTCTCAGGTTTCATCCGCAGACGAGTAGCCTGATAGGCCCGGAGCCCTAAGCTCTTCCGAAATCAGATTACTGAAACTGACGCTGACATATGGGCCACCCTGCCTCAGCCCCTGGAAGAACCAGGTCCCATCCGCAGACGAAAAACCTGATAACCCTTCCTGTATCCAAGTTCTACGTTACAGACTAAACAACTCGTTGAGATATAGTGACATACGGAAAGGCATAAGAGGTCACAGATAGCTTCTACTCGACTCGCCACTCATCGAAGTAGAATCGCATTGTAGCCGCGTCTGTGGATACATTGCTAGCGCGCTGGTCTACTGTCCAGGGTTCCATTCCCGGCCAGGTCATGATGGAATTTGTTGTGGATAAATCAGGTGTCGCAGAGGGTTTTTCTCAGAGTAGGTACTCCCGTTTCCCTCTATCATTCCACCAACACCCCCCATCTCCCCCTCATTTCGTCTATCATCCGCAATAGTAAAAATAGTTTGGAGTGAAGTCTCGAGGGTAGTACGGGTTTCCGATGCCGATATAGCAAGGTCTTGGGGCTCCGAGCCCCTGGGACTTATCAGGCTGCTTGCATGCGGAAGGGATCTGGGTGTATCAGGGGCTGAGGCAGGATGACCTGTCTATCAGCATTGGCTGATCAGGAAGGACTTGGTGCTCCGGGCCCTTTGATGCTTCTCAGGCTACTCGTCCGCGAAACGGAGTCTAGCTGTATCAAGGACTGAGGCAGGATGGCTCACCTATCAGCGTTGGCTGATCAGGAAGGGCTTGGAGCAGCTGTTGGCTGGAAGCACTACGTCGTTACATGATGACGTCGAACACCAAGTTCACGTGCTTTTTACCATTTGACGTTTCAAGGGAAAAATATGTATTGTCTCTAAATACGGATCAGGCACTATGACCTACCTTCTGACTTGAGGAAGTCAAGACGAAGTGAAATTGAAGTGACGTTTTTATACGGCCTTTAGAGTTGAGGAAAATGGAAGTCTTCTGAAAATTGAAGAGATACCTAAAGAAATGTCAATGTAGTTTCGAACTTTGGACTGCACGTTGCAGAGAATATAGGCTACGGAACACTATACCTCTTAGTTATTCATACATCAACAGGGATTCGAGTTATGAACATCTTAAATAGAGACGTCCTCAGAGATTGCGTCGAGTGATGGCAAATAGAGAGAGAAGTGAGTACAGACGGCTGACGTAAGAACAGGTTGAAGATTGATAAAGAGAGAGAATGGGAGACAAAGAAGAGAGACATTGGTCTAACTAAGGGTTGGAGTCAGAGACAAAACGCGGGACTTATAGAGGGGAAATAGTATGGATAGGGGAGATTATTCGCTCCCCTTCTCCCCATCTTTATTATATTCCCCGTTCTCTTTTTCATCCGGAGCCTCCACACACACTTTTGATGTGAGACCAACTTTCTTCTCGCTCCTCTTCTCTTTGTATTTCACTATAGGTTTTTGAAAAATTAGCTAGATTAAGAGTGTAGAGGGTAAAAATGATTCCAGGTGGTGGTTTCGCAGTGAAGCCGCCGGATCAACCCCTGGAGCTTGTCTGTAATTTGTCAGAAGCAACCACTACAACCGCCACGGAGCGGAGCAGGCGAGTGTGTGTTTGCGCGTTCTTCCACGCGAGCAGGGGTGCTTAAATCGTGTCTCCATTCAGACTGCTTTGACTTCTTCTGCTCAGTGACAGGTGGCGTGTGTCTTCCGAAACCAACACCAGAGACCTAATTTCTATTTTAATACCTCTCATATCGTATAAGGAATAAAAAAAGGCAAGAAAGCCATTTCAGATTTTCCTTGGGCGGGGAGGGACATTTTTCAGGGAAGACCTTTTTAGGTTATATCGAATGGTTACTCCCCTCCCCCCTATTTCCTCTGAAATGAACTATTTCCGTACCGTAAATTGGGGTAATCTTGACCATAAAGAGAAAGGATTTAAACATTAATATCAGGTGCACTGAAAATAGTTTAACAAAATTCATTGTTTTTAATCCATTTCTTATTGTTTTATTGACGAGTTTGCACCACTTCATAGTACTCTTCTATCTACCACATATACAGGGTAATCAGGAGGATTTACCGCCACTTACGGAGCTTATTTCCGAAGACATTTTGAGGAAATAATGCCATATAAACATTTGTCCTAATCTCAGTATTTTCAGAGTTACAATAATTTGAAGTTGTTTGTAAAATACCTTTGTGCGAGATCGTGCGTATTTGCTTGTTTTCCGCACAGAACCAATACGCGGTAAGTGTGAAATACCACATTCAGTATTCCCAACGTAACACACATAACAATTTCCCTCTTCTTACCGCTTAAGCGCGACATCATTTTACTGCTTTAGGCTTTTAACATATTATTTTTAGAGACGTTTAACATAGTCATAATTATAAATTGGAAACTTATCACTGCAATTTCACCTAAATTGCAATGTTAATTATTGTTTTTAAATATTTTCAAAAATTAAATAAAGTCTACTACTCCACGAAACTTATTGCATTCCTGATACAAGTAACAGTAAGGAAGCCGTGAAAAAATCAACAAGATTCCAGATGCCGATGTTATTACTGTAATATGTTATATAAATAATATTGTTAAAATATTAAAATGAAAAATAAATCTTTACATAACCTTACTGTTTGTTTTAAGTTCGCATTTATAGACTGGGGGAAAAAAACAGACGTATATCACGGCCTGCTGGAGTATAGTAAACACAGAAAACATTTTATAGCAACAATGTTGAAGAACGATATTAGGTTTTCCGAAGTTGCCGTCATTAAACAGAAACCAACATGGAGATTTCATTGCAACTAATTAGAAATTCGTCTTTCAGGTATGTAATAAACGATCTTCGCACAAAATAATGTACGATACACGAGCTCAACTACGTTTCGCTTTTTCAATCTTTTCCTCGACCATGAAAACGTCAACATACCGCTCTTGTAACGTATATTACTATTCTTTAGTTTTAAGGGTAAAAGAATGAACTATTTAGGAGTGTCATTTCTTTAATTGGCTAGTATTCTGAAGCTAAAAATGTGCTGTGAATTCGATAGTTCCTTCGTACAGATTTTTTTTTTCGATTTTTAACTAAAAATTATATTTTTCTTACGCATTTATCACAACAATTATTTCAAGTCACGCCTCCCTTGTAAATTCTTAAAGACTGTACATTAGGATACATAATTAAACTGTAAAGAATCCTAAAGTCGTATGATTTGTAACAATTTTTGTGATAAGTGCGCAAAAATAATGTAATTTTTAGTTAAAAATTGAAAAGAAAAATCTGTACAAAGCAATTAACAACACATTTTAACTTCAGAATACTAATCAATTAAAGAAATAATACTCCTGAATAGTTCATTTTCTATTTATTACATTATTTTACCCTTAAAACTAAAGAAAAAAAAGTATTTTACTTACAACTTCAATTAGTGTAACTCTGAAAATAATGAGATCAGGAGACATGTTTATATGACTTTTTTTGCTCAGAATGTCTTGGAAAATAGTCTAAGTGGCGGTAAATCCTCGTGAATCACTCTGAATTTGCCTAGATTTAACTTTATATCCTGCTATAACGATACATATTTGCATGCACTTGCAGTTGCTGTTTAGTCAAGTGTCCGAAGACAAGTTTGAACCTCATAAGTAACACCAATATGTACGTCATCACTCATGAGGCAACTAGGCCAAGAGATACTGGGGTAGAGTGGCCAGTTCATTTCCCCCTCCAATGCATACATCGCCGATTAAGTATATTTTCCACTAATCAGACTTCAGATGCATACAAACAATTGTTCTTCCTCTGGAACATATCATCAAGCGAGATGTACTGCCTGATAATAGATGTACATATCAGCCAGAACCTTAATCAGAGGTAGCACTTGAAGTTAATATGACATAGGTCTAATTATTTTATTGATATAGAAACTTTAATTTTGATTAACAAAAAATATATAATTTTATTTAAAATGGCTAACAACCATTAATGTAACTAGCTCGGCCTTTATTTCTTAAACGTGTATGAAAGTGACATATTTTAAGATTAAAAGTACAGCTCTCACATATTTGACTCTAGTACTGCTGCTCAATTATTTTAAATCGCCCTTTTCCCTAAGTGACGGCTCTGGAGAAGACATCGACTTTCTCGTTCTGAGATAGCTGTTATTTTTTATATTAATTTTGCTAATACAGTAGAGTCTCGTTAGTCCGAACTACGCTAATCCGAAAATCTGGTTAATCCGAACAAAATTATTAAAAAAAAAACACAAATTTAATGTAGTAGTACAAAGTAGCGAAAAGAAAAAATGTATAAATTCACTCAATTTCTTTTACTTAAAAAATTATTAAAATAGCACATTCAAGGGTACTTACAACAATTTAGTGTTTTCTGTACATAAATTAACACATCTGTCATGCTCATAAAATCAGTATTTTTCTGTTGTCATAATGAAGTGAAACTGTTGGTTGTGGTTCTAAAAATAGCAACAGGGTACTCCCACCACCCCAATACCGTCTCTCAGCGTTCGCGAATAGCATGCATTGCATTACAGGAAATATTTCGGTTAATCGACTCCTACTGCAATTGTAACATAAAATATATTATAAACAGGTAAAACTTTAGCTCACCCCTGAAAAAGTAGAACTCGTGCTCAGGGGCGGATGCCTGAATTTAATTTTAAATTGTATCTTCCGGAATCATCACTAGATCACATAATTTATATTTTAAGACTTCCATGATTTTTTTTACGCGCGAGGTGGCATATGTTTTCCGAAACCAACGCTGCACCAAATAATTTGATTTTAAGATCTCTGATATGGTATGCCGAATGAAAATTGTACCGATATTATGTGATAACGATACTTAGTACGTAATAAAGTATTGATCTAAGAGGCTTAGGGGACCTAAAATTTAGATATCTTTATTTATTGCGCTAGAAAACAGTTTATTCCCTCTGTTCCATATAGAATTTTCCTCTAATAATAATAATAATAATAATAATAATAATAATAATTATTATTATTATTATTATTATTGTTGTTGTTGTTGTTGTTGTTGTTTGCCGTCAAAAAATCTGAAAGTTAGAATTTATAAAACAGTTATATTACCGGTTGTTCTTTATGATTGTGAAACTTGGACTCTTAACTTTGAGCGAGGAACATATTTTAAGGGTGTTTGAGAATAAGGTGCTTAGGAAAATATTTGGGGCTAAGAGGGATGAAGTTACAGGAGAATGGAGAAAGTTACATACCACAGAACTGCACGCATTGTATTCCTCACCTGACATAATTAGGAACATTAAATCGAGACGTTTGAGATGGGCAGGGCATGTAGCACGTATGGGAGAATCCAGAAATGCATATAGAGTGTTAGTTGGACGGCTGGAGGAAAAAGACCTTTGGGGAGGCCGAGACGTAGATGGGAAGATAATACTAAAATGGATTCGAGGGAGGTGGGATATGATGATAGAGACTGGATTAATCTTGCTCAGGATAGGGACCAATGGCGGGCTTATGTGAGGGCGGCAATGAACCTCCGGGTTCCTTAAAAGCCAGTAAGTAAGTAAGTATTATTATTATTATTATTATTATTATTATTATTATTATTATTATTATCATCTTGTAAATTCTGTCTGGCTTACATGAACGACAATCAAAACTCTTGTTCGTCATACACTGCACAAGATAGGCTATACTTCTTTAAGGTCCACTCGAATGAATCTCTAGAAGTTATGTTCTCGCTTTGTCACAACCATTGATAAAGCTCAGATAATTAAATGGTTCTTATACGTACTATATATCCATGAGCAGAATTGACAGCTAAGATGTTATTTGTTCGTAATAAATGACTTTCATTTAACAATAAAAATGACAAACAGGAAAGTCTAGAAGTGCTGAGAGGGGAAGGAGAGGAATCTCACGACGACCCAACGCGACGTCTGGAACCGAACCTGAGTTCTCGCTAATAAGAGGCAGATTGCCCCTCGAGGCCGCTCCGCCCCAGTCGATAGCGATGCAAGATAAGTCACGACTTGGGTATGTGTGAAGGGCCAGCTTCAACGGATGGGACTGGGACAGTGCAGCTGCTAATTGTTACCTTTCGTGATGCCAGAAGAAAATCACGACAGTTACTTCACAACGAGGTGGACACACAAGAAGTGAAATGGAGTGAATGATATGAACGATTTGATACGACATGACACGATATGATATGATATGATATGATATGATATGATATGATATGATATGATATGATATGATATGATATGGTATGGTATGATATGATATGATATGATATAGTATGGTATGATATGATATGATATGATATGATATGATATGATATGATATGATATGATATGATACGATACGATACGATAAGATATGATATGATATGATATGATATGATATGATATGATATGATACGATACGATAGGATACGATACGATACGATAAGATATGATATGATATGATATGATATGATATGATATGATATGATATGATATGATATGATATGATATGATATATATATAGGCTATTGTAATATATGATGTGATATGATATATTAGATATATTGTGATATATGATGTGATATGATATATGATATGACGTGACGTGACGTAACGTGAGATTCATGATATTCATACTCATCACAATTTTCTGTCAAAGGGCAGGTTCTTCACTGTAAACCCAGGATTTTCCTTCTCCATATCCACATTTCAAATGCTTCTAGTTGCTTCTCTTCACTTCGTCGTAATGTCCATGTTTCTGCCTATGCATTGCTACACTCCACACAAAACACTTCACTAGTCTCTTCCTTAGTTCTTTTTCCAGAGATCCGCAGAAGATAATTTTTTTTTCTATTAAACGCTTCCTTTGCCATTGTTATTCTTCTTTTGACTTCCAGGCAGCAGCTCATGTTACTGCTTATGTTACATCCCAAGTATTTGAAGCTGTCCACTTGCTCTACTGCCTCATTTAAAATTCACAAGTTTACCTTCTTTACTTTTCTTCCTATGACCCTGGTTTTCTTATTGTTTGCACTTATCTTCATTCCATACTGATCACAGCTGTCATTTAGCTCCAGTAGCATATCCCTTAGTATCATCTCCTCTTCTGTTAACAGCGCCATATCATCAGCAAATCTTACGCAATTTATCCTTCTTCCTCTTACTATCACTCCTCCTATGTTCTGAAAACAGTTCTTTACTAAATCCTCCAAGTAGATGTTGAACAGGGTAGATGATAAAGGACATCCTTGACGTACTCCTCTCCCAATTTCACTTTTTTCTGACATTTCTTCTCCTATTCTGACTTTGACTCTTTGTTTCATATAAAGAGTACTGAACAGTCTTCTCTTTTTCCAATCCACACCAGTTTTCTTTAGGATCCCCATCAGTTTATTCCAATCCACTCTGTCAGAAGCCTTTTCTAGGTCCACAAATACTACATATACTTCTTTATTCTTGTCTAGGTATCTTTCGCCTATTGTCCGTGGCAGTCCAATTGCATCTCTCTGAATTTTCCCTAATTAACCGTGAATTTTATCACGAAATGTGATATAGGTTTTTTTATTCCTTTAAGTGTATCCTATTTGCCGTTCAATCTGCAGGATTATTTCCTTCCACTCTGTACAGTATGTTCCGACTTGATACGCAACTAGCATACATGGATACATTGAAGATATTTTTTGTGTGCGAATTGACTGTGTAGCGTGCTTATTCCAAGTTCTTCAATTCGTTTTGCCTATGTCAGTATACTATTTCTTAAAAATAGCTTAATTTTCTTGTTGGTCCATTCTTTGCAATTAAAAATGGACGGAATATGTATTATATGTCTTTCTCGTGTTAAATTTTACCGTACCTGGTTAACATGTTTCAGCCTGTTATGGGCCATCTTCAGAACTGGTTGGTGCTGGTCTTGGCGCCTTTTGTTTGTGTGTTCTGAAATTGAGTTGTGTGTTGAGAATTACATTTGGATGTGTTTTTGTGTGTCTATATATAAGGCGCCAAGACCAGCACCAACCAGTTCTGAAGATGGCCCATAACAGGCTAAAACATGTAACCAGGTACGGTAAAATTTAACACGAGAACGACATATAATATAATGTATTACGTGTGATATAGTGTTAAAAGTTGTGCAATCAAGATTTATAGAAATGGACGTTAAATCAACAACTAGAATATTTTGCTATGCTCTCGACTGGCTGTATTCTTACCTTACTCGTACGTTTACTAATCCTAATTGCAGTTACTCATTAATATCCATCTTAACTACGGAGATAATTACAGTTGGCGACAGTACAACAAGGATGGCGTGAGACTATCCGGAAAAATTAAAATATACTCTGATAAAACTAATTGTCCTCACAGCCTGTTGGTCCATATAATTCGCCCGGGATCGAACTTCGGTCCCTTTTAATGATAAGTCAACAGTTCACAAATCTACGACTGAGCTCGTGTGTTCAGAATATACGAAATTATCTGCAGTCAAATTTTAAGCATTCGATTAACGAGTAAAGAGGCAGACATGGTATTGAGACCTCTGTGAATTGCACGTCAAATGCATTTGTGTACCCCTCCACTAAAGAGGTCGTGTTGAAACGGTATTAGCCACCCTTCACCCTCTCATCCGGCATCCCTTTACACTAGACTGATACTTCATGGGGAGAGAAGAGACTGAATCAAGGGGTTTAAATTTAACTTGATTAATAACTTTCGTTTGTGGCCTACTACCCGTTTGCAAAACTAAAGTCCTCTTCACTTTTCATAAATATTTAAATAGAGCCTTAATAATAATCTCATTGAAATTAGACTGTAAATCACGGAGCTTTCGTCTTTTACTGCAGTTAAAGCAGAAGCGTTTACAACACGAAAACTAGGGGATAATGATTTGATTCTGCAAGGAAAATAGAAAAATTTGTCTCCTTTGTAAAGGAACAAACGTCTTCTTCAGGGACGGGCTGAAAATAACATGGAAGTTCTATCTCCATGTCTACCATGGTCCTCAATATGCTGTGGAGTAGATACATCTTACTATTCATATACAGACTTCGTTTCCGATTTATTGGGAGCGTGCTTGGATTTCATTTTCCTCGAAATAAGTTATTTTTCTGAGAAAGATTATAATGTAGCTACTTCACGAGGGCTAGTCCGAGATGAATCCTTACATTTAGGCCCATATGCGATGATTAAGTCTAAGGATGGCCTGGGGGACATTCAAGAATCCGATAATGATAGGCCGGCCATCCTTCCTGGGCCCTGCAGGAAAGGTCACATCATTTACTGACGAGGTGAAACTCAAAGTCCGAAATCCTAAGCTCTTATAATGCAGATCAATATCGGAAACCCTTATCACCCGCATATATCATCCCATCCTATTTTGACTACAGTGCGTATACTAACTGGCTCCGCAGAAATGGCAAGCAGAACGCGGGAACTCCAGGAGTTGTGTTGGTATTGTGCAGGTAGAGTCAATGACCTTGGCCGCATTGAATGGTGGAGCGTAGGAAGGTGCGAGAGAGGAGATGTAATATTTCTACGTGTTCAAACCAGGCACTATACAATACCAACTTTACATCGCTGCTGGGTGGAACACTGCCGCTTGCTTCACTGCTGAGCCAGTTAGTATACGCACTGTATTAGGCCTACAGATGATAGCTGGAATGATGGGAAAGTGGATTTAGTTGAATGATAGAGGGAAACGGGAGGACTCCGCGCTACGTCTGTTTTATCTACCACAAATTCCACTCAGAACTGACCGGGAGTCCAACCAGGGACGCCTTGATGGAAAGCCAGCACGCTATCATTGTAGCAACAGACGCGGGAAGATGATATAATACAATAGTATATAAGGTAGGTGTCCCTGATATGGCTATGCTAAAGTTTGAGAATTTTTCTAGCCGCCATTTTGAAAAAAATGTAAACCACTTTTTCTTACTCATTCCCAGTCTAATGGACTTTCTTGAAACAATTTCCTTTCCCCATAAAAGTAATTTTAATTGTCCAAAAAGTCCCAAATTCTAAAAGTCTATCTAGTGGCCATATCAGGAACATGTGCACATGATATGGCCACCCTTGTTCCATGTTCTACAAATCGTGATTGTTTTCAGTTTGATAGCGAAGTTGTGCTAAAATTAAATAATTTTGGTGTAAAATGAATAAACATGACACTTAGTAATAATATTTTTTTTTTATAATTCAAAAGTGTAGTCAAAACAGGTTTTTCCATAAAAAAATTACGTTGTTTTTCTTAAAATATAAAATTTTTGCGTAATCCCAGCTATGAGGCATGTAAATTTGTCAGGTGAAAAAATAAAAGTGAAATGAACTTGATATGGCCATGGTGCATTTGATATGGCCATATCAGGAGCAGGTAAGCTTTCACGAAAATCGCTTGATTATGAACAACTCGTAAAAGATCATCAACGACAACACCAATCAACAGAACATTAAAAACTGAAAGGAGTACTATGGTTTTCATGAAACAAGTCTTTGAAAAACATGCATAAAACAAAGAAGACTTACCAGAGAAAAATAAGAAGAGGTCACATGAAAACCGCAGAACAGGCAACTGACGCCATATTGCTCAACCTGAATGGATGGAAAACGATCAAGTGACATACCAGGATACCCTTTCACTGGATGCTGCTGCAATTTAGCGGATTTTTTGGTTAACTAACTCACAATAAGGAGATGGCCATATCAGGAACATGGCCATAACAGGAGCACCCACCTTATTCGAGAAGTTAAGAAACCTCTATTTTTCTTTATAGAAATTCAAATAAAATGCGATAGAATTAAGAGAATATATCACGCGATTTTGAAAACGTTATTTTAAGATGAAAGACAACGGCAGTGAAAGACAGAAAACGAAGCCGAAAGTAGGAGGAGAAAAGTGCGCGATCGAACGTACTTTCGAGGAAATTTGGGCAGTTGTGAAAAATCTGTGCAAGCTCCAAGCTGTTGCCCATTTCTCTCGCTCCGTTTTTCACCGTTCCGTTGAAGTGACTTAAGCGAATCTTGAAGAGGAAATCCGAAAATAAACGAAATCTAATGGCTACCACTTGAGATGGGGAATATCACAAGCACCGCCAAAGATATTAGAAGCCTTGGTAGAGCGAGTGATCGGAAGGATGCGTCGCTATCCTCGCTAGACAAGGAATCTGAACCCTTGCACTGGGAGAGTGACAATAGAGTAAGCTCGCCTAGAAATAATGAAAGCTACACACGATTGGTGGCTCCGATTTGATTTTTTTTTAAGTTATGGAAGTTCTTACGAGATCGGACGCAGTAAGACTTTCCTGTGCTTGTTCTTTCATTCCTGGCGATTGCTTGTTATTCGTCCGTTGTAGAAATGTACTATGGCATCTAATCTGGTGAAAATTGCACACGATGAAATCTTTTATGTGTTATATTGTGCGAATGTGCTAAAATATGCCGCTATGGTCCACTAATAATCTGTTCATACACGTGCTCGAAGATGCTAAGAGAAGAAGGGATTGGCTATAAGGTTGCATTAGAAATGTCGATTCTGAAAAATCAACAGTCTGCTATTGTAAAGAGAACTTTTATTTGAGTAGAACATGATAAGAGGAAATGTAAAGTGAAATAATTTTATTTATCATCATGTTTGTATTGTTCCTAAATTCATCGTCAACTATAGCTTTAGTTTCAGAGTATAAAAAATGGCAAGGGGTTTGAGAAAATCTCAATAACTACGTGAAACGTCTATACTAGAATTGAAGTAGTAATGAAATGAATACGTACTTTCTTTAACACTTTAATGTATTTTACATGTATTTGATATTCATTTGTATACATAAACCATATTCCCAAATTTCCTTAACTACTGTGTGGAAAACCTCAAATGAATGAATGAATGGGCTCTTGATACTCATCTCAAACTTCATGTGAGCTCCTAGACTAAAGATCATTTGTCTCATTTCGTTCACACTGTTCTTCAGTAGATTTTTCCGGGTGGAAAGCCGAAAAGGAAAATAGCTCAACTAGTAGAACATTAGGAGACTGGGTAGTTAAGTCACCCGGGCATAAGTACCCGCAACAGTATAGGCAGCTACTGCCTGGCCAATCGTCGAATCGAGGGAGAAAAGCAGGACCTCCAAGGCCAAGTCCCCGACGTCTGCCGGTATTTTAAGACGCTCCTCTAAAGACAAAGCTCCGTTGCCAGACGGAATTAAGTGAACGAAAGTCCGAAATGTATACTGGTGGGTGATATGTGCTTGGCCCATTTCTTCAGGGCTCATACCGACATTTGTCTTAACATCTTAGGGAAACCAAGGAAAACTACAGGCAGTGTGAGAGGTTGAATTTAGAAGACCAAGCCAATTGGCTCATAAGTAGTACCCTAATAAAATTCGAGGGATTCTCTAAAGGATCTTCTAGGTTCTACTTATTTTTTTTAAATGCCTATGAAAATATTTACTGTTGTAAAATTTGTTATGTATACGCCTATGTTTGAGTAATCATCACGATCAACCAATTGGTTTCATGCTCTTTTTAAGGTCTTCCAATAGATCTTTTTCCGAAAGGACGATAACCTAAGGCTGTTTTCGGCCATCTGCTCGCCGAAATTCTTTCTACATGGATCTTCCAGCTAGTTCTATATTCAATGTAGGAAATCAGTCACGGTTTTACTTCCAGTTATTCCAAAATATTCTCATTTCGTCCTTCTGTTTTCTCATTCACTAGCTGTTATTCTCTGAATAGCCCTCTTCTGATTGTCCAGGCTTCAGGATCATAGACTATAGCCAGGCAACATTCAAATCATAGCTGTTCCATTCTCGATTCGCGCATGATGTCATTGTTATACATGACTTAATCCCCACTCCAGTCTGATCGGCAAGAGCATTTATTTTGCGCACTTTGAAATGTGTGTTGCCAGGCTATACAGTAGATTTTGCCAAAATACTGTACAGCATGGGTGTCCAAACGCCTATAGAACCAGGAGATATTGCACGTTAAGCATGCTCTACTAAGGTCAACAACTTTCCAAATAAAAGAGGAAAAACGACCTTAAAGAATATGCGCTGCGGGTTGCTTACGCCAGGGGTTACCTCGCACGAGTTACAATTGGACATCTATGCTGTACAGCAGTAGTGTAAGAGTTGTAAGCTCCAAAACCGGTTGTGTAGCTAGAGTCGGAGCGTGAACTTGCTTATGTCTTTGGAAACACCGGAGCACGCAACGAGTCTAGTGGAGCGCTCCGCTCCGTTTAGTCTCTGTCTGACAACGCTGGTGTACAGTGTACACTCTTAATCTTGTATGGCGCTATAATAGAGTGGGCTTAAAAACTGAATTAATTCCTATGACTTTTTAGAAAAGATATGGTTTTGCAATCTATAGGTCTATCTTTTTTCTTCTTGTTTTTAGTGCTTTTAGGATTTTGTTTAGTTACTTTATTAGATTAAATTTTAAGTTCTATTAAGTTATATTGTTTTAATCTTGAGGTTGTGTTTAGGTCAAAGATAAGTTATCTATGTACCTGTCATTCGAATAAATAAATAAATTAATTAATTAATACATAAATCTTTTTTCTTCTTCTTCATAAAAATTTATTGTAGCCTAAATGTTTAAATGTGTTAATTTGTTTGAAATTTTAGTAGGCCTATCACTGTAAATCTTAATTTTAATAATAATAATAATAATAATAAGAAGAAGAAGAAGAAGAAGAAGAGGAAGAAGAACAATAATAAATAACAACAATAACGATGCAAAGTAGTATTACGTTTGCGTTAGAATCAATTTCACTGGCAATAAAGATTTGTCGCCTAGCAGGTAATCCCTTGAGGTCCACTTCGTTACTCGGATGCTCCCAATTCGTTTAGTATTCTTTGTTTTACAATTTCGGTGTTTTATTTGAAATCATGGTACGTGAATTTGTGACGGCTAGCATTTTCAAACAGTATTGTTGGAGTCCAGAGACAGTAATATCATATCAGTACGCAGTATTGATTTTCTACCACATTTCCTATATTAAACCAGTTGAAATGTCATCGGAATATTACCCTAGGGCCCTTTACTTGTTTGACCATTACGTAAAGTGAATTATTATGCACACTCGTGTGTGTAGCCCAGCGCCGTGTGGCGTCCTCCTATCCATTGCCAGTATATTTATTAAAGAAGACACATCTAATGTGTTACGTTTGGTACTTTTTATATAGAGCTTTGAAGGGAAGGGGGATCTATGGACTCAATTGCCTCAATATGGCGCAACGCTCGCTAACTGTGGATGTAATACTGGTTTTAGTTGTAGGGGCAAGTGAGGGAGGAGGGGGAGAGCGAGATTTTGACAGCGCGGTCACAATAAAACACAACACATGGACAAACTGAACGTTTAGCAGAGGGTTGGTCGGTCGGTCTACTGGCGTTCGTGGGATGCTGATACGTTAGTTACATGGACCACGACAGGGGTGACAAAATTCTGCTGCAGTTGCATGCATACAAATGATATTTAAACTACAGTACTGTTCACAGTTCTCCGGCCTTGGCCCAATCGTTACGTCAACGACAAATGAGAAAAGGTAGGGACGACAAGTTAAGGGTTATTTTTGGGAATACTGTTAATGTAACAAAAAACACACAGATTTTAATGATGTTATCTAATTTTTCATTAATCAGGCAGAGCATGTGCATTTATAAATTTTGTTTCTGGTCCTCAGATCCTAAAAATGCATAATTACCCAAAGGTAAGTCGGTATAAATAATAATAATAATAATAATAATAATAATAATAATAATAATAATAATGGCTTTATTTAACCTGGCAGAGTTAAGGCCGTAGGACTTTCTCTTACACTCCACCAGGATTAAAACTTGCTTACATAGTTCAGCATACACTGAATCGGAATTAAGTGATTACATACAGATACAATTTACATAATGATATTAAAAGAGGCAGTGACAAAGTATCCTATAGGATACAACAGGTTAATAGGGTATAATATACTATCATTTTAATAGAACAATAGAAAAAAATTGGTAGGAAAATTAAAATTTCACAATACTATAATATTGTACAACATACAAAATATGGACACTGGGATAATTGTTTTCTTTACAGTCCGACAAGGTTTAATAAACTAGTGTGAGAAATGAAGTTTTGCCAATTTAAGGGTTAAATGAAAACATGAGCGATGCACTTTTCTCATGAATTCATTTATTTATTAAAAGAAACCTAATAAAATAAAAATTAACACAGTGGAATACATATTAATGTTGTTAGGATCAAATACATGAAATCAGAAGCCGGTAATTCAATAAAATGTACACGACAAAACAATAATAAACACATTGGAATAAATATTGGTATTAAATTACAAGCAATTAGAATTCACATAATTAAACCAGAAACTGACAATTGAATAAAATGTGCATAATGATAATAATAATAATAATAATAATAATAATAATAATAATAATATACAAAATACGGCACTGTAGATACGCGAAAGGTACGGCAAGTATTAAGAGAAAAAGCGTTTGAGAACTGGAGCCAGAAAAAAACATAAAGGCAAAGGCGTGTTCTTATACCAACAAAATACCCCGGCCAATAAGTGGATCCGGAATCACAAGGTTCTTTCCTGTAGTGAGTGGAGGGAAGCAATCAAGATGAATGCGAACGTATCAGCTGTGCGTAGTGTACCTGGCAGGTCTTCGGGCAGTAACCTCTGTCGACGTTGCGACAGGGAGGTTGAAACCCTTGTCCATGTCCTGGGGGCCTGTCCACGCGGTGAACTTCTACGAAATACGCGGTATCATACAGTAAGATCTATCATAGCAACTGCCTTAAGGAACAAAGGTTATTCAGTATATGAAGAAGTACACAGCATATCCAGTGAGGGCAGTAATCGAAGAATCGACATAATTGCATTTAAACCTCCCTCTCTTGAAGGTTACATCATAGACCTTACTGTGAGATTCGAATCGCATGAACAACAGCCAGAAGAAGTACACGAGGAAAAAAGGAATATATATGAACCTTCCATCAGTTTTTATAAGGACAAATACCATCTGGAATCCATCGTCATTACGGGACTAATGATAGGACCCCGTGGGACCATACCCCAGTTCCTAGTCGACTTCTGTAAATCTTTTGGTCTGCATAAAGATATTTTAAGAGATCTAATAATTGCAGCACTCAAAGTCTCAGTAGCTATTATCAGGCATCATACATATGGACCATGACTAATTCGCATTTCCTTGACGTTACTTCGTTTATTATCATGTGTTTCAATCTGATTCAAATTGTTTTTCATTCTAACAAACAATGTATCACTAAGTCTCAAGGCATTTACTTTATTTATTGTATCATGGTACTCTTTGTCAATGGCAACCTGTAGTGGTTACAGGAAGAAATAAATAAATAAAATAGTGGAATATATATTGGTATTAGGTGTTAAATGAACACGATTTACATAATAAAGTCATAAACAGAGATTTGAATAAAGAACACACAAAAGTGAACGCTACGCTAAACATATGAGCATTAAATTAAAAGAAAATACTATTTACATAATAACATTAAAAAGACGATTGAATTAAGAGCATACAATAAAAATAAGAAACAAAAAAATAAAAATTAAACACAGTGTCGTTCGACTAGTCGCACACCCGGCATTTTTCTGAGGCTAGCACAGCCTTGGATATTTCCCGTTATAACTTTTGATAAGAATGGAATACCATGTTTAAGTGAAAGCACGTGTTTTCTTAAGACTTGGAGCTTCCTTTTGATGTATTACAATATATAGTTTCTTTGAAATGAATGCCCATACTTGCTTTAATACTTTCCGGCCCTGTTATTTCAACCGGCTTTCGTACTGCAACGTGCACGTTTTTATTTTATTTTAGAAAAAGGTAAGTTGCCTCGTAATATACCTGCATGCAAAGAAAGGTTTAGGAACTTTTAAAGAAAAATAATAAACCTGAAGAGGATTACAATTCCATTGACTTTACAAACACATGACAGTAATTATTATTACATCATTACTGAGCTACTAATCTGACAAATATTTTCGATACAGAGTAGACCCTAGTCTGTATTGTCCGGCGAAAACTTTTCTATCAGGTAATAGCCAATACTTAAAGTCAGCTGGAGAGAAGGACGAACTTGCAACCTCTTCAATTTTGGTGTGATTATCATTTGAATTTTGATATTAAGCAAGTGTATGAAGCTTTTAAATAGTTTCAGGTAAATAGTTTTTCTTAATACTTCAAAAACTTAACAGATCTTATTTTCATTAAAAGATCATTTTAATGAAAATTTCCAACATAATGTTTAAACTTTTAGGTATTGTGTTGGATCCTAAATTTACTGGAAATCTCAGATCGATTTTGTTTGCTCTAGGCTTTCCAGTAGTAGTAGGCCTACATATGTATTCAGGCACTTAAAAAGCCTATTATTTTTATTGTATCTCCAATGGGAGTGTAGCCTTATTTTACATATGTATGCTAGGGTTATAGTTTTACACAAAAAATAGGCCTAAGCATAAAATCAAATTGAAAAGAAAAATAAATTAGCTTACGCAATGTAAACAAAACATAAACATTCCGTAATTTAAATATTGCGATTGCAAATCAAACATCATGCATCAATTTGAGACACACAGAAAACAGTTACAACACATAAACATAACATTTCTTATAGCCGTTCTCTATAACACAATTATGCAACTCTCTGTAACATACATAATAAATTAAAACACAATAGTCACACAAACACAATCAAGCATCCCATAACTATGACTCATATACACAACAAATCAAGCACCCTCTACAACACATACACTTCAACATAATAACCATACTTTTAAAAGTTACAAATTTGGCTCCAAAAAGAATAAATAGAACACTGTTACTAAATACTGTTATTTTCTACAGGGTCTTAAAGACATCTGTAATAAATCTGTGAAATTCCTTTATGCAACATTGCTTCAGAAGAACTTTTGTTATTGGTGGTGAGAAAGTTGTATCGCACATACTAAGATGGGTTACTAGTCGGTATCTCTTGCGTTCTTGTAGTAGGCACTCAAATAACAAGTGGTCGACTGTTTGTGTGGGGTGTTCATAGGCATATGAAGAGCCGTTTGGGTTGTCAATTTTGAAACGTTCAAAATATGAATTAAATTTTCCGTGTCCAGTTAAGCCTATTAACTGAAGTATATTGCTGGAGAATCTTTTAAGTGTATTGTAAATATTCTTCATTTAAATATGTGTGTCACTATTGTATTGATTAAGGTTGGTAGAGTGGAATAGAAGGCCTTATGGCCTTAACTCTGCCAGCGAAAATAAAACATTCTATTCTATTACCTAAATAATTTTTTGAAAATAAGTTATAATGCACTTTTCAATAATATTGATTTATTGTATCACTCTTTGTTGAAACAGTAGTGGTACTCAAGTTCTTGGCATTATCATCTTAATTTCATTCAGGCGCTATTTAACCATTTGCAATTGATATACAGTAGCGTAATAAAATGAACCAATTAATTAATCAATCTTCTGGTGAATGGTTTCCTTTAAGGAGAATATATATTTACAGTATCTGTAGCAGCCCTCCAATGCCTATCTGTTGGCCTCATTATACTTATCCCTTATTCCTCATGTCTCTATCCGGTCCGTAAAAATGAGACCTGCACTGTAGAAAATCAGAGAAAGAAATCCAGGTCAGGGTGACTCCACCATTATCATCATGAACATAAAGTTTTACTCTGTTAAAACTTATTCCTTCTCTAGAGTTTATTTTCCCATATTTTCCAAGTTCTGTTACGTCTCTCTTTAGATTTGATGCCATTATTTTGAATGGCATGCAGTATTTTTCCATCAACAAATTTCTGACTATCGATTGAAACTGAAGTCTGTACTAGTACTTTACAGAAATCAAGAAAAATGAACGAGAAGAAATGCTGAAGAATTTACAGCATGGCGTTAAGAAGTGAAGACGCTACTAGTCGTTCTAAAAACATTTCTTCCCACAAATGTAGGCGTGTATGTTTATATTACACACGATTTAAATTGCATAAATTATAGAAACGGAGGTAAAGCTAACTTTAAACCACACGACCTTCTCGGTCATCGCTTCCACCCAACGTTGGATTATTTTATTTCAACATTCTAAAGAAGTGGGTTACCATTAGAGATCACGGTCTTTTGTAGAATACTGATCTGGTAATTTAGTAGAATACAAAAATCGGGTATTCTTCGGTAGAAATCGTTGTAGAAATAGGTAGCACTGGTCAGAAAGAAATTTAATGCATAATAATCGAAGAATTTCTTTTCTACTTAAATCACGAAAAGAAAAAAAAAAAAAAGAAAACAACGAAATATCTTTGTAGGATACTCAAATAGCTGTGAGTGATATAATTGCATGAATGATAAGGTAGCCTATATATGTAAGATATTAAAAAGATTTTTAGCTAGAAGTTCCAGACGTGTAGAAATAATTTGTGTTACTTTTATTAAACAATCACAGATATTATTTTATATTAATAATTATGTAGTGCTTTCAAAGCCATTCGTTTGACAGATTGTACACTTAAGACTATTTCTCTGATACAGATGGTCACTGCATTTTGATAAATCGATCCGCCGTATTTGCATTAATGGTTCCCTTCTTGTTGATGGTTTTTGTATCGTAAAGTTCTCACATCAAAGACCTAGCACGCCTCAGGGCCTTTACTTCAACATTGAACATTGAGATGCTCCTTCCTACAGGAACACTTTATATAGGTACTAAATATTACATATTTACGAGTTCCAGAAATATTGTAATACAGAGGAAAATGCGAAAAATTGTGTGTGCTTTATTCTATTGAAATTCTTGATACAGTGAAGTGTCTTCCTTTTTCATAAATGGGAGTAAAAACTATTACCCAACCAAAGCTCATTTTATACGTTTGTAAGTAATGTGTATTACATTTATTGGCCTTATGTACCACTGCCGAGCGATGATAACAGTGACGTGATTGGTAGACAGAAGAATTGGTGTAAGCAGCAGGGTAAGTACAAACATATACCCTACATACTTTAAGTGTTAGAGGGACAAAGCAGCAGATTCCCCACAAGTTTCAACTTAATTTTTTGTTGGAGTAAATGTATTATGAAAGAATATCCGTCTAAATGACTTAAAATATTTTATCGTTAATGTTAAAACAATTATTTTATTTAGAGGAAATACCACTGTAATTATTTACCCTTATATTTGTGTGTCTTACTGAAAAATCTTCGCCTTATATTCGTATGTGTAAATACTTAGATGATAAAATAATTCTTATTTAAGTTTATAATATTTTCATGTATATATCTAAATGCATTTCTTTCTTCTTCTTTACTGTATCTTTTGATGTCAGCATCGAGCATGACCAAAGCGACCGCCTTATCAATAATGTATTGAGTGATATTTCTGTAATGGCGAAGTCAACTATCTTTCTAAATTAGTAGTTTCCATAACAGAAGTGTCCAAAGGAGAGACTCCACTGTAAGCATTTCAGAAATGTATTCCATAAAAATGTCCTTCTAGTGAATGTTTTAGATACAGTAGTTTTTTTAAGGACAAATTTCTATGCTCAGAGCGAGAATCGAACCCGGGATGTCATGATCTATAGTCTCAAATGCTGATTACTAAACTACTTAACGTAGCCGTATGTTAATAGAATCTGCTTGCTACGTCATAATTTTTAGTTCGCGTTGAAATGACATTGCCTGTTGTATGGTGTATATAAGGTTGCATTGCATTATAGGAATGCTGCTAGGAGAACACTGACATATTGTACACTGTCATTATTTTCGTACTGTACGGTAGTCTACCGGAGATTTTCAGCGCTAGTCACCATCCACCAATGGCAGTCCTACAATCCACACTGCACCCATTGAAAACGATGACGATGTTTATTCTGGCTGACGTACTACAGTCATGTACTGAACCATGACAAATGAAATCTGAGAATGGAATACATATAATAATAATAATAATAATAATAATAATAATAATAATAATAATAATAATAATAATAATAATAAAAGGTAAATGTATCCCCGTAACATGCCATGAAGGCACTTGGGGGGCATGGAGGTAGAACCCCATGCTTTCCATGACCTCGGCACTACAATGAGGTGGTGTAGTCGGCACCACGCTCTGACCGCCTTTTACCCCCGGGAAAGACCCGGTACTCCAGTTTATAGGAGGCTGAGTGAACCTCGGGGCCGTTCTGAAAGTTTGGCAACGAGAAAAAAATCCTGTCACCACCTGGGATCGAACCCCGGACCTTCCAGTCCGTAGCCAGCTGCTCTACCAACTGAGTTACCCAGCCGCCACATATAATAATAATAAGAATAATAATAATAATAATAATAATAATAATAATAACAACAAATGATTTTTTAATATTTTATTTTATTTTTTAAGTCGTTCTGTCTACAGATAATTCTGATATTATCAGCATCTAAAATATATTCTACTACATCTGTATGATAACTGATAAGACATTATTTTGAATAGGACTTAATGTTATAAAACAACGAACTTTTCATTGTAGATTAAAACTGTTGTCTACTTATGTATTGACAATTACTTGTTGACAGGAGCTCTGGTAGTGAAGTAAGAAGAAATATTTTTAATAATCTCTAAGAATAATAAATAATAAATAAGAGCAGTTTGCAGATCTAAGCAAAAGGAATGCGGTAAAATAGAAAGACAGTACAAACTTGTATTTCTTTCTTCGTTCACTAGTTGTTAATCAATGCCCGGGGTTTCCATATTTTCCACTTCATAGGCTTAAGGGTCATAAAGAAGCCTGTCTCTGATTGAGATGTATCCAGATAAAATTTGCGAATCATTCCGCGCCCACATCAAAATTCAACTATGAAAATAGCACAATAGGCTCATAGAAATGAAGAAGATTATTCCACGTTCCACATGCTGAACTGAGACGCAGAAAGAAGGCTTGATTCAAAATTATACAAGTGAAGAGGTAACGGAAGAAAGAACTACCTCTTGAAATATTATAATAAGACTCTGGAATTCGTTACTTGCTAGCATCAGGGACTGTCGAAATAAAATTCAATTCAAACGCAAACTTACTAGGCACTTGGTCAGTAATTGAGACTCGTTCAGACATGGTTTCTTGTAAATAGTTTTCTTAATCTATCACAAAATATTTCAATATTCGGTAATTTCATCACTATAGAATTTTGTTATTGTAGGTTTAATTTGTAATTTAGTAAATACAAAAATATTCTTTGTTCTTAACTTCTATGATAAAATGTCTAGCTTTCATTAATCAGGTATTCTTGTCGTACTTTAATTTTTATTGTAATTGTAATTGTAAATTTAATATTAATTGTAATCTTATTGTTCATGTTATAGTTGTAATCCCCTGGTAGAGGGGCAGAGAAGGCCTGACGGCCTTATCTCTACCAGGTTAAATAAATAAATACTAAATACTAAATAATTATAGGAACACAACTAAGAAGGAACAATGAAAGAACGATAAAGATATGCGAGGGAAAGAAAATAAAAACATAGAAAAATGAATTAGGGAAAAAGAAAAGAAAAAGTCAGGGGAAAGATAAGGCTAAAGTACAATCGTAATGAATAAGAATTAGAAGGAAGAAAATAGGGTAAAATATAAAGAAAGAAAGAAAGAAAGAAAGAAAGAAAGTAACAAGAAAGTTGGGAGGAAAAGGAGAAGGGAAAAATAATAAAGCAAATTAGGTGGAGGTAAAGGAATGAATGAAATGAAAAGGGAATATAAGAAGAGTGAAAATGTGTAAAAAATACATGAAAAGGTGGAGAAAAAAAATAGAGGAAATAATTAAAAACAATATTGAAAAAATAAACTAAAAACAGTGAGGAAAAGAAATGAAAAAAAAGTAAATTAAACAGAGTGGTTTGAACGAGTTACTTCAGCTTCTTGGCTATGCGGATGACATGAATATGTTAGGAGAAAATCCACAAACGATTAGGGAAAACACAGGAATCTTACTTGGAGCAAGCAGAGAGATAGGTTTGGAAGTAAATCTCGAAAAGACAAAATATATGGTTATGTCTCTTCACCAGAATATTGTACGAAATGGAAATATACAAATTGGAGATTTATCCTTCGAAGAGGTTAAAAATTAATATATCTTGGAGCAACAGTAACAAATATAAATGACACTCCGGAGGAAATAAAACGCAGAATAAATATGGAAAATGCGTGTTATTATTCGGTTGAGAAGCTTTTGTCATCTAGTCTGCTGTCAAAAAGTCTGAAAGTTAGAATTTATAAAATAGTTAAATATAACAGGTTTTTCTGTATGGTTGTAAAACTTGGACTCTCACTTTGAGAGAGGAACAGAGATTAAGGGTGTTCGAAAATAAGATTCTTAGGAAAATATTTGGGACCAAAAGGTATGAAGTTACAGGAGAATGGAGAAAGTTACACAACGCAGAACTGTACGCATTGTTTTCTTCACCTGACATAATTAGGAACATTGGATCCAGACATTTGAGATGGTCAAGGCATGTAGCACGTATGGGTGAATCCATAAATGCGTATAGAGTGTTAGTTGGGAGACCGGAGGGAAAAAGACCTTTGAGGAGGCCGAGACGTAGGTGGGAGGATAATATTAAAATGTATTTGAGGGAGGTGGGATATGATGATAGAGACTGGATTAATGTTGCACAGGATAGGGACCAATGGCGGGCTTATGTGAGGGCGGCAATGAACCTGCGGGTTCCTTTTAAAAGCCATTTGTAAGTAAGTAAGTAAGGTAGAAGAAAACGTAATGAATAATTAGGACATAGGAACTGAACGTGAAAATAAGGTGGGAACTGGAGAAAGACGAAGGAGAGGAAGAATGGAAAATAATTCGAAAGAACAATGAATGAATAAGGAAAAAGAGGAGAGTAATAATAAATAAATTGAGGAGAAGGATAGAAAGGATAATAAATGAGGGAATTTATATGGGACAAGGAGAAAGGAGAACTGTATAAATAGTATAGGGAAAATAGAAGGAGGCAAAGAAAAGGGGGAAGAAGAATGAAGGAGATGGATGAAGAAGGGGAAGAGGGAAAATAAGGCAGAAGAAAAATTTCAGGAATCAGAATAAAGATAGACAAGGAAAGAGAAAGAGAAGAAGAGTAAAGAAATGAGTGAAATGAAAATAGGAAGAAGAGCGCTGAAGAAGGAAGTGAAATGAAATGAAGTGGAAGAAATATATAGGAGTAAAGGGAAAGCAGGAAGAAGCAGTAGAAGGAAAAGGAGAAGGAAAAGAATAAATGGGGGCGAGAAAGGGGGAGGAGAAGAATAAGGCAGGAGGAAGACAAGAGAAAGTAGAATAAGGACAGTGAAAGGAGAAAAGTAAATACAATGCTAATTTATTCTATAGCATTAGATAATGGCTAAAACACGAAAATAGTAGACAAAATCATTTATCAGACCAATCGGAAAAAACAACTAAAAATTTATACCCAACTCTCAAACAATAAAGAGCGAAAGGATTACGTTAGTTTCGTTTACACAAACCCACATGTTCATATTATTGCTTCCATTTTCAAAAAGCTTAACTTTAACATAGCGTATAAAACAAACAACTCTTTAGGCAAAACCTTGTTTAATAAATTTCCCACAAGTAACTTTGATAAATTTAATACTTCAGGTGTCTATAAATTAAAGTGTCAATTTCCAGAATGCGAGGCCACATATATAGGTCAAACAGGCCGTAACTTTAACGTAAGATACAAAGAACATAAAAATATTTCTTATGAAGTCTCGCATTCAGCCTTCAGTGAACATATATTTAATAATCAACATTTCTTCACAGACATTAACTCTGATATGGATATCTTACACACTAACAGGAAAGGAAAATTATTAAACATTTTGGAATCAATTGAAATTTATAAAAATAAACTGGTTAACCCTCAAAATTTAAACGATAAAGCTATATATAACAATAACATCCTTTTTGATCTTTACATCACTTCCGAGTTGAACAGGAAACGATCAACGTAGTATTGGTCACGCAATCTGTGTCATGTTCCTTATCGTAGTCAGTCTTCCTTAAGCTACGTTACGCGGTCGAACATCCATACCAGCGGTGAGTTCAACATCTTGATTGTAATTCTGTCCATTCTTCCTACTCAGTTTTCATTGTACTTATTAATATAAATACAAGTTTTATCCTTAGGTAGTATATTTTTAAGACATCTTAAATGTCTATTTCCTTATTCTAATTTTATCATTATCTTAATTACCAAATACTTTGAAATGATCAATACTAAGGTTTTGTCATATTTTTCATTTTAATAATCTTGACATTTTAACATTGCTTTTTGTTAATTTCAATCTCATACACTAATCATATATTCTCTGTTTAATCATTTTGTTCTCAATACATATATTTTTTTTACTGTTAGATATTGCATTTTTTAAATTTTTTAATACTATTTTAATCAATTTAATTTATATTTGAGTTTATATTATGCATACGAACTGAACAACATTTAGGTCATTTTATTTTTAACAATTGTTGACTTTTAAATTATGTATCTCTGTAAAATTTTATAATTTACCATGAGCTTTACACAATTTATGTTCTTGTTACAGTCGTGGTACTACCACTGAAGATGGAGGAACATTCTTCCGAAACATATATGGTTTTTAACCGATTTTATTAATTTTATTCAATCATTAAAAAGTGTTCATAAACTGTATTAAATCACTTTTATTGTATATAACTATCCTACTCATTAACACTGTTGCATCTGACCTAACTTATGTAATTTAAAGAAGGGAGTAAATTTAAGGAAGCAAATGTGGAAAAATAAAATTTATCGGAGGAAATAAAATGAACGAGAATGGATGGGAGATGAAGAGAAGGATTTATGAGGAAGAATAAGTAGAAGAAGAAATAAGCAAGGGAAATAAGAAAGGAAGGATGAATGAAGAAATAGGAGAGAATATGAGGAAAGAAGTAGACAAAAAGGAAAGAAAATACAAAGAAAAGAAGAGAAGAAAATAAAGGAGAAACAAATTCTTAACAAAGATAGAATGAGCGATGGTGATTATGAATAAAATATTAAAAGAAATGGAGTAACAGAAGTGTCGGGAAAGGAGGGAAATTCATACGTAGTATGGAATTTAATAGAGCAAGCAGTTAGACGATTTAATATGGCTTGCAACATTTTGTGAGGCTGTGCTCTGGGGCCAGAGGCGGGATGGAGGGTTTGGACACGAATGTCTCCCGTTCTAAGCGAAGCAGTGGAAAGATGGGATGGAGGGAGTAATTGAGCATGGGATGTGTGAGTGAATGAGTGAGGGCTGGTGGTCGGTTGTCTCTCTATATATGAAACAGTGCTGCTGCTACTGCTGCTGGTGAATAGAGCGCGCGCCCGCCGCCCGCCCGGTTGGCAGCCGGTGCAACTCGGAGACCATAACCGAGTAAAAACCAGAAGTTAAATGGACATAATCACCACAAGCTCGGACACTATAAACAAAATTGCTAGCACCACTACCGCGTGTGCTGTCTGCTGGGGCAAAAATTAGTCGCAGCGGAAACACAGGCTCAATATCTGAGCGGCTCCGTGGACAAGTGAAATAAGACTCCGCCCAGCTTCAAGACATCCTCACTGTTGGCACTATGCGGCAACTGTGGCTTAGGCTGTTACCTCATGATTTATAATGCGAGGACTTCCCTTTGCGTTGAAGGTAAACACTTTTAAGGAGGAGACGGCTGAAATGTTGGTAATCTTCAATCAAATATCGCATTTTCGCTTTCTTTATTAAATATTATTTATATATTGACCAAGTTTCAGTGCTCTGCGGCGCTTTCAAACGTGCTATAGATTATTGTTATGATGTAAGTACAAGAAATAAACTCGACGTGGTAATCACAATTTCGCTACCTTTAATCTAAACACTCAGCGTAACTAAATGAAAACGAGAAGAATATATTTAAATTCATCTGTATACACTACTGCGTGTTCAGTTCAAAGTGTGTCATGGCTCGCTGTAAGCCGTCATGTGGCTAGCCGATGAGCCTAGAAAATTCATTCTTCCCACACTTCCTCAGAGGCGTATTATCTAAGTGCCAGAGAAGTTGCCTAGCAAGTACGGCGTTCATTCTGAAGAGTACTTACCGATACGTACGGTAACGCCGGTAGTGGCAGGAATGTGAACAGTTTGGAAACAAGTACTGAGGTGAGTTTTTTTCTTAGTGTTGGGAAATGTGGAGAGGCTTAAGACGATTACTTACGTACAGTATTTGTTGACATTAACTTCGACGGTCAACATGGACACGGAGCATTTGATTTGTGTTGTGGAATGTTACCGTACGCAACCGATGATAACAAATACCCTGCGTACGACTTGCCGGCGCAAAACACGGTTCGAAAGAGGTTATGGTAGCACACAGACCGTACAGACCGCCATCTGTTGCTACGACGTTCAAGTTATACCGTACACGTTCTCAAGTTCAGATTGGAGAACGCCTTAAATAATAGGCAACTTCTCTGACATGTAAGCTTAAACTCGCTTCAAATCGGTGACCCAACAACAGTGACGTCATGACACACTTTGAAATGAACACCCAGTATTCAATAACAGGATAATAGGGTAAATTAATCTGTATACACTACTGCGTGTTCAGTTCAAAGTGTGTATGGCTCGCTGTATGTCGTCATGTGGCTAGCCGATGAGCTAGAGAATTCATTCTTCCTGCACTTCCTCAGAGGCGTATTATCTATGTGCCAGAGAAGTTGCCTAGCAAGTACGGCGTTCATTCTGAAGAGTACTTACCGATACGTACGGTAACGCCGGTAGTGGCAGGAATGTGAACTGTTTGGAAACAAGTACTGAGGTGAGTTTCTTTCTTACTGTTGAGAAATTTGGAGAGGGTTAAGACGATTACTTACGTATTTGTTGACATTAACTTCGACGGTCAACATGGACACGGAGCATTTGATTTGTGTTATGGAATGTTGCCGTACGCAACCGATGATAACAATACCCTGCGTACGACTTGCCCGCGCAAAACACAGTTCGAAAGAGGTTATGGTAGCACACAGACCATACAGGCTGCCATCTGATGCTACGACGTTCAAGTTATACCGTACACGTTCTTAAGTTCAGATTGAATGCCTTGATTAATAGGCAACTTCTCTGACATAAAAGCTGAAACTCGCTTCAAATCGCTGACTCACAACAGTGACCTCATGACACACTTTGAAATGAACACCCAGTAGAGATGAACAACGATCGAGAAAGCGAGACTAACAGCGCCCGCAAAGCCGAAAACCCGCACGACAATGTTGTATTACGTCGCGTCCTTGACGTAAAGACTTCCGAGTATTCCGAGACTCGATATTGATCAAGTCCCTAAGTCAAACAGCCTTCAATCGCCACAGTTGTTTATACCTGACTGAACTTATATCTACTTTGGAAACTGTTATATATGTATTAACAATCAAGTAGCGTATTTGAAACATCATCTCTATCTTTCAGTGTATAATAATCCGTTCCCCAGTCTTTATTTTATTACTAGGCCCTTATTAAAAGGCTAGGAATTTTCTTTTCATATGTTTAATATGAAGTGTGCAATCTCAAGTAAAAAGATATTAATGTGGTGTTTTATGTTTCTTAGAAATTCAAATTTATTTGAGAATTGTTTTTTTTTTCTAACATAGGTAATATCATATAATAGAACCAGAACATTTGATAACTAAGATACTGTTCTGTTTTGTTTTTTTGTCTCATTTAAACATTTATAGTGTTATTTATTTCAATGATGTATGTTATTCAAAGTTACGAAATCTTTCCACACCGACCAAATGCCATTTCGAGAATGATGAGCGAGACAAGAAACGCACGAGAATGACGAGACGAGACTCGAAAGAGAAATGCAACGAACACAGCGAGCGAGAGCGGCAGTTATTTTGTTCATCTCTAGTATACACATAATTTACTTTCTAATCCAGTACCAATAAATAACAATAATATTACGACTGGAGAACCAAAGTGTTTCACAAGCACAGCTCTTAACTATGGTATCTACTTTGTTCCAAGGTTATATAATAAAATAATATTGAAAAATGCCCAAGTTTGGAAAATTTTAGTGTCAGCAAATTAAAAAATAGTGTTAGGAATTTAATTTTTAAAGAATATATATTTATTTAATATGTATTTATGTATTTGTACGAGTTAAATTGTTAAAATTGAAATTGTATTTTTAAGGTAATTTATCCTTAAGTTTTAACTCACTTTGTGTGTGTATATATATATATATATTTTTTTTTTCTTGTTAAATATGTGTTTAGATAACTCCCTGTGCACGAGTTTTTACTTCTTCAGGAAAAAATTCTGTTTGTAATTTTGTACGTGTTATTTTACTAACAATATAGAGTAAAGGTTGGTAAATTATGATACGAGTAATATTGTGATAGTTCTCTTTCAGAATTCATTACAATTTTACTGAGCGAGAGAAGGACTGGTTTTGTGCAGAAACTTGTCCACGAATATCCCTTTAATATGTTGACGCAAAAAACCGATCTTCCTCGCGCTCAGTAAAATTGTAATAAATTCTCAAAGAGAACTATCACAATAATATCACAGTATTACCAATCTTTATCCTACTTACAATAAACTTATTTAAATCATCCACACATCCGCGATCATGTTCACAATAACAATCCACACAGCGTCGTTAAATAACCTATATAAAAATCAGTCTTATGAAATCGTTTAATAGTAAAATATTTTATTGCTGGCCAATACTTTTGATGGTAGGAACTTGATCAGAATTTTGGAAAAAGTGCAGTTTAATTCTAGGCGACTCAGTTATGATCTTTGCATCTTACTGTCTAAAGCATTAATGCTTTGCTAGATATAAATGTCCCTTTTTTTACATTGGGGATTTAATTGAAGTGAATTTTTATGCCAGGCAGAGTAACTATCTCATGCCCCCATGTTTGAAATTGCTATCAGTGCACTTCATTAGAACCAGGTACCCAGCTTCGAAGCCGTTAGCCCTGAGAACTTACAATATATTTATTTCCCCTTTATTTTCATATTACAGGGTTGTTATCTAAGAAATTAGCAAGTTCTTTGTAATAGTAATAAAGGTCCCATCTCGGAGCATCGCCTAATTATATATATATATGTGTGTGTGTGTGTGTGTGTGTGTGTGTGTGTGTGTGTGTGTGTGTGTGTGTGTTTTGGCAAGAAAGGAATTTGGACTGCATTCTTCATTTGCAATCTATTCAGGAAAGTTAAAATTTTACAGAAAATTTCTCTATTCTTGTTGCTTTGTATTAGTAACTATTAATACATCGTTCATTTTAGTTACAAAATTATATAAGTAAATATCGTGAATAAAGCCAGACGAGCAGAAGTAGATATTATCTTGTTTATTGAAGTTGTTAAATACCAGTAACTAAATCAAACCGATTGGTCAGGAATCATAGCCGTTGGTTCTCTTCCCACTCCATTTTCTTTTCGTCTGAGAACAAAGGTACATTCAATATTTGGAACGTCATTATTAATAGATAATTAGAGGATAATGTTAGAGGAGAATATAATTATGTCCTGGACTCATTTCGCCAGCATTATCACCTTCATATTGTTCAGACGCTAGCTAGCCATATATGTCGAACTTGGAGTCAGGCCAAAAAAGGAAAAACACTAGAGGAGAGCGATTCGATCTGGTACTGTGGATTGAACTTCGGCGTAGCTCAGTGACTAGAGCACTTGATACGTAGAACCAAGGACCCGGGTTCGATCCCCGGCGCCGGAGCAAATTTTTCTCCTCTAATAACCATTGTTAAAATTTATACCTCAGGACTAGGAGAGGTGGCGGTGCAGATTAGACTGGGCGCTAATATGCCTGGATTAAATCCCAAATTTCTCCGCAGTACATATGAAGAGAAGGCATATGTCACTGTTGACAATGATTCGTCTGTCGGATGGGGACGTTAAGCCTGACGGTCCCCTTGGTGCTATTCGACAGGAGTAGACTTCGTGCCGGCACCGGATTTTCCCTTCTCCCTTCTTCATCTTCATCATCATTCTCACCCATTCCCTACACTACAATTACACGAACATTTACATATACATTCACCCTAGTACACGATATAACTCTTCACAGATATACATCATGCTCAACGTGGCCCAGTGAAGTGGTGTGCAACTTAAAAATGAGTCAGAGTCCTGCTTATGCGGAACCCGAATGGCGTAAGTGAAGTGGGTAGGTATTGCTTACACATATTCTTCCTTTATTCCTTTATTGATTATAATGTTAACACAAGTACTTATTGGCGGAGAACCCTAGTATGGGTCTGTGATAAGAGAAATATATATAATTCATGCAAGAAAGTAAGTTCATTCCTCTATCAAACATCATATCAATGTAACAGCCTGATCCGTTCTATGCAAGTGACATCAGAATAGTATGACGTAGTTAATTATCATTGCTAAGCAAATAACGTCAGATGTTGAAATTTTCGTAACATTTAATTCGAGACTCGATCATAAATGTTTCACGTTGAAACTAGTGGAATGACTTATGAAATATGAAATTAATATTTCCCAGCAGTTAAAATATTTAATTTTATTGTCTTTCAGCAAAATTGTTTCATTTGTTTTCAGGACATCTTTGACAAAAGTCACATATTTAATTATCTATTTAATGATTATGCCAATATTAGTAAAATTTTAATGCACCACATGAGATATTTTGAATATATGCCTAAGATGCCTAAAGAGGCGAAAACGTTAGCAACATATTAACTTCAATGAATTATTTATATGTATAAATAGTCCACACCTGTGGAGTAACGGTCAGCGCGTCTGGCTGCGAAACCAGGTGGCCCGGGTTCGAATCCCGGTTGGGGCAAGTTACCTGGTTGAGGTTTTTTCCGGGGTTTTCCCTCAACCCAATACGAGCAAATGCTGGGTAACTTTCGGTGTTGCACCTCGGACTCATTTCACCGGCATTATCACCTTCATATCATTCAGACGCTAAATAACCTAGATGTTGATACAGCGTCGTAAAATAACCCAATAAAATAAAAAAAATATGTATAAATATTTGTTGTTGTTTTTTAAATATTGATAAGTCATTTTAACTGAAACTCATTCAATAAAATATATTGTTATATTATATTTGACTTATCTGAATAACACTACAATGTTTTCTAAAAGTCACGCTGTCTGTTTGATATAATTATTATATCCGGTCTTCTGTCTAAGAAACTTTCCTCTAAAAAGAAAGTGTTCCTGGAAAGGTGTAGCCACGTAAAGAAATGTGTTAAATTAAATTGTATTATGATTCAAGGAGAGTTAAAAAAAAATTGGATTGGAACTATCGACATACTGTAGCTGTTTCTTGTACGAAGTTCATCGCACAAATCTCCGTATTTTGTCTACCGTATCGATTCTGATAAGCATTTAGCTGTAATGGAATGCACCACGTGTACACAGCAACTATGGAATTATTGGACTGCAGTTAACCAATAACGGGCCAAAATGTTAAAAAGGTCTACAGACAATATTAGGATTTTCACAGCGCATACAATAACTGGCACTTCATTTGTTCGTGTAGGTCTTATATATGTAGTATTGAATGCGACAAACCCCTTGCAGGGAGTTCGTATGTTATAATACAGGCTCTCCCATTTGCCGCTTATAATTGGCACCGGGGATATGCGCTAAAAATGGACAGCGACGACTGCCAACAATGGGAAAAGGGGGGGGGGCTCACGTTTTCTGATTTTCAAATTGGAAGTCATGCAATGACCTCAGTCCGTAGCAGCAGGGATATTACCATACGTATACTTTAGCAGGGACTCATCGCGGATTGTGGGGAGGGGGTGTAACTTGCTTCATACTCACCCTCCAGTGTAAGAGTGGCGCATAGCGAAGTCGTCTTCATCGTCACCTAACAAGATTCTTTTATACTGTTACCTTGAATTCTTGTAATGCATGTACGGTTATTAAATATACATTTTATAAAAATATTTTTGATAGCACGTTTTCTCGAAGTTCTGTTCGGAACTGAGGCCACTATAGACCTACACGACCTGCCAGCTGGCTGCTGGCCTCACATATCTATATGCCTCAGCAGAGGCGAACGATCATCCAACCAACTATGATCCTCTTCCACCCCCATCCGTACGAGACCGAATTTCGCTACTCAATGGAATTCTCTATAGGTTTAGTCATACCTTCGCTTATTCCTTATCACTAGTCCAAGGCATAACGCCTTAAAAAAGGCGGCTGCTGCACGGGATATATAGGTGTATACCCAGTGAGGGAAGTGAGACGGTATGCGACGGTATGGAATACCGCCACTGGTTTCTATGGCCAGAAAACATACCGTTAGTGAAAAATGATATACCGTCTCTGAAAAAATGTGATCCGTAAAATTTGTTTATACATTTCTTCACAGCAAAGAGTACTATCTAGCCTATTTCCTTCGTAGATCTAAACCATA
This sequence comes from Periplaneta americana, assembly GCF_040183065.1. Lineage (NCBI taxonomy): Eukaryota > Metazoa > Arthropoda > Insecta > Blattodea > Blattidae > Periplaneta > Periplaneta americana. Next base: position 96,159,077 of record NC_091128.1, read on the forward strand.
GTCTTCGGGAACTGTATTCAACATGTATTTAGACACGCTTATTTGATAAGTCAACCCCTGGAACGCTTAACAACGATAGCATTTCAAGTATAGAAGGCTGTGGTCTGTAGCTTGTGGTTGCCATTGTTGTCAATTTAGTGACTGTGTCATTTTTGTTGTTATTGAACTTTTTATTAATAATTAAGTAAGGCACTTTGAAGCTTTAACATTATTTTAAATGGTAAGTCTCAATGGACATTGCAAAGTAATCTAGTAAATAACTGAAATAACTTGAAATTATTTTATTTTATTAAGAAATTTAATGTGTTGTGTAAGCTTCAAAGATTCGCGTTACTGACTGCACGAAACAATTTATTGTGTACATCATTTATGTCTATGTTGTAAGGGAGGGGATATGCCTTTTTTAAATCGAGGTATGCCAGGGGAAAATCTTGGGGTAGCATACCGCCTCTGGTTTTTTCCCACTTCCCTCACTGTGTATACCATAATACAGCCTGATCCGTTTGGGAAACCCAGCTTTCTTCAGTCTTTCCTATTTTCTGCCTTCCTCTTAGTCTCCACATATGATCCATATATCTTAATATCGTCTATAATTTGATATCTTCTTCTGGCATGAACTCTTCTTCCCTTCACCATTCCTTCCAGTGCATCCTTCACTCGAATGGTTAAAAATTAATAATAGCATGGTTTTGTTCGAATATTATTTCTCTTAACACTGCTAAAACTAGGGGAAAGTCGGGTAGTATCGGACATCGGGTAATATCGGACAGTGAGTTTCTTTCATCTACCACACGATGATAGTACCTGATTGACATGGTTACATTTCTGTGACGTCGCATAGAGAAACGTAACCATGTCATTCAGGTACTACCATATGGTGGTAGATGAAAGAAACGCACTGTCCGATACTACCCGATGTCCGATACTACCCGACTCTCCCCTAAAGCTATTTGTTTTTCATTAACTAGTAAATGTTATAAATCGCCTAATTCTCTCTTAAACATTAAACTACACAATTCATATTGTTCTACAATTAGTTGTAGGCTAATTGTTCAGTTATAAATCAATATTCTTATTTTATATTTTTATTATTCTTCTCTGTAATATATCTAGTGTATTAAGGCTAGTTTTACAAGTACTACCCAATCGTAATATTCCATATTGGGTTATAGACTGAAATAAGGCAAGGTAAGCTGTACGTAGAAGCCTACATCTATTGATAAGTAATTTCGTAACTGAAAAAATAATATATAATTCTATGTACTGTAATTTGTTATAAAGATACAGGTTGTTGATATGTTTGTCCCATTTCAGTTGTTTACCAGATGATTCATAAATATTTTAACTTTGAGTATTCTTATCCTAATTGCTGAAAGAATTCTTGCCATTTTCAGATGCCAATCGATTCAAATTCTCGAACTTGAGTTGCAGTAAGCCCAAAGCCAAGTTCATGCATCTCCACCACATAGGGCACCAATTCAGCTTCTTTATCCCAAGATAAGAAAAAAGAACTCCCTTTCTTTACGACTGGCATTTTGGAAGGGTCAGGTGTGATGTTTAGACGGTCCTTCAGTGTATTGTAAGAAATATTAAATTCCTTACTGCTCTTGTAAACAGACCAGCCAAAAATTCGAAATTTTACCTAGGGCTTTTTACATCAATTTCGTCATATTTCTGACCATATTTACCTCTAGCGGGAGACATCTATAAAAAACTATATGGTAAATGTATTAAATTTGATTGTTATTTGTTCTCATTTACCTAAAACTGATTTTTGAGATTAGAACCCAGTCCTTTATTATGGACTATTAATATTACGTATTTACATTTTTTCTCTTAAATAAATAGATAACTATTAATTTTATCTTCCTTTTTAACTAGCTAGAGCACGTAAAACATGATCGTATTTTCTACTGGGATCGAACCAGTAACTCTGCCGTATCAGTATTGTTTCTTGTACTGTTACTCAGCACTAAGTGTAATTAATCGCTATCAATCAATTTAGTAAAGAAAATTATCATTAAACAGCGATAATAATACTTACACATTCAATAGGTCTACTTCCTTCCTTTCACTGCTGCTGTCACATCTATCGCCATTTTAACAGCCAGAACTGAATAAGGAAAGCTTCACCGGCAAAAACACATTTCTCAGCAACCACTTATTGGATATTTTTCACTCATCACTCAAAAAAATCTCCACACTTTAAAGAATATAATTGAAGCGGTAAGATCAATAACCATTCAAGGCCATTTACACAAGTTTCGAAAAAAAAAATGTAAAAAACTTTTTTTTTATTTCTTACCTAATTATTACATAATATTCCTGGTTGTTTTACAGATCAAGACAGAGTAGTATACCAACTTTTAAAGTCGTAACACTTGTGGAAATATCCAAAATTTAATTTCAAATTTGCAAAAAATGAATGGCCAAAAATGGACTTGAATGGTTATTGATCTCACAGCTTCATTTACTGTATGGATTTCTTCAATTATTAAAATAACTCACAAACAACTTCCGCAACGTTTCATAAGCACCCTCTTCTCACAGAATCTGACAACAGAATGGTAAAATCAGTTTCCAGTCCTGTTGAAGCTCGACAAAAGCATTGCTTGTAGTCCAGACAAATCTAGATAGTGCTGCCGTGTACTGGGATTTTTTACAGCATCAAATTAATCGGCCAACTTCGGGATATTATATATAAAAACTACTGCGAAATTGTACGTGTTTCGAAATTATCCGAGTTTTCCCTATAGGGTAAACTGGGGTCTGTTGGACAGTCGGGCATTATGGACACTCTGTACTTTAACGTGTTACCTCGCCACTTCTAGCAGAATGTGATGCCCACAAGTGGCGAGGTAACACGTTAAAGTACAGAGTGTCCAACATGCCCGACTGTCCAACAGACCCTAGTTTACCCTATGTATATGTACAGATGAACAATAATAAAATATAAATTTGACATTAAAAATTGAAATATAAGAGCGTTCTCTTATGTAAAATATGTTACATGATTACATGTGTACATCATTTGCTTATCCATTAAACGGAACTTCTAGCACAAACGGGTCAGTGAAGTGAAATTGTTTCTTAATATTTGTTCCGACGGAAGAAAGTAGCAGGTAGAAAGGTTAATCACGCACTGTTGAACATATACAGTGTGGAAGTGAAATAGCCTTGCAGATTTCCAGAGCGAATAGCTCATGTTATATAATATCATATTGGTGGAAAGTTCATAGTTTTTTCAGAAATAAATATTTTTCCCCAAATGATCAAGAATCTCTTATTGGATAACTATTGCGAGTAGGATCGTGATTTTTGTTCATATCGATGGGAAATTTAATAAAAAATAATTTATCCTTCTGGTGTATTTCAATAGCGTGAACGGTTTTCGTGTAAGTTTAATTTTAAAAACTCCTAAATTTAAGTCATTGCACGAAGCGAGCGAGTGACGTCTCGGCAGAATGCAGCTTACGTACGGAGACTCACCGAGTTCGTTGACCACTTACATCTGTATCACGAGTAGAGTGTATTAGCGACGATAATGCCGGACTGCTTAAACTTCAAACTTAATTTTCTAATTAACCGTGGATTTAATCACAAAACGTAATATAGCTTTCTATTCATTTACGCACACCCTATCGTCCCTTTCAAGCTGCAACGTTATTTCACTTCCACTCTGTATACATAGTCCTATCTATTGAGCTGCTGATGATACATACTTTTAAGATGGATAAAACGTACATAACCAACATACAAAATATAAAATACTATAGGCTGCCATAACATTGTGTTCTTAAGTGATTCTATTCGACCAGAAGATGATTTTTATTTGAGTCAAAAACGATCGTCCTTTTATAATATGTGACAATATTTTGTATTTTAGTAAATTAATGTTGGATAAGTTACAGACGGAACTTAAAATAGTTTATGTATATTATTTACTAACTTACAGGAAACAATAATACAACAAAGAAAACTCAACTTCTGCTTGATTTCCAATTCACAACTTTACTGTCTCGAACATATCAGATGAGAAAAGTTGGAGGGAAGTCGACTGCTTCCTTCAAGTACTTAACTCCTATAAACTATCCCAGTCTGAATCAGACTATAGAACTGACATCCCTACTGTCATTAATGCCGTTTTTCTGTACAGGTGGGAGCCACTGTAAACCTGTATGTCTCCATAGCAGATAATGGGGATAACTTTAGCTTTTAACAAGTTCTATATGTGCGGGTTAAACTTAGTGAATCCCTTTCTGTGTGTGGGACTTAACATTTGGAATGTTGCAAATCTGAAGGAAATATTAAAATACACCAGACATGACGTCACAAGTTTACAGCAGAATAGCAGCAGCGATAAGAAAATATGTATTAGCAACCGGACTATATAGCGTAACAAGATAGATTCCAACAAACCATTGTTGCAGGGGTATGGAGGGAGGTCACAGATTATTGCACGCGCTACTAATGCTCCTTTAACACCCCTCTCACCCCTTCTCTTAACATCCCTATCTCAGAACAACTTCTCCCGGCAGTCCTATACTTATGTGCTCTGATACACAGAAAAGATCATTCTCTCTCCTATATACTAGCTTTCATTTAATGCCAGTTACACAAACGACAAACTTACTCCACCAGTAGCAGAATTAGGATTTCGAGGCTGGCTGGGGATGTAGCCAAAATATAGTCAAGGAGCGAAAGGGGGAAAGGGTAGGGTTGAAGGGAAAGGCTTATTTCCTTGAAACGGTGCCACCAACTACCAACCACTAACCCCCATCCCCTATAACACCCCCAACTAACGCCATCCCTTATAAAATATGAATATCGCAACCCTATCAATCTCATTAATGTACTTTGTAACCGGTCATGCATATATATGCTGCAGACGAGGTCGTGCGATGAGCAGATTACAATCACAGTTTAAGTCCTATGGTTTTAGTTAAGAAGAGAGACGGAGAGAGAGAGGAGCGAAGGTGAGGAAGGAGGGTGGAAAGGGTTTCCTTAACTTACAACTGATAACAGGCGAGGCAGGAGCAAGAGGAATATTATAAGCCTATTTTATACCGGCGCGATATAGCAGATTAATTAAAGCAACATTATTATATATATCAACGCTCAGAATCTCTTGGTTTATAATAACTTTATAATTTACGGCTTTATAAAGAGAAATTATCATCTTTATATCTCCGTCTTATAACCTCTCTCCCTTTCCATCATCTTTTATTTTTTTCTCACTACATCTCACTTCCACAGCTAAGAAACTCTTGTTGGTGTTTTCACTCATGATTTATTTCTAATTGCAAATGTCCAAAATGGAAGTAATAGTTCAGTCTATCTGTAGGATAAAAAGTATAAATAAAACAATATATTATGTTCGACATATTGAACAATTTACATTACATGAGAGAATTCTGAAAAGTATTTCAGAATTAAGGGGTGAAGTACACTTTTCCAAAATGCATAAATTATGTGGAGACCTAGGGCTATTTTAACATTTTGTATCTCAGTATCTTGGTGAAATAATATTTCGTATACTTGTAATGCATTCCTTCTGCTTTATTTAACACTTATAGTATTTACAAAGAACTGTTTCTAATTAATTAACGGTAATTATTTTCCAATTGTAGGATCGTGACAAATTTATTTATTTTTTTTTTTGTGAATGAAACGATGTTTTTTGTATGTACAGTAATATGGAACTAATCCAATTTAAGAAAATTTCAAAGATCCTATTTATTTATTTAGGCCTATTTATTTATTTATTTATTTATCTACTTATTTATTTATTTATTTATTTATTTATTTATTTATTTATTTATTTATTTAATTAATCTGACAGGATTAAGGCCATATGGCCTTCTCTTCCATCCTACAAGATAGCACATATAAACATAAAAAAGAAATACAAACATTGATAAAAATAATACAAATTAAATTAAAGCCCTATAGAGGGTCAACAGGGACAAAAGAACATTATAGAGCTCTCATCGAGCTAATACAAGAAAAAAAAAGAAAGAAAAACAGAGATGGCAATGATGATGATGATGATAATAATAATAATAATAATAATAAATACATTACATATTAATTGTCAATTTTACAACAGTTACAATATTTATTATTGTCATACGTTAAGCCGAAGTTGCGCAACCTGACAGGGGTTCAACAAGCAATTCCATGAACTAGAATGTGATCCTTTAATTTAAATTTGAATTTTGATATTGTCCGACAGTCTCTGACATTTTGAAACTGTCCTGAATTTTAAGCAATCCAATACGTTGCTTATTTTTGTGAAAGGTCATAGTTCAAATTTATTAAGCATTTCCTTACTGCGTAGAATGCAAGCGATAAACTGAGTATTGCAACTTATGGCAAATGTTTCTAATTGTTACTGTTTTGTTCCTCTTGATAAGTTATTTATACAATCGATTATTTCATTCATTCATAGTGTTCTGCTCAAGGGCAGGTTTTTCATTGCAAACCCAGCTTTCTCCAGTCTTTCCTATTTTCTGCCTTTCTCTTTAGTCCCCGCATATGATCCATATAGCTTAATGTCGTCTATCATCTCGTATCTTCTTCTGCCCTGAACTCTTCTTCCCTTCATCATTCCTTCCAGTGCATCCTTCACTCGAATGGTTAAAAATTAATAAAAGCATGGTTTCATTAGAATATTATATCTCTTAACACTGCTAAACTATAGCTATTTGTTTTTCATTAACTAGTAAATGTTATAAATTGTCTAATTCTCTCCTAAACATTAAACTACACAATTCATGTAGGCTAATTGTCCAATTATAACTGAATATTCAGAGGTAAAATATTTATGAATAATCTGGTAAATATCTGAAATGGGACAAACATTTCAACAACCTGTATCTTTGTAACAAATTACATAGAATTATATATTATTTTGTTCAGTTACGAAATTACTTATCAATAGATGTATGCTACTACGTACAGTTTACCTTGCCTTATTTCAGTCTATAACCCAATATGGAATATTACGATTGGGTAGTAGGGCTACTTGTAAAAACTACCCTTAATCCACTAGATATATTACAGAGAAAAATAATAAAAAATATATAAAGAAAAACATTGATTATCGTACCGAAAAATTGTTTTTAGAATTTAAAGTCTTGAAAAATACATCAAATTTATAAATCCAGAAATCCAAAGACATGGATGGAATAAGTTTGTTTGAACTGAGACAGTCCAGCTGCGTCCGAGACGAAAAGTTGAACAGACAAACATGTCCTAATGCGGCCCGGGATATTTTATTTCATGGTCCATGTACAACCAGACCTACAATGTAGCAATTAATTCTGCTCATGACGTAAAATACAAATTATATATATATTACATAAGTTAGTTACGTAACTTTATGTGGTTTAATATTTTTCCATATGTAGTAAGTCAACAGGCAAGTAAAAACAAGATAACTAAAGAGAAAGAAGAGTTCTTAAGGATGAACATGATGGCACTGCAGCAGAACTCCATCACTAGGCTACAGTTTGTAAATATAGTTTTATTTAAGTTTCTACCAGTGTAAAAGCCGACATACATGTTTCACCATGTCAGATGAAATCCTCAACAAAAAAGACGGAGGCTATAGCTTTACGAACAATATGTTTAACCATACAGTAAAAAATGTTACATAGCCAGTATTACAGTACCCCACCATAACATCGACAGCTATACTCATATTTAATAATGTTTGTTTAGATATTATTGCAGACATCCTAAGTCTGAAATATAAGAAAGAAAATATTATTTGTATTCATACCGTAATTCAGGTATTCCAGGCCGCACGATTTCCTAAAGCCTCCCGGGCCGCACATGGACGATCGCCTAAAACTTTCGGGGCCGCAACTGAAATAGAAATCCGATTCTGTGCCTCACATGGACATTCCAGGTTTGAACCCAAGCCTTTAACGAGCAGTACTTTCAATCATAGTAGTAATATCGGCCCTAGAATTTTATAAATATTAATAAAGAAATAACCTCATCTATTTATACCCAACAGTTTCAAATTTTAAAATGTATGAAAGCAATTTTTTATGAATATGTATTAATTTTTTACATGTTATTTTAATGTAATTTATGCATGTACCTTTATTATGTATCGAATCCACCCCTGAGCACGAGATCACTCTCTTTCACGGGAGTGCAAAAATTTTGTATATTTTACATTTCTTTGTATTTTTTCTATCCTAAGTATATTTTCTCTATCTAAATAATATATTATCTATGTTTATAACTACATAACAAAGAATTTAACATGTATTGTTGTTAAGATATAAGTAATACATAAATATTCTCTGTATATAAAGAACTATTCCCCGAAATTAAAAATATGAGTTTAACAATAAATTTTACAATTTGAAAAATACAGTATATAGAATAAATACAAATACAAATATTTACATACGGAATACTAAATAAATTTTACAAGAGAAAGAGTTCATCCAAAGGGCTGGACTCGGGAAGAGTGCCCAAAACGCCCATTGCATTTCCGCGTTGAATTGCAATACTTAAACGTTGACGCAAATAAGTCAAATATTTTTCTGCCAATAAACATTATTATTATTATTATTATTATTATTATTATTATTATTATTATTATATCACTAGAATATCTCAATGTAGAGAATACGTGGAAACACAATGCAGCACTTGTCATAACATTAAGTTATTTTGACAACTCGTCCTGAGATAATTTTCTAACTTAAATTTAAAAGATTTCAAGTTTCGGTAGGCTTTAACTTCAGGCGATAGAGTTCCAGTGTTGAGAAGTGGCAACAACAATCATTGGAAGGTGAGGTACCTCTTAGGTCCTAGATATTGAATGTGTATGTTGGAAAGAATACTACTGTATTATTATTATTATTATTATTGTTATTATTATTATTATTATTATTATTATTATTATTATTATATACATACTTATGGCTTTTAAGGAGCTCGGAGGCCCATTGCCACCCTCACATAAGCTCGCCATCGGTCCCTATCCTGAGCAAGATCAATCCAATCCCTATCATCATATCCCACCTCCTTAAAATCCATTTTAGTATTATCCTCCCATCTACGTCTCGGCCTCCCCAAAGCTTCTATTCCCTCCGGCCTCCCAACTAACACTCTATATGCATTTTTCCCATACGTTCTATATGCCCTGCCCATCTCAAACGTCTGGATTTAATGTTCCTAATTAGTCAGGTGAAAAATACAATGTGTGCAATTCTGCGTCGTGTAACTTTCTCCATTCTCCTGTAACTTCGTCCTTTTTAGCCCCAAATATTTTCCTAAGAATCTTATTCTCAAACACCCTTAATCTCTGTTCCTCTTTCAAAGTGAGAGTCCAAGTTTCACAATCATACAGAACAACCGGTAATATGCTGTTTTATAAATTCTAACTGTCATATTTTTTTTTTTACAGCAGGCTAGATTCTGCGTTTAATTTCCTCCCGAGTGTCATTTATATTTGTTACTGTTGCTCTAAGATATTCGAATTTTTCCACCTCTTCGAAAGATAAATCTCCAATTTTTATATTTCCATTTCGTACAATATTCTGGTCACGAGACGTAGTCATATACTTTGTCTTTTCGGGATTTACTTCCAAACTATAGCTTTACTTGCTTCAAGTAAAATTCTCGTGTTTCCCTAATCGTCTATGGATTTTCTCCTAACATATTCACGTCACTCGCATAGACAAGAAGCTGATGTAACCCATTCAATTCCAAACCCTGTCTCATATTCTGAACTTTCCTAATGGTATGTTCTAGAGCAAAGTTGAGGTGATAGTGCATCTCCTTGCTTTAGCCTGCAGGGAATTGGAAAAGCATCAGATAGAAATTGGCTTATACGGACTCTGCTGTAAATTTCACTGACACACATTTTAATTAATCGAACTAGTTTCTTGAGAATACCAAATTCAATAAGAATGTTATATAAAACTTCTCTCTTAACCGAGACATATGCCTTTTTTAAATCTATGAATAACTGATCTACTGTACCCTTATACTCCCATTTTTTCTCCATTATCTGTCGAATACAAAAAAATTATCAATAGTCGCTGCCAGGTAAAACAAAATAAATGATGAAATGATTGCACCGGTTTTTCACTTTTATTCCACAAGTGTTCCATCGTCACTGTAATATTTTACTGCCCCTGATAAACTCTCCAGCTACAGCAGGACATTAAATCAAGAAATGAAAAGTTTACGAGCACCGAAAAGTCTTGGAACATCGTAATTCTCTTTGGCAAACCTGGTAATGTACAGGGATGGAGTATAGCATGAATATCCTCAGCAAATCGCAGGCTGGTTTTGTCACTGTATTAATTGCCATGCGGAGTAATGGACTTGTAGACTAACATTAAAGTTTCATGAAGTAACATTAATGTCAATGTCTTATAAGCTGAAGTGGGGGGGGGGCGAGGAGGGTCATTTAATGTAACGCTTGTTTCCTTCCTTGCGACCACTGGCCGGCTATGTTCCATGTTTGCTGATAACAGCATCTCCAAGCGTTACCCTCTTTCCATAATCAATTTAAAGTTACTCAAAGGTTGGAAGGTTAAAGGTTTTGCTGGATTAATGGGGGCGTATTAACTTCAATTCTATTAGAGCCTTGGTCAGGCTTTAGTACTCCTACATTTCTGTTATCTTCATTAACATCTCTCTAATGGTTTCTCAATGACGAAGTAAGAAACCGTCCTTTTTAAGACCAAGCGAGATGGGTTTAGTGTTCTTAGATCGATTCTGAGATGAAAAACATCAAATACTATCTAGTAATAATATCAGCAAAAATTGGTGTTGAGAAGATTTTATTATTTTTTCAGACTTTCTAAGCGATAGGTTATTTCATCGCATTATCAATATTATTAATATTTTGACGTGTAACATCTATATTCGACCTACGCTAATACAAAAAGAAATGAAAGCATCTTGTGGAACGGACTTAGGTTGCCTTGGAAATGCTTAGACCTACGTCATATCCGATAAACAGAACAATTTGAATAGACTCCTTCACAGACACAAGGTGAGTCAGCGTATGTACATAACGTACTTGGAAGAGTTTATTATAATTCATGGGAGGTTACAAATTAAAAAAAAAATAATAATGTGTTTTAGTTGTGCTTTGACATGGACGCGAAACAGATGCGTCCACAATACATAGATGAACTATAAATAGTGAATGCAACCTAGGCATAACTCATAAATATGAATAAATAACAACAATAATACTTACGGGATATGCCCATGTTCTTACAAATAATATACAAGTAAATTGTTAATTTTCTGCCCCTCAAAAACAGTTCTTTACTTGTCTTCTTAATAGTACATTTTGTTTTAACGCATTATTATTGGAGGGCTGACTGTTATTCATATTTTATTTTATTCCGTTCAATATACACTGTTAAATCTTTACTTATGCCTACTTACAAAATGACTTTTAGAGAACCCGGAGGTTCATTGACGCCCTCACATAAGCCCGCCATAGGTCCCTTCCTGAGCGAGATTAGACTAATTCAGTCCTTAGCATCATATCCTAACTCTCTCAAATCCATTTTTATATTATTTATATGGAGGTACAGTTAGATTCAGAGATTTTGGCCCTTGCAAAATGTAAATAGATAGACTAAGAGCGAGTTATTCATCACTACTGGTGAGCTGGGTCGCACAGGTCATGCCGGACAGTCATAATATCTAACACTTCCTTCTTATCATGTCGCGGTACACTTCGCCTTAAGGGGTTAGGTACAGCTTACAGCAGTAAATTTTTTGGAAATATCCAACATTTTTTTTTCCTCCATTATTGTATCTTGTACAGTGATAAAAATTGGTATGTGTAAAACACTGTCCTTCTGCTATATGAAAAAAATATATATATTTTTAAGATTAAAAAAAAATATTTATATATATACATCTATATATTTTTTCAGAATTCAAAATGTGCAGTTCACTATTCAGTGTTGAAGCGTTTCCCTCATAACTCATAATCTTTTTAACTTTTTCATGTTCTCTCTCTTTGATTTTATTGCTGAAACTCTTGTTTAAAATATCATGCTCTTTCAGCTACATTCCTTAACAAATAATATTTGTTTTGTGTTAGAAGAAAATACTGATATTTTTTAACTATTTTGTAAAATGAATTTATTTTTTATCAGACAGTCTATCAAAGATAGAGAATGATCTTGCTTCATATTGTATATATGACATGATTAATGCACACATTAAATTTCATCACAGAATGTTGGATAGTTTTTTAGTTATGTAGGAAACGCTTCATCACTGCACAGTGAACTGAATTTTGAAAAAAAAAATGAAAATGTATATTTTAAATCGCCAAAGTATTTTTTTTTCATATAGCAGAAGGACAGTGTTTTACACATACTTATTTTCATTATTGTACAAGATAGAGTAATGGAGGAAAAACATTTTGAATATTTCCAAAATTTTACTGCTGTAAGCTGTACCTAATCCCTTAAAACACAATATTCTTCCACACGTCTTGTCATTAACCACTAAGTCTTTTAACTAAACAATGTCATGTGATGACTTGTATTTTCTTCACATGAGTACCTCTCAGCTACGAGTATAGATATTATTTTCATTCTTTGTCTTCCTCTTCCCCTCCTATGCACATTTGTGATTAAATTTCTTTCTTATGACGCAACTCACAGCTCGCTCACTAGCCAAACAACCAAGGACAGGGGCCAATAACGTTGAATTGAGCTGTACCTTGTATTTTGAATATTAGACTTCGCGAAATAGATATCGAACTCGGCTTCTCTAGTTTTTAACCAGATAGTCACTCGATCCAAAGCGAAGTATTGGGACTGTACTCATAACTGCTAATGTAATTCACCGACAAGTTATCTTGGTTAATGACATCCGTGATCGATTTGCACAGAGTCAGGTTGTTGAAATATGTCGACAAGATCATAGACTCTCCTCCGGTGAAGGCCAAAGAAGCTGGGCACGTCCCACCAAATGAATTCGAGACACCATTACAGCGCCTTGCCACTTGTCATCGTCAGTACATGGACATTCCGTGCTGGACCTCACAGCGACCGCTCAGTTGGCGGCATTTCAACTCTCAGGGCCAGCCAAGGTGTACGATTATTTACTTCCAGCTTACATCAAACGGCTGTCGTCTCCCAGTCAAAAAAAGGAAAAACCCCATTAATGACAAGATCCATTAGGAAAGAAGTCAAAATTTATGCTTTCAATTTAAATTTGCTTATACCAGTCTATTCGTTTGGTTGATACTTGTTTCTTTAATAGCTGTGGTTTTCAAAAGAGTGATTCGTGGAAGATACATACAAAGTGTAGTGAATCAAGGCTCCTTCCATTACAGACAGCTTGAGATTACATCACCTTAGCCTTATCCTTTTATTCCATACAAGAAAAATGTTAGAGAAAGAAGTCAATAGCATTTCTTTGTTATGACTTAGGACGGCAATGAAAAAAAAACTTGATTTGTTGTAAGCCATTTATCCAGATATATAACCAAATAAAGGCACAGCTGTTTTTTAGATAACGACGTCCAACCAAGGGCATCGAGGTTCGATCCCCAGGGCTGTTAGCAATTCTATTTTAAACATTTAACTCAGAGGTTATTCAGAGAATGTTAAACGATGTAGATGAAAAAAGGCTTGTAATTGTTCTCCCTTTTCTAGTTCTTGAGGTTTAGTAAACTTACTGCGTCCCATGTTTTTCTCACTTTTATTCTTCCTTACTCCCTTCTGAGACTTGCCTGTTCTTATGAGACTTCGTCCTGCAGTGACTTCTGTAGTCCAAATTTAGACGTTAATACTATAGATATCTCTCGCATAACAAGAGACTTTGAAGCGAAAAACAGTAGGTTGAAATTTGCTTATTTCAGGCCTCTTTCACTTGCCTTAAATCTTCGATACGAAAATTCCGACCATATTCTTTCCTTCCTTCTTAACACTTAAATTGACAAAGTATCCTATAGGACACAACACGCTAATAGGCTATATATGCTATAATTTTAATAGAATAGAAAAAGAAAATTGGTAGGAAAATTAAAATTTCACAAGACTATAACATTGCACAACATATAAAATATGGACATTGCGATAGTTGTTTTCTCTACAGTCCGACAAGGTTTAATAAACTAGTGTGAGAAATGAAATTTTACCAATAAGGGTTAAGTAAATCTGAAGTGGATTGTGATGTAGTTCCTCAGTTACCAAACGTTACATTTGTGAGCGGAAATAACATTTTGACTCTAAATTCAAATGACTACATCATGCAGATACCATCTAACTCCAACAAAGAATCAACTAATAAGACGTCTTACCATATTTGGTGTCGGTCGACAGGAAGACGTGTGATCTCTGGGAATGTTTTTTCTTGAAAAATTCTACATAGCATTAGATTTACAGAATCGAAGAATAGGTATGGCGCCGTCCAAGTGAACATGATAAATGGAAATTTATAGTCGTACAATCATTTCCAATGTAACTTACATTGTAATAAAATTGTCTTAATATACGTAAGGATTATTACCATACCATAAAGAACAATAATGATAATAATAATAATAATAATAATAATAATAATAATAATAATAATAATAATAATAATAATATTGTCCTTCCAACGTCCTGCAAATTCACCCAGGCCACTCTCATTAGTCTCTTTCTTACTTATTGGCTTTTAAGAAACCCAGAGGTTCATTGCAACCCTCACATAAGCTCGCCATCGGTCCCTATCTTCAGCAAGATTAATCCAATCCCTACCATCATATCCCACCTCCCTCAAATCCATTTTAATATTATCTCCCCAACTACGCCTCGGCCTCTCCAAAGGTCTTTTTCCTTCCGGCCTCCCAACTAATACTCTATATGCATTTCTGGATTCACCAATACGTGCTATAAGCCTTGCCCATCTCAAACGTCTGGATTTAATGTTCCTAATTGTATCAGTTGAAGAATACAATACGTGCAGTTCTGCGTTGTGTAACTTTCTCAATTCTCCTGTAACTTCATTCCTCTTAGCCCCAAGTATTTTCCTAAGCATCTTATTCTCAAACACCCTTAACCTCTGTTCCTCTCTCAAAGTGAAAGTCCATTACATTCTCCATTATTAAATCCACAACTCTTGTATGACTTGCTGGTAATTTCTCTATGAACTTATAACCAATTAATAATTACTTAAATGCCAGTAAAGGTGATAATTATAAAATGTAATTATTAATATTGTACCATGTTATAAATTGTTAGTGTTCCTTGTCCATTTCTGTACTAACGTCTTCTCTTTAAGTGCGACAGGGGTGAGGGAAGGATCAAAGTGATTGTGCAATGTCGTACCTTCGCTGTATAAGACACGCCCTAATTTTAAGACGTATTTTGAGGGCGAAAATGTGGGTCTTATAATCTGACAAATTTGGTAAATATGACACGATAGACGAAATGCTTGGGGGGTCCGCATCCACTTTGCTCGTTAAGGCTGGTTCACAATAAACCGGGAACGGAAACGAGAACGGAAATAATGTTAAAATAAATGTATTTAATGTGAGCATTCACAATAGTTAATTCTGAATGCTCACATTTAAATACATTAATTTTAACAATATTTCTGTTCTCGTTGTCGTTTCCGTTTCCAGTTTATTGTGAATCAGCCTTTACAAATCTTATAGAATCTGCACGGGAATTGATTCAGTAATTATTTACATACTACTGTTTTAATTGCAGTGGCCATAAGATAATGATATGGCGATACTGAAGATTAGCTGCAATGAGAATGATAGAGGAAACAGGAGTACTTCAATGAAACCTCGTCTATTACAAATGTTGCCAGGATTTACCTGATATCGATAGTAATTCATTATTATTTAGCTTATATACTTTTTAAACTGTAGTAGTCACTGTAAGGTCAGGGCTCAGAAATCAATAAGCAAAACTTCTGACTCCGACTTCGATTACGACTCGATACTCGATACCGATTCCAACTTCAATTTCGATTCAATTCTCGCTTCGACTCCAGTTTCAAGCCCACTGAGATTACGATTTCAATTCTTCTATGACTCCGGCACTGTTTTCGATTCCAGTGAAGTTCGACTTCGTTAACTATTGCGATACTAACTACTTACGTCTCCGAATTCGTTTGTGACTCCGAATCTAACAGCGATTTTGACTCTGACTCTGATTCAATTACTGCTCCGAGTTCGACTCTGACTTCAAATCTGACATCAACTTTATCTGTGATTAAAACTTTAGCTCCGACTTCTATTCTGACTCCGATACCGAGTAGGGTGTCTCTGTCTTTGACTCCGATTTCGACTCTAGTTTCGACAACAATTTCGAATTGAACTGTGATTCGGACTTACAATTCGATTCGGTCTACGGTTCTGACTCAAATTACTCCAGTTTCGACTTCAACAACGACTGTGAACCCGATTCCAACATAACCTATGATTCGTTTCTGACTCCGATTGTGACTCGGGCTCCGGCTTAGGTTCTGGTGAACCTACTATAATATTAAATGACGTACAAGTTGTTTAATCGTTATTACTGCAATCACCACCCTATTTTCTACATTTTTAACTTACATTATAATATAAATTTAATGGTTATTATTTTCTACAGTAGAAATAGGTTCGTAAAGTGCGGGGGGGGGGGAATTGTAGATTATTATTAGCGTTCCAATTTGTCACTGAACTTTCTATAAGTGGACACCAGGATCACGAGGTAACCAAAGCCATAATACAGCTTCTACCACAAGTTTAAGAACATCCCTTCAAAAGAGATATTTCACTCCTGAGTTATCTTCATACAGGGAACAAATGAAGGGTTCAGAGCCATAGTGGGCCAAGCGCCATTTATTATAAACGGAGGAAGCAAGGGTTAAAGTTAAGTGAATGCCATAGTTTAATGAAGATTGACATATCATTTAGTTTTAACGTGTATACGTTATATACTTGGTATATGTTTCAAGTGAATTATTATGGTAATAACTTCAATTTAACCCTTGTTTTCTACGAAATGGCGCTTGGTCCACTATGGTTCTGAACCCTTCAAATGCTTGTGAAAAATGAAGTTTTTACGTTAAATCCAATCTCTCTATTTTTCAAACTGTAGATCATATAACATTTTTTTATTATGAACATTTATTGGAAACTTACATTTTTTGTAGGAAAAATTAATTACTTCAGAATGAGAGTAATGAGACCAATGGGTTTAGGAGCAGAGTTAGATATATCTGAAAATTTTCTTGTGCAATTATCACCTTTTATTTTAAAAATTTGTGACAGCTCGTTTACGCATTGTAATCCAGGTTTTTTCTTCCTCTTATTTAGGAAAAATTGCCAGTTTCTAAAATTCTCTTGAGTTTAAAATTTGCGGCAAATTGGTCAGGGACCGCCGCTACCATTTACATCATAACAATGGGAGTTAGTAAAAACTTGTAAATCACCTTATTCCCTCCATTTTTAGTAAACATTTACGGAGTTACAAGTAGGGAAAGGTTAGATTTATTCCTTCAAAAAAAAAAAAAAAAAAGTGAAAATGGGTCAAAATTAACAGCGTATGGACATGAAGTGACAGATTATTGTAAAGTGGAAGATGACTTGACTATTATAATATTAAATGACATACAAAGTATTTCATTCCTACTACTGGAATCATCACCCTACTTTCTACATTTTTAACTTACATTTTAATACAAATTTATTGGTACTATTTTTATACAGTCATTGATAAGAGTAGGCTATGAGTTCAGAATCCTTTCAGAACTTATTTCCCTCACAATAATTTTATCATACATTGATACATCACACATGATATTTCAAATTATATAAAAGTGCTGACAAACTGTCCTTATTAAAAACTAAAAAATAACCACCCGAAAATAAGTTCTATACAAAATTAAAAAAAAATAAACATATAATTTATTATGTTTATGAAAAGGAATTACTATAAATTAAACTACCAATTCATATTAATATTTTCTTTAAAAGTTTGGAATAAAATTTGTAAAATTAAATAAATTGAGATTTGAATAATTTAATACAGCCGTTGTTAAATGCAGAAGTTGCATCTTTTGTCAATGTTTGAGCATTTGAAAATGGTTTACTTTTAATGTAATTATTAAAAGTAGTAACTTTTAAAATACTGCTCATAACAGCCCATTTTAACACGACCACTTACTACTAATGTAATTTAATTTGTCATACAATTTAAGTAAGTATTTAAATTCTTCACAACTCTACACCCACCTCCCTTCCCTCCCACTTCAGTTACCTATCATCATATCACAATCTCTACACACGCACGCAAAGTAGTTGCATACTAACCATACCAACACATACGACATCAACATATTCATCGTTCACAATCTCGCTATGGCGCTTGTGGAATACCCTACCCAGTAACATTAGAGACTACCGAAATTTAACATTATTAAAAAACAAACTTAGAAGCGTCTTCTTAGTGAGTAGAGTACGATGCAGTAAACTGAATATTTTAACTTCATTGTAAATGTTGCTCTTAAAATAATTTGTACAATAACTTTCTTATTTTAGATGTTTAATAAGTTATTTAGATTTTTAATCACTAAATATATTAGGCAATTAATATATTATTATATTAGTACCTTTTGTGCCTATTGTCAATTCCTTTTCGTACTGTTATTTGTTTCCATCCTCTCTTTTTGCATTTGTGTTACCTGTTTTTGTATGTATGTATGTATGTATGTATGTATGTATGTATGTATGTACTGTATGTATGTATGTATGTATTAACACTACAATTGGGTATACACGCGGTGGAAGTGATGTATAATATACAATAATAACATTATAATCATTTGATTAATAAAATTTACAATAATTATTACAGCAATAAAAATAAAATAAACGTAAATTTAATTCTAACTATAATGAAATAGATGCAATAAACCTAGGACTATAAATGAAAACTATGCTATATTAACGCCTACAATAAGCAAAAGTAAACCCAACTTATAAGTACTTCTATTAAACCCAACTATTACCAACTTAAGTAATTACATATCACCTTAATTAATTACATATCATCTTAATTAATTACATATCAACTTAATTAAGTACATGACACAACTTAGATAATTACACTGCACCTACAAGTTACACTGCATACTGTATCTGTACGCTTATTTATTTTTTATTTGCTTCTCTGTTCGTTTGTTTTTTCTTTTATTCTTTTTTTTTTTTTTTGTATTTGCATTTCCGGTGGTGTGATAGAGAATTTCTGATGGCCTTAATTCCATCAGATTAAATAAATAAATAAATAATACTAGTTAATTACTATTTTTAATCTTAAACTCGAGGAGGGGTAGGAATTACCCTCTGTTCCCCCTAATGATGATGATAGAGGTACTGGTGGTTGTACTGTTGGTAGGGGAAAAATCCTGAGACTGGCTATCTCAATACCGTTTCTGTTCAGTACAAACCGCATTTTGTGTCGCCATGCCTTGAACCTGGCTCTCTGACTGCTTTCTCCATATGAAGCAACAGCTTACAAAGTCTCGTATTTGTTGTGGGAGCCATCATCCTCTCGAGGTGAAGTCGCTCAGCCTGTCTATTACAGGTGACCTCTTCACATTCCACCTTTTTTTCCCCGTGCACTTAAAAAGTTCTTGCTGTAACTCGTTTGATTGCAGACACTATCAAGAGCATTTTAAATTCATTGAATTTTTCTCCTCTCTCCTGGCCGTGTTTGCTGGAGGAGCAACAGGTGATGGGTGCGCATGCCCAACCCCTCGTCGGCCCCTTCCTCCATTCTCTCTCTTTTGTGTTCGTTCCGTCCGAAACTTTTTTCTTACACTCCCGCCACTTGGTTGAATGAAGTGAGGTAGTCCGCCCGTGAAGGGGCGCGCGGGGCTCGGGGTGGGGTTGGTTTGCACGAGAGAGAGAAAAATTGGGGGACTTGTCTGAACAGAGTGCATAGAACAGAAGGGAAAAAGCTTGGGAAGTAGGTTACTAGGGGGTGAGAGGGTGAAGATACTCGGATCTTTCTTTATATAGGCCTACGGTGAAAAAAAAAAAAGGAACATGGTATTTACTTGCTCATCGCGCGTTTGAGAGCTCTCTTTTTTACGATCCTTCCGCACTACCTACGAGTTTTATCGAGTTACACGTGGGTTCTTAAAGATTTTAAAGATGCGACGAGCTGGAAGGGTTGCGAGAGATGTCGTACGCTTTTACATATCGCATTGCGTTACAACGGACAGGACAGACTCTCAAGTTCCAAGCTGTCCTAGTCCCCTGAATAACAGAATCAAAACTCTTAAATGAAAGGACTTCCTGCTGGGATGCCTCTATCCGTACCTATTATCACATCGATGCCATAGAAGAATATACCTATCATGCGGTGTCGACTCTTCCAGGGGAATCTGCCTCTAGCAGGGAAGATTTGAATCGGAACCTTAGAGTCGAAAGAAATCCCCCGAAGATTCGAAGTCCATCGAATGTAACGACTCATTCCGCATTTTCCTTGATCGATCTATAGCCCTTATTCCTTTCGGTTTATAACTTATTTGCAATAAATTTTAATTAGTGCTGTTGATTGATCAAAATATTTAACCGATTAACTATTTGAATTGTATCGAGTAATCGATAGACTAGGTCACTGATCGAGTTGAAAAAAATGTTTTAATGCACTGTAATACACAGATATTGTTAAATTTAACTTGTGTTAGGTGATAAGCATAAATGTTATATATCTGTATTATATTGTATCGTTATATTACAAAACAACTATTTTAATTACTTACTAACATATTTATTATGAGGCTTATAATTTATTGTGTCAATTTCTCCGTGAATTTTTGAGACAAACATAAATAACAAAAAATATGAAGACACACCTAGTTAATTCTGCTTCATCTACGATTTTAAACTTGTGAATGCATTCACATGCTCCGAATTAAGTACCGCTCTAAGTTTAATAACAATGTTTCCTGCATCACTAAACACGAAAAAACTTTTTTTCTGTCAAGCACTTCTCCTGATCGTTCAATGTAAATCCAAACGTTTCACCGAGTTTACCTCTCAAATTTTCATATGGCATAATGGAGTCTACACTTTCCACAAACCAAAGAAAACTTATGTTTTTCTTTATCAAACTAAACACACAACCTTCATATACAAACTCAGTACAGAAATCGCAAAAGTAGCTGTACTTTTGCTTGGTCGAATTACCAGATTTTAGAAAGAGAAGAAGGTAGTTACGCTTTCACTTGCACTCAGTGTAGACATGGCTATTTTATAAGGGATGAGGGGGACGAATCCCAGAAAATATGTATTTCATATGCTAGGAAGAAGAGCTGACAACAAGGTGGAAGTTTTCTTGGAAAATCATAAAACTTAATAAGGGTTTCGTATTGTGTTTCAACTTTCAATAAAGGTAGACTAGGTCACTGTCCTCATATCCCCATCAGAAGCGTTTATGCAAAGATTAATATCAACTACAACCGATTAATTTTAATCAACTCGATTATTGGATTAAATATTTTTGACCGATTAATCTTACAACAGAAATTGATCGATTAATCGATTAAATCCTACAACACTAATTTTAATGTAGTAAGCTTACTACGTTCTTGTATTCGGTTCGGTAAGTCAACAACCTCTTGGTAACGATTACCAAAATAGTGTTATATTAAATCGTTTATAACTTTTGAACCAATAAATACAGCGAAACAAAAAAATCATACCATCGTGTAGACAAAGGAGTTCCATAACCGTACACTTCCGTATGAAACCGGTTGGATCGTCAAGGCCGGCGGAACGGATGAGACAAAACATGCCTCGAAAACTGCGTTCCGGCTGCAATTCCATCCATCAGAACTCAACCGATCCGGATGTTTGAGTTATCAATCGATCGATCGAGTGCGACTACTAAATAAACGAGAAAACATTGATCTGCGATAAATTTCACCCTTAACTTTCAGATAGTAGTCGTGAAAATCTGCTAACTTTAAAGTCTCAAATTTCAAATGTTGAGAGAATACAAAAGTGTAGACGAATACAAGAGACGACTGAAAGAGCACAAGAAGGCTCATAGGACTCTGTGGCTATAGAACGGCGAGACGTATTACGGTAGTCGCCTACATAAGCTCAAATAGTGAACCTGTGTTCTATTAGACTGTAACCATAGTCTGTAAACCATTTATTATTTTAATAGACAAAACAAAATTCGAACATTTCTTTCGTCAATTTTATTTCTCCCAGAACCGCCCTCGCTGACAAACGTGGTTCTACGTCCATAAACACTTCTTGTACTTCGGTGCACTTCACTAGTTAGATATTACTGTTTTTAAGTCTGTTTTGATGCCTCCTCTACATGTCCATGCTAATTTTGTCTACAGTTTTAACGTTTACGTACCAACCTCAAATACACACAAAATATAGGCTTAAGTCACACTGGCGCTTAACATTCTTAAAGGTCAATAACTTAGTACCTGTAAAAGACAAACACACATTCATAAATATATACATATAATTACATACAACTATAAGGTAAATAGAAGCTTTCTATTTAAGCCATTTATTTTATTCCATAATGAATATTTAAACCCCAAGAAATGTAACGAGTTCAGAACTATCAGTCTGATATCGCACTAGGCGAAAATTATCCAGCGAATATTGAATCGACGTTTATATTCTAAGATGAAAGGTCAATTGGAAGAACAGCAGTTTGGCTTCAGGAAGGGAAATGTTACGGAAGATACAATTGGGCTGCTACGAACAATCGGCGAAAGATACATAGAAAAAAATAAAGAAGTGTATAAGATCCATTCACCTCACGTTATTTCAATAAATGAAGCCGCTATCTCTAGGCGAATAACGTGGAAGCGAACGAAGTTTACTGTAGGGCTAGTTCGGTGTTAAAATATGCCATCTCGTTTGAGATTTACCGCTGTGGACGATATTCATCTAGGCCTATTTGGAACAGCTCAAAACTCACTATTTATTCAAAATCTTAAGCGGTGAAAACATTTTTTAAACAGATTTGAAATCAAAAGAAAGATTTGTATAGGAAGCAACCATTCTTTCTCTTTTAACAAAGTTGAGTATGGTTGAGTCCAAGCGAAAACGCTCGTTCAACTCACCGTAATTCGGGAACCAGTAAAGATTTTTAGTAGCGATTACTTTCAAAAAATAATATTAATTCTTTCTCAACATTTCTCTCGCTTTCTCCCCACAATTTAAAATAAAAAAAAAGTTAGCCGCTTACCAACTTTGGAAGGCGTAAATGTCTATTTTGAAAATATCATTTCTAAGTTAGAATTTTTTCTCACTTTTCGAAGAAGATTTTGGTTTCGAATTTCTTTCTGTGCTTTCCTTAAACATTGATCTATTAATAAAAAAAATACAGCGCGATTGATCATCGTAGGAGCTACGACATGATAGATGTATAACGGAGCGCGAAGTATCATCCTCGTTTGCTATTGCAACATGCAACGAAAGATCCAAAAGGTCGGCTGTGCACCGATCCCTTACGATTCTTTCTGAAGTTTTACGAACTTTAATATGCGTCACCAAATACGTCACTCCTGACGTCAACATTGCGTTAACCGTTTAGAGCTCTAAGGGGTACGAAAGCTCTTTACAGTAAAACCTTAGATTGCGAGCATAATTCGTTTCCAAAACGTGCTCTTAATCCAAAACAGTCGCATATCAAAGGGACTTTCTCCATAAAAACAATGCAGACTCAGATTAATTCGTTTCACAACCTTTTATTCATATAAAATAGGTCATAATTTAGGTAAAATTCAATACAAAGCAATGGTGCAACACAAATTACTCTACTGTATTTTGTTTTTGAGTGTCTTTTATCTGCTTTACTGCTTAGTAAACTTCTTGAACATGAACGGTCTTGCTAATAAAAACTCTATATACAGACGTTTATACAATGAGTAGCTCATTTATAAGTCGTGTGCAAATTCCTTACTAATAATCACTACATACGTCGTGTATAACTGTATAATTGTTACACAGCTACGTCATAGTTTCGTCATTACTTCATTACGAAAGGTAATAGAATATCTTAGATTCTCTATTGCATTCGGTAGAGTGCTCTAGTGTGCCGTGTTAAGTATCGACAGTACAACTGGACCTGATCGATTACCACACTATATTTTGGTCAAGAGTACAAGCTACAGGAATATTATTCTTATTATTTTGTGCTCTCTGGTTTGTTCTTCTGTGGTTACAAGGCAACCATCATCATAAAATGACAGTCGATACGAACAACTGTTAGAGGAGCGGCCATTTTTCTCTATATACAACGCTTAAACAAGCAATTCCCATTGTATAGTTACCGACTGTTTATACATCCATTGCTTATGCATGGTTTATTAATAACGTTTTCTATCTCAACTCTGCATAAGTCTCGTATAAAACTATACACGGTTTATTAGTAAGACCGTTAAAGAAAATATTTTCACTATCACTAACGAAATCACTTCTGATTGCTTGACTGACTGGAAGCTTTTGCTTTGACTAAGAACCTATCCAATGACACCTGCTTTTGCCTAGTTTTGAGGATTTTGCGGAAATGTGACATTGCGTTGTCGTTAAACATATTTATCGAACGCACTGCTACAACCTTATCAATGTGGTGAATTTGAACAAAATTTGTACAACTTGCCATTTTTTACACGCCTCTTTAATCTCATTTGAAGCTAGGATTTCGTCCGCTCTTTTCTCCTCATCCTCCTCAGACGGGATCACCTCCATTGCCTCTTGCTGTTGCTCGCAAACGAAGCAAGTTAGCCTACGTACAAATCATGCTGTTCGTATTGGAAAACATCGCTTGTTTATCAAACAAAAATGTTTCCTGATTGTTCACTCATTTTGCAAAACACTCGCAAACCAAGTTACTCGTAATCCAAGGTTTTACTGTACTTTGCTGTATTGCCCCAATCTACTACATCAATAGGCTTGAGCGTGCTATTCACTGTTAAATCTCTAACCGTTGAGTGGTCAGACCTACACCTTATACACAGGCAGTCCAAGTTTTGAGGCCCTGTCAGGTCTGGGATCCTTCATTGAGAAATCCGTAGTGACACTAATAGCTGATGACATAGTCGCAGTTGAAGTTTTACTCGTGGTTGTCCATTTTCCTCATGTTATGAATCAACGTCATTAACTCCGGTCTCCATATCACTAGCATTTTATAGCATTCCCCGATCGCGGACTGCGAAGCCCAGAGAGGCTGGTTCAGACACCATTGGGATTGCAGGCTTACAACCCGAATACACGGCAAACCTTAGCATAGTCATTTGGTGTAGGTTGGCAATGCATCTAGCTGGGGAAATAGTAAAGTAGACCAGGAATATTTTCTGTGCTGAAAGGCAGGAAATTGATCGAATGCCTAATTGCGTTGAAACGGTTATGCTTCTGTTCCTGATAGGTATTGTGAGCATGAATGGAATTTTAAGGATATTTCGGATTCGAAATACAATTTTGATATTTCTTTTCATTTCTGTCTTCATACTCCCCGCATTTAAATTTAAGAAGACAGAGCCTTTTAACTTACCATTTCACCATCACTTAGGCCTAATCTTTTCCAAGTCTCGAGAAAACAATGCAATTAATAGTCGAAACGATTTACACATCAATATACCGCTAGTGAGTTGTTTGAAATTGTGAAGAAGGATAATATGTCATTACAGAGAATTGTGTTCATTGCAAATTAATACCACAATTACGTAATTTAAAATTATATCATGTTAAATTTAGGGGAGACTTGCGTTGCCTAAATTGTACCACCGTCTTGAAAATTAGTTCCTTGATAAGTGTTGTCATCTACGTCAAACATTGTGAACTATATCTACAAATATGCCATTTTATGAGAGACGAAGCCTGTGGGTTGTCAGTTCTATAGCCCTGGTGGGTTGTGTTGTGCAGACGTGAAGTGAAAAAACTTGTTTTAGGTAGTTTCAATCTAGTTTTTGCGCTACCTGGCTACAACAATTACTTCCGAAAGGTAAGTGGAAGTCCACAATGGTATATATTATTTAAAACTACATTTATATATTGTAATTGTCATTAAGTTACAGACTTTTGTTAGAAACCGTTAAGCAGCAAGAATTTAACAAAGAAAACATGGTGAGGTTGCGTATTTTGTACCGGCTTCAGTTTCCTATAATGTACCGGTACAATATAGGGAACTTTCATTATATATGTTTGAAATTATAGTGACGTATGAAAAAAACATGCCTAATTTAAATCAGCAATTATAATTTATTAACTTCTAATCATTTCAATATGAATAT
Source organism: Periplaneta americana (assembly GCF_040183065.1). Classification (NCBI taxonomy): domain Eukaryota; kingdom Metazoa; phylum Arthropoda; class Insecta; order Blattodea; family Blattidae; genus Periplaneta; species Periplaneta americana. Next base: position 96,185,372 of record NC_091128.1, read on the forward strand.
AATACTGTAGTTTTTATTTTTAGGAAATAAAACACATTCAATTCTGAATTTAAAATAGTCATGTCAGACGTTTCATTACAAATAATAAAAATTACTGTGACATAAAATTAGCAGAAATTGAAAATGAACTTGAAAATCACATTCTAAAGTTTGGATAAATGATATTTGGATTAACTCCAACAGATGTTAGGAAACTTGCTTTTGATATAGCTCAGAGAAAAGGACTGCCACGTAATTTCAATCGTGAAAAGGACCAAGCATTGAAGAATTGTATTATGCACAGCCTATCTGAAGAGGCATTCCAAATTGTATAGGCAGATAGAGGCAACATTCATGGCTCGAGCGAAAGGGTTCAACAAGGAAAGTGTCTATGAATTCTTCGATCTGCTGGAAAACATTAGTGAAAGATACAAATTGGAATCAAGGAGAATTTTCAATGTGGGCGAAAGCGGCTTCTCTACAGTACAGAAGACACAGAAAATCGTAGCGAGGAAAGGCAAGAAAGAAGTGGGTGTGACATCGAGCGGAAAAAAAGGAGTGAATACAACGATGTGCCAGTGCATCTGGTCAAAATGTTCCCCCCATGATTATGATGTCTGTTGGTGCTCCACCGGTCATTATTATTACAGTTTCAGAAACTGGCTACATCAACTCTGAATTGTTTGTCAAATGGATGCAACAATTCATTTCCTCCGTCCGTCCTACCAAAGAAAGGCCAGTATTGCTGTTGTTTGATGGACACACCATCCACAGCAAGAACTTTGATGCCCTGATGTATGTGGTACAATTTAGGAACCCAATGGTACAATTTAGGAAACCAGTTGCCTAATTTGTACTCATTGCAGACATTTAGAAAACTGAACGTCATGACTTTATGTTAACTTGAAGTAAACTTTTCTTTTTAGGAAAATCCTCCCAACATACCAGGAATTAAGATGTCGCTATTGAAATGATTCAACATTTGTCAGTTAAAATTAGAAATAATAAAATGTGTAAAATGGTACAAATAAGGCAACTCTCGCCTACTAGGTATTTCTGTTTCTATATTTTCCGCATGTATTAGTCATCCTCCATTTATGTACGAATAATAACCTTTTGATATTAAATTAAAAAGCGTAATATTTAGTTAAGCTTTTGCACGTTAACAAATGCTTCACGTCAATCTTTTCCAAGTTCGTCTGATACCGAAATCACAGATCTATAGCGAGTGTTTTAAATATACAGGGCTTTCATTTCAAAACTTCCCATCTAAATAACCAATTATTTAAATTTAATTAAATTTAAACAAAAACATGTCAATTTAGATATTGAGAGGGAACTCTGAAACCAAGCTTAATTTCATTTTAGATTTCACCCCCACCCCAGCTTACCCACTTTGAACTTTCAAACGACACCCCTATATTTTTATACTTAAATATGAAAGAGTATTCAATTGTGTATACACCTCATTAATTTGTCCTTGCATCTTTTGTTTTCCATCATCGCCTGGCAACCTGGATTGATATTGTTGATTAGAGCTGAAGATAATAAAGCTACAAAAATTTATTGAGCATTTCATGTAAGAGTTGTGTTTGTGTATTACATTTTAAAATGGTGTATACCCTCCAAGAGAGAACATAAATCATCCTTATTGATTAAATGTAGGAAATTACAGAAAAAAGCTGTGTTTTCATCCTACAATCAAGTGATAATAACAAGAATCCAGGTTGCCAAGCGATGATAGAAAACAAAAGATGCGAAAAAGAATTTTCATTGGAAGATGATGTGAGGAATAAAAATTTGAATGTTTAATTTTAAAGTAGGTGGTTTCAGAATGGGGGGGAGGTGATATTTTATACATTTAGTTAAGCATTTCGTCACCTAGTGGATATATAGAGTAACTAGTTATTATTTTCGCCACTTGGTGCGCTGCTAGATGTATGGTGTAATTAGTTATCCTTGGAAAAACAGGTGGCAGCAAGATCAGTTTCTACATTAGCACCTCTAACGTTTGAAACGGGAAAGCCAATAAGTTTCGTATCCTATATTCATTCATGGTAAAGCACTGACTTGTCAACTGAAATACAATGTTCATTTTATCCTTCCTTCTGCCTCAAATTTTCTACGATATTCTGTTTTTAGAATTACTTCTGTAATGTATAAATAAAATGCTTCTTGAATTATAAAATAAGGTTATATGCCTTACTAGTGTTTCAATATTATCAGCTTACCGGAAATCACCCGCTTTTCACTGACTACATTCCGTCGGCTATGATTCTGCACAGAATCATTACAAGTTTTTCAACTAGTGCTCCGCAGACCATAGCTGGAGAACGCTGGAATTGACTACCGTACTGTGAAGCAAACTTCATAACTGTACAAGTAGCTTTCAGGTACAGACCATAAAGGAATAAGATGCGCTATCGGCAATTGTAGCCTTAACATAGTTCCCTTTTCTTGCTCAGTTTGTAATATTGATTCTATTATATTTCACGTCCTCATGTCTGCTACATGTAACACCTCTCGGTCGCACGACAGAACGGCGGATCCCAGACACACACGCGACTGACAACCGAAAAATGACTTCCGTCATATTTTGTACTGTATTTCCAGAGGCATGAAGAGGGGTTTGGAGGGCTAAGAGTCTATATTTACTTGCAGTAGGAAACAAAAGGTATGTTAAAAGTAGGATGGGAGGGGCAGCAATGTTTCATTCCAGCCTGTCGTTCCGTCGAGGCGGTTACTAAGCAGCAATACACAGTCATATTTCACTTGTCACAGCAACCCTTCCATCAGTGTCAAGTCATCAATCGTTCTGAACGGAAATATGTCTTCGTCGTCTGCCTTCTCCATATACCTCTCCTGTGTTGTGTTTTTCAAAGTCTTGGACAATTGATTGATGGTTATCGACTGTGCCGGGGGACAACTAACCTCGTTTCCCTCGTCGGAAAGTTTCAAGGTAATGAAGAAACAGTCTGTAATGCATTTAAATCGGTACTACGTTCTACATAATACAACACCTTAATTGTAATTATATTAATATTGTTAGTAAATGACAACATTATTAGAGCGTAATTCTATCTATTCATCTTTAATTCATTATATCTGCCATTAATTTACGGATCCTTGTGGTCATCCTTAATTAAGACGGGACGATCTATCTATCTATCTATCTATCTATCTATCTATCTATCTATCTATCTATCTATCTATCTGTCTGTCTGTCTGTCTGTCTGTCTGTCTGTCTGTCTGTCTGTCCGTCCGTCCGTCCGTCCGTCCGTCCGTCCGTCCATCCATCCATCCATCCATCCATCCATCCATCCATCCATCCATCCATCCATCCATCCATCCATCCATCCATCCATCTATCTATCTATCTATCTATCTATCTATCTATCTATCTATCTATCTATCTATCTATCTATCTATCTATCTATTCATCTTTAATTCATTATATCTGCCATTAATTTACGGATCCTTGTGGTCATCCTTAATTAAGACCGGACGATCTATCTATCTATCTATCTATCTATCTATCTATCTATCTATCTATCTATCTATCTATCTATCTATCTATCTATCTATCTATCTATCTATCTATCTATCTATCTGTCTGTCTGTCTGTCTGTCTGTCCGTCCGTCCGTCCGTCCATCCATCCATCCATCCATCCATCCATCCATCCATCTATCTATCTATCTATCTATCCATCTATCTATCTATCTATCTATCTATCTATCTATCTGTCTGTCTCTGTCTCTGCCTGCCTGCCTGCCTGTTCACCCATCTATCCTTCCATCCATCCATCTACCTGTCTTTCTGTCCCTCCATCTATCCTTCTGCCCGCCCCTCGGTCTGCCAGCCTGCTCGTCCTATCTATCCTATCCTACCTAGCCTCGTCTAACCTAGCATGGTCTAGCTTGGCCTATTCAAGTCTATCTTACCCTATTTTATTTCATCCTATCCTTTCCCATTTTATCTTACTCTATCTAGTTTTATCTAGTCTTATTTAGTATTATTCAGTCTTATCTAATCTGATCTAATCTCAAACCTGATATATCATCTCAGGTAATGTAAGCTCATCTAATTTTATCTAATCTAATCTATTTCCAATATTATCTATATCTAATCTATGTAATCTTATCTATAACTAATCTGCCTGCCTGCCTATCTGTCAATTATCCACCCATCATCTATCTACTCTGTCTGGCCCATCCTACACTCCTCTTTGTTTCTATGCCTCATAGTGTTTCTCTCAGTCTTTCTTGGTACGTATGGTATTCCTTCTTCATTTTTGACTACGTTTACCTTTTATTCTATTTCCTATATTTTTTCTTTCTTCCTTCTTCCTCTTTTCTTACGTTATGTTTCTTTTTTGTACTTTTCTTCCTATTTGTCGTTCTTTCACATTCACCTTTTATTTTTGCATTTTCCATCTTTTATTTGTATCTTTTTACATTTATTGCTCTATTTTTTTCTCAGCATTTCTATATTTTTTTCTTCCTTTGTCTTGATGCCTTCCCTCTTCCTCAATTTTCGTCCTCCTTTCTTTTTCTGAACACAGTCTGTATCAATGTCTGTCTCATAGAACTAAGAATTTACCACATGAATATAAACGTCAAGTAGGGCCAGTTCACCATTTAGCAGCAACATAAATCAACAAATATCTTGCTATAGACCTAACAAAGCTTTAAAACCATAATTTGTTTCTTTATATAATCACTAAGACAACTGCATCAAATTTTCAATCGATGTCTAAAGATCAGTAAAATTACTTATTTTGGAAAGGTATAAATGTGGGGCTGTGAGCCATATTACATAAAGATTATGTTTTTCAGGTCGTGATTTTTTAATATAGGTGTGATGAAATTCAGTAGCATATTGCGTAGTAGCTCTTCCCGTTTACTGATATAGTCTCTACTACTCCATTGTTTTCTTCTTCGAAGAAATATGGACCAATAATGAATTGTGAAGTAAAGCCATTTCACACACTCACTTTCAAATCATGAAGAGCAAGTGGCATTAAAACCTCGAGGTCATTTTCAGACAAAATCTTGCGATTATATGTTTCACCTCTCCCATTAAGAAAGAAGTGTGCTACGTCTGTCCAGAGAACTGCGTCCAGCAAATTTTATTTCGTTGAATCTCTGCTTGTACAAATAAAGCAAAACCATACATTTCCTGCTTGTCATTTCTTTTCGAGTGTGAACACAGGTTTTAGTTTATATTGATACAGATTTAGATGTTTTCTTAGAATTCTCCAAACTCTGCTATAGCTCATTTGAAGATGCTGGACACCTGATTAACACTGCTAATTCCATAATAATTATTTCTACATATTATTTCATTACTTGTCTGAAGCAACTCAGTAGCATTCATTCATTCACAGTGTTCTGCCCAAAGGCAGGCCTTTCACCGCAAACCCAACATTCTCCAATATTTCCTATTTTCTACCTTCTTCTTAGTCTCCGTATATGATCCATATATCTTATGTCGTCTATCATCTGATATCTTCTCAACCAGTGACCCACCCGATTCCTTTTTCTCTTTCTGATCAGTTTCAGCATCATTCTTTCTAAACCCACTCTTTCCAACACAGCTTCGTTTCTTATTCTCTCTGTCCATTTTACACGCTCCATCCTTCTCCATATCCACATTTCAAATGCTTCTCTTTTTTGTTTTTACTTGGTTATTTAACGACGCTGTATCAACTACAAGGTTATTTAACGTGGTTGAGTTTGATGATAGCGAGATGATATTTGGCGATATGAGGCCGATAATTCGCCATAGATTACCTGACATTTGCGTTACGATTGGGGAAAACCTCGGAAAAACCAACCAGGTAATCAGGCCAAGCGGGGATCGAACCCCCGCCCGAGTGCAACTCCGGATCGGGAGGAAAGTGTCTTAGCCGACTGAACTACGCCGGCGGATTTGAAATGTTTCTAGTCGCTTCTCTTTACTTCGTCGTAATATCCATGTTCCTGCTTCATACAATGCTACACTCTACACACACAGCACTTCACTACTCTCTTCCTTAGTTCTTTCTCCAGAGATCCGCAGAAGATGCTCCTTTTTCTATTAAAAACTTTCTTTGCCATTGTTATTCTTCTTTTGACTTCTTGGCAGCAGCTCATGTTACTGCTTAGGGGGGAGTCGGGTAGTATCGGACATCGGGTAATATCGGACAGTGAGTTTCTTTCATCTACCACAAGATGATAGTACCTGATTGACATGGTTACGTTTCTGTGATGTCGCTTAGAGAAACGTAACCATGTCATTCAGGTACTATCATATGGTAGTAGATGAAAGAAACGCACTGTCCGATATTACCCGATGTCCGATACTACCCGACTCTCCCCTATACAAGGTGGTCCGCGGGAAATAGTACATTTTTTATTCGTAATTATGCAGTTAATAATGGATTCTTCCATCAATTGTTTTTCCCAAACAAAATAACTATTATTGCCATGTTGTTAGCCGTGAATCATTGGTCGCAGGAGATCCGTGCCAGGGCAGTGGATGCATATATTCGTGGAAATAGTGTTATTTTCGCGCAGCGTGAGTTACGACATGGAGAGAACCGTCATCACCGTGTTCCGAACAGAAGGACGATGTCTAGGTGGGTGAAACAGTGGAGAAAAAATGGTTCAGTCGTGAATACGAAACATGAGGGGCTGCGGAAAATAGCTGGTACGCCTGAAAATATCCAACGTGTCCGCATGGCTCTGCAAAGCCCGCAGAGATCAGTTCGTCGCCATACAAGGACATTACGCATGTCTCGCACTTTCCTGCGTAGGATTGTGAAGTCTGACTTGAAGTTCCATCCTTACAGATTACAGGTGTGTCAAGAGCTGCGGCCGGAAGATAGACAGAATAGGTTACAATTCTGCATAGCATTTCTTCAAAGAGTGAAGCAAGATGAGACCATTTTTTCTGCTCTGGCATTGTCTGACGAAGCGAACTTTCACCTTAGCGGGTTCGTGAATAAGCAAATTCTTCGTTACTGTGCAGACAACTTCTTCATGAGAAACCTCTACACAGCCAAAAGGTCATACTCTAGTGGGCTATCGGAGTTTCCAATGGCATTACCGGACTTTTTTTAAGAAGAAGAAGAAGAAGAAGATGAAGAACGTTCATTCATTGTCAATGCCAAGCGGTTTAGGAACATGATAGAAAACTTTTTTGTTCAAGAACTGTTAAGAGTAAATAATCTCAACACGTTTTTCAACAAGATGGAGTTGCAGCCCACACAGCCCGTAACACGATGGCTACAGTGCGCCAGTTGTTTCCAATCGACTGATCTCGCGATTGGGAGATATCGGTTGGCCTGCGAGGTCTCCAGATCTGATAGCCCCAGACTATTTTCTTTGGGAAAGTTCTTTCTCGGCGGCTATATACTATTCGGGATTTCGAAATGGCAATCGAAGAAGAGATTCATGCCATTCCCAATGTAATTATTCAACTTGTCATGAGAAACTTCTCAGAGCGCTTGCAGCAATGTTCATCAATGACGATGGAGGCCATTTGCGGGATGTTATATTCAAGACATAAAATGGCAAGTAATGTACATCAGACTGCTGTAAACAAAATTTGTATAGTTTATGTTCTCATATTCGTATTTTTATTTTGTACTATTTCCAATGGCACATCTTCCAGTACACTCCAAGTATTTGGAGCTGTCCACTTGCTCTATTACCTCATTTAGAATTCGCAAGTTTACTTTCTTTACTTTTCTTTCTATGGCAATAATTGTCTTCGTCTTGTTGGCATTTATCTTCATTCCATAGGCCTACTGTTCACAGGTGTCATTTAGCTTCAGTTACATATCCCTTAGTATCATCACCTCTTCTGCTAACAACACCATATCATCATCAAATTTTATGCACTTTATTCTTCTTCTTCCTACTATCACTCCTCCCATGTTCTGAAAACAGTGACCTTTGGTTTTCCAGATTTCTTCTTATCAAAAGCAGAACTAGTTTTCTCAGGTCTTCCGATTAAATTCTCACAATTACGAATTGAACATGGGCGTTCTCTTAAATTGTTAAGTGTTTTAAACATTTTCATACTTTGAGAAAAACTCTTAATGAATTCATATCAACATTGGAACAATTGTAACATAACATTTAATGATAGAACCGTGGTTTAAATTTCAAAATTTTTGTAGCAAAACAAATAAAATCGTTAAAATCATCACCCTCTACATGGTTTGGACCATTACAGTTCGTTCCTTCCCATTAATCAAAATCGTCTGTTATTCAACGTTGTCTAGAACTTCCAACTTCTTTTTTCGCAGATGGCTGATAATCTAACATAATTTTTGAAAGCCTGGAATTTTGCATTATTTCTGCATAGTTCCTCCAATGTGCTTTGTTATCTTCAATTTTTTCTGTCAACTTATATATCTTCAGTTCATTTTTTTGTCTTCGCTTCGTTTATGGTTCAGTGAGGAATATCCAGAAATAGAGCGCATAAAACCTCATAATAAAATCATTAAAATGTTCATGAATAATATGGTAAGTATGAAAATGAAGAAAATAACAAATGAAAAACCTAGTTGTTTACCCAACATACCATATTCTTTTTTTTTTTTTACCTAAAAATTACAACGCTTTAAATTCTACAGGAACTCTTTAATGGTCTTACACATTGCATTTATCACCGAGGGACAAGACATTTTTTTGGCAGGAGGAATTACTTTCTTTCTTGAATTCACTATTAAGTGAGTGGATCCCAAAGATATACGAAAGTTATGGCGAGATGAGAAACTGTGCCTTCGTTCGATCTTGAACGCGGGCTTTTCTAGTCTTTGGGCTGCTATTTTGAGATCACAGCCAACACAACTCCCCACTCTCAGAGCTCGCTTCAGATTATAAAAGAAATGGGCGAAATGGGAAAGCTCGACACAAGGAAATGCTGTTATTTAATGCAAGGGATGCTGTATTGCGATCAACACTTACCTCCCTCCACCTTCCGCGTAGCGCTCTGAGTATATCGGCCCAAATTATGGACATTCTTATTACCTAGGACACGTCGACTGTCAGCATTCAGCGAATTAAAACTATGTATGAAAACGGCCTCTGACATCTCCGCCATGTCGTCACGTACGTCACTGCGGCGGGCGCTGATTCACCCGGTATGCGCACCCGGGTCTTTGACTGCTTTGTTGTGCGTACCATGACGCACTGCCAATAATATCGGCAGTATCTCTCAACCTGCGGCATGCTATAAAATTTCATTGGATCCCTCAGTTAAACATCACGAGTGCTTTTCGTTTCTTAATTACCGTTTCTTTAGAAAATGTACAGTAATTTTTAAGTAAATAAGTTCATGCGGTAGGGTGACTGGATAAAATCCTTGTGAGCATAAGATGATCCAGCGCTGCGCGAACTTTAACTGTCAATGGAATGAATGAATGAATGAACGAGTAAGTGAGAGGATGAACGGATCAATAAATGAATGAATGAACGAACGAGTGAGTGAGTGAGCGGATGAACGGATGAATGGATGAATGAATGAATGAATGAATGAATGAATGAATGAATGAATAAGCGAACGAGCGAGTGAGCGGATGAATGGATGAAAGGTTAAATGAATGAACGAACGAGCGAGTAACTGAGTGAGCGAATGAGTGAGCAGTTGAATGATGAATGAATGAATGAATAAACGAACGACCGAGTGAGTGAGTGAGCGGATGAACGGATGAATATGTGAACGGATGAATGAATGAATGATTGAACGAAGAGCGAGTGAGTTAGTGAATGAGTGAGTGAATGAGTAAGCGGTTGAATGAATGAATGAACGAACCAGCGAATGAGCGAATGGGTGAGTGAGCGGATGAACGGATGAATGAATGAATGAATGATTGAACGAAGAGCGAGTGAGTTAGTGAATGAGTAAGCGGTTGAATGAATGAATGAATGAACGAACCAGCGAATGAGCGAATGGGTGAGTGAGCGGATGAACGGATGAATAAATAAATGAATGATTGAACGAAGAGCGAGTGAGTTAGTGAATGAGTGAGTGAATGAGTAAGCGGTTGAATGAATGAATGAACGAACCAGCGAATGAGCGAATGGGTGAGTGAGCGGATGAACGGATGAATGAATGAATGAATGAATGAATGAATGAATGAATGAATGAATGAATGAATGATTGAACGAAGAGCGAGTGAGTTAGTGAATGAGTAAGCGGTTGAATGAATGAATGAACGAACCAGCGAATGAGCGAATGGGTGAGTGAGCGGATGAACGGATGAATGAATAAATGAATGATTGAACGAAGAGCGAGTGAGTTAGTGAATGAGTGAGTGAATGAGTAAGCGGTTGAATGAATGAATGAACGAACCAGCGAATGAGCGAATGGGTGAGTGAGCGGATGAACGGATGAATGAATGAATGAATGATTGAACGAAGAGCGAGTGAGTTAGTGAATGAGTGAGTCAATGAGTAAGCGGTTGAATGAATGAATGAACGAACCAGCGAATGAGCGAATGGGTAAGTGAGCGGATGAACGGATGAATGAATAAATGAATGATTGAACGAAGAGCGAGTGAGTTAGTGAATGAGTGAGTGATTGAGTAAACGGTTGAATGAATGAATGAACGAACCAGCGAATGAGCGAATGGGTGAGTGAGCGGATGAACGGATGAATGAATGAATCAATCAATCAATCAATCAATGGATAGATTGATGATTGAACGAATGAATAAACGAACGAGCGAATAAGCGGATGAACGGATAAATAAATGAACGACAGAGCGAGTGAGTGAATGAGTGAGCGGTTGAATGAACGAATGCATGAATGAATTAACGAGCAAGTGAGTGAGCGGATGAACGGATGAATGAATGAATGAATCAATCAATCAATGGATAGGTTAATGATTGAACGAATGAATAAACGAACGAGCGAATAAGCGGATGAACGGATAAATAAATGAACGACAGAGCGGGTGAGTGAATGAGAGAGCGGTTGAATGAACGAATGCATGAATGAATTAACGAGCAAGTGAGTGAGCGGATGAACGGATGAATGAATGAATGAATCAATCAATCAATCAATGGATAGGTTAATGATTGAACGAATGAATAAACGAACGAGCGAATAAGCGGATGAACGGATAAATAAATGAACGACAGAGCGGGTGAGTGAATGAGTGAGCGGTTGAATGAACGAATGCATGAATGAATTAACGAGCAAGTGAGTGAGCGGATGAACGGATGAACGTATCAAGGTATGAACATATGTACTGATGAAAGAATGAATGAATGAATGAATGAATGAATGAATAGATAAACGTATGAACGGATGAATGAACGAACGAACTAAATAGAGAACGAGCGAGTGAGTGAGGGGATGAACATATGAACGAATGAATGAATGAAAGAGGGAAAGAAGAGGAATTACCAATTAAAATGTATACATTGAAATCGCGTCCCTACAAGAGCTCTTGGGACTCATCCTTTATGTGAGCTCCTAGCACAAGGCCACTTGTCTCACTTCGTTCACACCATCCCACATAAGGAGTTACGTACACCTTTAGCTAGTAGAAATTTAGTAAAATTAAAAATTTAATTTCTACATATTCCGGCTTAATTTTGTGCTGGAATTTGGTATAGTAGTGTTTAGACAATACATCTATATTATTAAACAATTTTTAGAATCCAAAACAAATTTTATTGTTAAATGTAATTATAATTTGGGGGTGCAATTTGTGCAGGGAAAATTGTTTTCCCTAATATATTGTACTATTCTGAATATTTTAATTCTTTCTTCTCTATTTCATTGACAACAATATTCACCGAAACAAGGTATAGGCTATGGAAAATTATCACTACATATTACACTAATCAGACTTCAGATGCATATAAACATATGTTTTTCCTCTGACACATATCGTAAAGTGAGATGTAGGGCTACTGCCTGATAATAAATGCACACATAAGCCACAAGCTCAATCAAAGGTTAACATCACGAATTAAGTACTTTTGAAAATATACTCTTCACATGTAACCCTTTACAATATTTTAAAATTATTGTCCTTATAATATTACAACCTACAAAAGAATGGCATGTTTAAAAGTGTGCCAGTAAATATTAGACATGGATCTAATGTGAAACACCAGAACTTTTCAAATAAATAATCATATTCTAGATTAAACAAATTCTTTGGAAATTACAGGGAATCATTCATAGTTTTCTGCCCTACGGCAAGTCTTTCACTGCAAACCCAACATTCTCCAATCTTTCCTATTTTCCGCCTTCCTCTTAATCTTCGCATATGATCCACATAAATCTATAGGCCTATATCTCGTCTATCATCTGATGTCTTCTTCTGCCCGGAACTTTTCTCCCGTTTACCATTCCTTCCAGTGCATCCTTCAGTAGGCAGTTTCTTCTCAGTCAATGACCCAACCAATTCATTTTTTTCTTCTTGATCAGTTTTAGCATCATTCTTTCTTCACCCACTCTTTCTAACACACCTTAATTTCTTATTCTGTCTGTCCATTTCACACGTTCTATTCTTCACAATATCCATATTTCAAGTGCTTCTAGCCCCTTCTTCGTGGTAATATTCTTTATTTTGCTCTCAAAAGGCCACACTCCACATAAAGCACTTGACTAGTCTCTTCCTCAGTTCTTTTTCCACAGGTCCGCAGAAGATGCCCGTTTTCTTACTATATCTCATAGTCTCCAAAATTCTCTCTTCCTATTATGTCTGCCTACTTGACTTTCTTTGTGTTTTTTATTTATTCTGTAATTATGTATTGTGGTTTGTTTTTCATTTCTTCGTAGAGATTTTCCTCTCTATTTTCTTATTTGTTGTTTCATTATGTACGATCTCTTTCTTCTTCCTTTTATCTGTATGTATTTGTCATTAATAAAAGTATTTATTTTTGATATACTCTATGTAATTCTCTCTCTCTCTCTCTCTGCCTCTCTCTTTAATCCATCTGTCTCATTTTCTTTCCTTTTATCTGTTTTCTTCTCTCATCGTCCTCCTTTCCTACTGTACCCTTCCCCTTCCACGTCATAATTCAATAGTCAAAAATGCACCATCATTATTGCCCCAGTGTACACAAATGCACCAACTCTGCGCCTGTGAAGTGGATAGCCCTAATCAACTGAGCTCTTCGCTCCAGCAGTGCGGGCCACATACATTATCACGCTCGTGGAGTTCTTTCCCACTCCGTCTTCATCTCATTCAGATCCGTCCGTCCATCTTGCACGCTCCTCCCCCTGTCGAGCTGCTGGTGGTGCATGTCTCCAGGGGTGGTAGTGGCGGCGGGAGTCATTTTCATAATTCGGCCGTCTGTATTCTCTCTGGCCACGCGGACTGAATCGAACAACACTACGGGAATGGTCCAAGTGACACAAACAAAACAGTCATGGCTGTCAAGCGCGGGAGAGGAATGGGGCTCCAAGGAGGGGCAGCGAGAGAAATGAGATTCCTTCTCTACAGAATGATGTCTCCTGCTCCGGCCGGATCGATTGACAGCATTTGCGTCGCTAGTCCTGCCCTAAAAACACTTGTCACTTAGTGTACTTCGCACTAGTCTAAATGCACTGCAGTCTGGAGGCTTGCTGTGCTCTGCTCGTTCGCGATGATGAATGGTTATGATAATTACTAGTGTTGCCGGATGAATTCCGCAAGAAGTAGAGAAAATCCTTACATTCTTAGCCAAAAAGTGGAGGAATCGCCATACGCAATTATTCACCATTTCACATCCCTATATTTTTTAATGTTTAAAATCTGTTTTTGGAACATGGGAGGAGGAGAAGAAGAAGAAGAAGAAGAAGAAGAAGAAGAAGTGCATCAGATTTGTTGATGATACAACTTTGTTAGCAGAAGAGGAGATGATACTGAAGTATATGCTACTGGAGCTAAATGACAGTTGTGAACAGTATGAAATAAAGAAAAATAACACGACAAAAATTATTGTTATTGGAAGAAAAATAAAGAAGGTAAACGTGCGAATTCTAAATGAGACAGTGGAACAAGTGAACTGCTACACATAGACTGAATCGGGAGGAGATGACTATCGGGGGAAGATGCTTATTTCTTTGTAATTTCAAATTTTTCCAAGAGAGAACGCAACGCGAATGTCTTTATGATCACTGAGACAGTTGAATGACTGTAGAGTGGAAGCTAACTTATTTTGCCACCAAAGGTATGTTAAAATTTTAATAAATCCTTGAATTCGTAATAAATCTCAAACTCTTGTAATGGATATTGTAGTAAAGGTTCTAAAGTTTGTATTGTTAACAGCCAACGACCTTGTTCCGCCATCTTAGGTTGCGTCACAGCACTAGGCATCTTACCCCGCTACTACTTGAGGAAAATGCTCATTTTTTTCGGGGCAAGATGGCAACTTGTTGAAAGAGTTTTATTTTTTATTTTATTGCAGGGAATACGTAAACATTACTTAAGGTCCAGTGAATTGAGGACAGTCTTCAACTTGCGATGGAACATGTTAGAATAGGGAGTATGAACTGTTTTAGAGCATCGCAAGCATACGGTATTCTTTACCGTACCCTTTAACGCCGCCTAAAAATGAATGATGACAAAAAAAATGTACTGCATTGAATTCATTGTGTGCAAGAAATGATTTCATGAGTCTTCCACACGTCAATAAAATCTGTGCAATGACTGTGCTGCTAAGTAGTAATAAGCGAGTGATAAACGATTGAGAAAGTGTCCATGAGCTTTAAATAAAGTCATGTTTGTTATATACATGTATCAGACCAAGTTCAGGTAAAATACATATGTCAGAAAATGTGTTAATTGCATTTGCCATCTTACCCGACTATCGGGGAAAGATGCCTACAGTGCAGGTAAGAAGAAAACATGTATCTATAAACAAGTAATTAATATTTTCTGTTTCGTACCAAAAATATAGTTTCAAAATACCTTCCAGACTTTGGTATTTCAATATTAAATTAAAAACTAAATGAACAGTATCTTAAATTTTCAACCAGAGAAAAACTTAGGCAACTTCCCCCGATCCACTCTACTAGTAGTAACATGAGCTGCTGCCAGAAAGTCAAACGGAGGATAGCAATGACAAAAAAGCTTGCAACAGAAGAAGAACCATCTTCTGCAGATTTCTAGAAAAAGAAGTAAGGAAGAGACTAGTGAAGTGCTTTGTGTGGAATGTCACACTGTATTGGGCAGAGATTTAGACATTACAACAAAGTGAAAGAAACTACAAGAAACATTTGAAATGTTGATACGGAGAAGAATTGAACGTGTGAAATTGGCAGATAGAATAAGAAATGAAGCTGTTCTAGAAAGAAAGGGTGAAGAAAGAGTAATGCTGAAACTAATTAGGAAGAGAAAAAGAAATTGGCTGGTCACTGGCCAAGAAGATAACTGCCTACTGAAGAATGCACTGAAAGAAATAGTGAACGGAAAGAAAGTTCGGGACAGAAGAAGATATCAGAGGATAGACAATATTAGCCTAAGTTATATGGTCATATGGACCATATGCGAAAATTAAGAGAAAGGCAGAAAATAGGAAAGATTGGAAAATGCTAGGTTTGTATTGAAAGACCTAACCTCGGGCAGAAAACTATATACGAATGAATGAAACGTATTTGTATGAAATAGAACTTTTGGTAATTATGTAGTAAGCATCGACCAAGCCATCTTGCCTCACTGGAGGTCTAGAACACATACTTCACGACATGTATATATATATATACATATATATATATATATTCATTACATTTTCAACGTTTTCTTATGCTTGACATACTGTCAAACCATTTACACTCTCACGAAAAAAAATATCTGCGCTGAATCTCTCCTGCGGTGAGATGGCGACCAGATCGGTGTTTTCTACATAGCGTATTTACCGAACTTTTAACAGTTATTACAACAGAAAATATCAAGTCAGCACTTACATAACATTGCATTATACCAAACATTTAGCTATTTGTCTGAAAATCGAACATCTTCAATATTTTCAGATCGCTTTTGATAATTGAAAATTATTTAAAGTCAAGTTCGGACTTCATCAAAACGGTACGGCATCTGTTCTGCTCCAGATCTGTCGACTATTACATGCTTCGATTGGATTCGACTTTATGAGTAATTTATCGATAAATGGACTAATCATTGATCCGATATAAATTCCGGAGAGTCTAACGCAAAACAATACGCCTATATCAAATAATAATTTGTTTCACGAATAGATAATAGGTCTAGTTCACAAGTTACGATACCAGTAATTTATTTATTTATTACTTATTTATTTATCTATTTATTTTTCTGTTTGTTTGTCTATTTGTTTGTCTGTTTGTGTGTTTGTTTGTTTGTTCGTTCGTTTATTTGTATATTTATTTATTTATTTATTTAAAATGAAAGTATAAATTAAGTACCAAAGGAGGGAAAATTGGACTTCAAATCGGAAAATGGGAAACTATGAAATAAAATTCAAATTTCGGGAAATCTCATCAAATCGGAATATATCGCAATCCTAATAAATAATTAGACACATAACAGACAGTTAGTGGAATGGTGGTCACTGTAGAGGGAGAACTCCGGGATAACCTGCTATCGTTTTCGACATCATATTCATGATGAGGGTGTTCTAGAATTTATGATGGAAATAGACGATGTTGAGACATTCCCGTTCATTCTATTTCACTACATTCTGTCGGGAAAAGAAGCTGTGGGGTACATTTTTTTCCGGTTATTTTAGCTTTTCTTTATCATTCACGTTATATTATTGCTTCATTTCCATCGCAACACCATTTCATTGCCCTTGAACTGAGACCAATCGAAAAGAAGGGTCGGGAGGAATAAAATTTATAGGGATTGTACAGGAGTACGACGTGTTGCGTGTGAGTGGGCGTCAGGCAGGCAGGCCTGTCAACTCGACAGAAAATTGTCTCCGAAATCTTACGTTTGAATTTTTTATTATTTATTTGGTTTACTTATTTGTATCTAGCTTTCTCTTTTCCTTCCTCTTTTCTTTCTTTCTTTCTTTTCTTATTTCTTCCGTTCTTTCTTTCATCATATTTATTTCCGGTGTCTAAATTTCTTAATTTTCTATATATTTTCTTTCATCCTGATTGTTTCTTTCCTTTTTCTTCCTTCCCATCTCCTTCTATTATTTATTTTCTATCCATTTCCCTCCCTTTCTGTCTATTTCTTCTTTATTTATTTTTCTGTCTTTCTTTCCTTCCAATTCTTCTTTATTCGGTATCTCCTTTCCTTCCTTCTTCCTACTTCCTTTTCTTGTAGTTTCTTTTCATTCTTTGTTTCTCCTTTTCTATTCTAACTTCTTTTCTTTGTTCTTTATTTTCTTTCTTTTTTCCTTCATTTCTTTCTAACGTCTATTCTTTTCTTTGTTTCTTATGTTCATCCTTTATTTCTACTTTTCTGTCTTTGTTTGTTTTTTCGATTATTTATTTTCCACTTTCCTTTTATAATCTATCTTGTGTTCTATTTTCCTTCTTCTTTCTATTGTTTATTCCTTTATTTCTTCCCTTTCTTCTTCTTTTCTTTTACTACTCCATTACATTGATTATTCTTTCTTTCTTCCTTTCTGTTATCATCCTTCCTTCCTTCCTTAGTTTCTTTGTTCCTGTCTTTCTTTCTTACTTACTTTCTTTCTACTTTTTTTTCATTCTTTATTTGTTTGTTTTTTCTTCCTTTCTTTTTCTCGTCCTTTACATTCATTATTCTTTCTTTCTTCCTTTCTACCATCCTTTCTTCCTTTCTTAGTTTCTTTGTTTATCCCTTTCTTTCAATCTTTATTTCTTCCTTTATTTCTTTGTGTTTTCTTTTCTTTCTTTTTCACCTCTATTTCGTTCTTTATTTTTCTTTCTTTCTTCCTTTCTACCATCCTTTCTTCATTTCTTAGTTTCTTTGTTTATCCCATTCTGTCTATATTTCTTCCTTTATTTCTTTGTGTTTTCTTTTCCTAAACATGGTACTACTTCCGGCCCAAGACTTTATAATAAAATTACAAACCAATTTCCAAATTTGAAATATTTTAAAATTGAAGCTTTTAAAAAAGAAATTTATAAAATTACTCTTGGTATGTATTATTATCTTTTATTTCTGTCTACTATATTCATATTTTATTAAATATCACTGGGTTCTGTCTGATTGTCAATTTATAGTAAATGTGTTTTCTCTCTCCCATTCTCTCTCTCTCTCTCTCTCTCTCTCTCTCTCTTTGCTCTTGTGTGTTATTTATTGGTTTGAATTAAGATACTTGCTATATTTAGTAGACTGTAAATTTTACGTTATATTATTGGCAAAGACCACACCGTACAAGAGCCTGGCTCTTACGATAGTGGCTAGAAACATTTTTATTTTATAAATTTAATTTGTACCCATTAGCTAACTAGTTAAATAAATAAGTAAAAATAAATAAAAAATTTCTTTTTCACCTCTCTTTCGTTCTTCATTTTCTCTTTCTTCCTTTCTTTCTACAATCCTTTCTTCATTTCTTAGTTTCTTTGTTTATCCTTTCTCTCTATATTTATTTCTTCCTTTATTCTTTGTGTTTTCCTTTCTTTTTCGTCTCCAATCCAGTCTATTCTTTCTTTCTTCCTTCCTACCTTTCTACTATCCTTTCTTCCTTTAGTTTTTTCTTTATTAATTACTTTCTATCTCTCTTACTTCCATTACATTTTTATTTTTTCTTTTCTTCTTTCTCTCGCCACCTTTCCTTTTCTTCTTTATTTCTATTTTAGTATCTCACTTTCATGCTTAGGTTATTCCTCTCCTTTCTTTATTCATTTCACTTATCTTCCTTTCTTTGTTTCTTATTCACTTCCACTCAATCTTTTTTTTAATTCTTTAGTCTTGTTTTCTTTCTATCTTCCTTCTTTTCTTTGCTTCTTTATTTCTTTCTTTCTACTTTCCTTTGCTTTTTATATTCTTCCTTTCTCACTACTTTTCTTTCTTTCTTTTTTCTTTGAATTTATCTTCCTTTCTTAGTTCTTTTATTATTATTATTATTATTATTATTATTATTATTATTATTATTATTAATTCTCCAATGTGAATAACATAAGTACATTAATAGTAATTAATAAGTTTTAAATATTTTCGTTACAAAATTGTTGAACGACGAACTGCAACACTGCCTTTTGAACATCTCCGCAATGAGTTTGTAGAAATTCGCATGACAAGGTTCTAAATGAGTAACAAAGTTACATCTCTTCCTGATATGACGAGGACAGTCATATAAGAGGTGAACGATTATCTGTTGTGATTACCGCATTCACACATGTATCTTTCTAGAGAGGGACCTTTATTCCTGCTTTATTTATTAATTTTTTCCTTCCCTTTTCTCCCATCTATCTTTCCACTTTCATTCTTTCTTTCTCCCTTTTTTTTCTTGTTTAATCCTCTCTTACTTTTTATCCTTTCTCTTTTCTTGTCTTTATTTTTATATTTTCCTCCTCTTCTTTCACGTATTTTTTTAATTCTTATCTAATTCTTAGTTATTATTTTCTTTATTTTACGTTTTTCTTTCTTTTTCTGTTACTTATCTTCTTTCATTCTTCTTGCAGGTTATCGTTTTTGCATTTTTTTCTTTCTATCTCTCCTCTTTCTTTTTCACTTGTATTTTTGTTTTCACAGATTGTTTTTCTTTCGTCACTTTCTTCTCTTCTTTTCTTAATTTTTTCATTTCTTCCTTTTTTGTTACTCATTTCCAACCTTTATTACCCCCATTTTCCCCGCTTTTCTTTTTCGTTGCCTTTTTATTTTGTCTTTTTATTTTTCTTCACCTTGTTTTCCCACTGTTTATTTCTTTATTTCTTGCTATCTTTTTTCATCGTTTTCTGTCTATTCCTTGTTTTATCTAATTTTCTATTTAATTCCACCTTATTCGTTATGCAACATTTAAATACATATATGACAGGACTCGACTGACATAAGGTGAGCACAAACTACGTAGTCTTGACCTGAGACACACGAAACATCGCATTGACAATGGATAAATATCCATGATCTACACGACATTTTAACTCAGACTGCATGCAATGTTAAAGCTGTGCCTAACAGTTATAAACCTCTGTCGTCATTTAGAATTTCATAAATGTAAATTTATAATATGTCTCAAACAAAAACCCCTCTGTTCGAACTGAGATGCCTTGATCTGTGGTGTGGATGCATGAAGATGCCTGTGTCACATATTTCCACAAAAGTTTGTGTTGCGCCTGGGAAGCAGGATATCCTGTCATCGTCCTGTTTGCTTGACAAACATACAGTCTGCTCCATACGCGTCCACCAGCATCATTTAGCCTGCCGCAAATTCGATGCAACCCGTTTGTTCCTTACCCCCAAGTGAACGCGGTTTACCGGACGGATATACTAACAGCATACATCATACCAATTGTCTGCATCATTCCTGCTGGACGGCGGCGAGAGTGTTGAAGGAATCCAAGCCTTGTACACGCACAAGTAACTCACGCCTAATAGCTCTGTGTTTGCGTACGTTCTACGCTAAAAGATGATAGGTAAAAAGCTTTTGTAAGAGAAATTAATTATTTTAATTCTTTGTTGCGAATTAGATTATTGATCTTCTGGACAGGTAATGAGTGAAAACATAATTTCTCAAATGAATGTCTGTCGCTTTTATATAGAGAGTTATGTCTAGGCCTACTTATCTCTTGTAAATCTCCGTTTTTACGAAAGGGAGAAATGTAACGTTCAAAGGAAGAATTTATTTTATAGAGTAACTATAATAATAATAATAATAATAATAATAATAATAATAATAATAATGCTATATTTTTTCTGGCAGAGTTAAGGCCGTGCGGCCTTCTCTTCTACTCAACCAGGTGATAAAAAGGAAATACATTTATATTACTTACTTACTTACAAATGGCTTTTAAGGAACCCGAAGGTTCATTGCCGCCCTCACATAAGCCCGCCATCGGTCCCTATCCTGTGCAAGATTAATCCAGTCTCTATCATCATATCCCACCTCCCTCAAATCCATTTTAATATTATCCTCCCATCTACGTCTCGGCCTCCCCAAAGGTCTTTTTCCCTCCGGTCTCCCAACTAACACTCTATATGCATTTCTTGATTCGCCCATACGTGCTACATGCCCTGCCCATCTCAAACGTCTGGATTTAATGTTCCTAATTATGTCAGGTGAAGAATACAATGCGTGCAGTTCTGCGTTGTGTAACTTTCTCCATTCTCCTGTAACTTCATCCCGCTTAGCCCCAAATATTTTCCTAAGCACATTATTCTCAAACACCCTTAACCTATGTTCCTCTCTCAGAGTGAGAGTCCAAGTTTCACAACATGCAGAACAACCGGTAATATAACTGTTTTATAAATTCTAACTTTCAGATTTTTTGACAGCAGACTAGATGATAAAAGCTTCTCAACCGAATAATAACACGCATTTCCCATATTTATTCTGCGTTTAATTTCCTCCCGAGTGTCATTTATATTTGTTACTGTTGCTCCAAGATATTTGAATTTTTCCACCCCTTCGAAAGATAAATCTCCAATTTTTATATTCCCATTTCGTACAATATTCTCGTCACGAGACATAATCATATACTTTGTCTTTTCGGGATTTACTTCCAAACCGATCGCTTTACTTGCTTCCAGTAAAATTCCCGTGTTTTCCCTAATCGTTTGTGGATTTTCTCCTAACATATTCACGTCATCCGCATAGACAAGAAGCTGATGTAACCCGTTCAATTCCAAACCCTGCCTGTTATCCTGAACTTTCCTAATGGCATATTCTAAAGCGAAGTTAAAAAGTAAAGGTGATAGTGCATCTCCCTGCTTTAGCCCACAGTGAATTGGAAAAGCATCAGATAGAAACTGACCTATACGGACTCTGCTGTATGTTTCACTGAGACACATTTTAATTAATCGAACTAGTTTCTTGGGAATACCAAATTCAATAAGAATATCATATAATACTTCCCTTTTAACCGAGTCATATGCATTTTTGAAATCTATGAATAACTGATGTACTGTACCCTTATACTCCCATTTTTTCTCCATTATCTGTCGAATACAAAAAATCTGATCAATAGTCGATCTATTACGCCTAAAACCGCACTGATGATCCCCAATAATTTCATCTACGTACGGAGCTAATCTTCTCAAAAGAATATTGGACAAAATTTTGTACGACGTCAACGAAAGTGATATTCCTCGAAAGTTACCGCAGTTGGTTTTGTCCCCCTTCTTAAAAATAGGTACATTTATATAATAATAATAATAATAATAATAATAATAATAATGCTATATTTTTTCTGGCAGAGTTAAGGCCGTGAGGCCTTCTCTTCCACTCAACCAGGTGATAAAAAGAAAATACATTTATATAATAATAATAATAATAATAATAATAATAATAATAATAATAATAATACAGAACACAAAATAATACATCACACTACAGAATATAATTACAACAATATAAAAAGAAATAAAATAATACAATCAATATAAAAGAGGATACAATAGGCCTAATATTAACAAAATTTGATGACCGAATGAGCAGCGCTCGTGTTCGGTCGCAGTTCAGATATATTATTGATATAAGAGGTATATAGAAAATAAATAAAATAGGAACAAAAATTAAATTTACAGCTACAATAAAATTATATAATACAGTATAACATTAACATAGAAAAGAATAATATCGTACGTGAATAAAGTAGGACAATTTATGAAAAATATATATTCCGAAATTATACAATACAAATATAATATAGGCTGGTTAATTCATACTCATAAGCTATAAATTTATTTGATGATAATGGTACTATAATGTTAGTACAACAGAAAGTTAAAGGTATACCTAAGCCAAGATCGAAGCAGAAAAATATGCATAAGCCAGAGGATTATCGAACTTAATATATTATTTTAATGTACCGAAGTACATATGATATTTCCATGCAGATATTCTGCGTCATCATATGATGAAAGAGTAATGGAACGGAGAAAAATTCTCTCCGGCGCCGGGATTTGAACCCGGGTTTTCAGCTCTACGTGCTGATGCTTTATCCACTAAGCCACACCGGATACCCACCCCGGTGTCGAACAGAATCGTCTCAGATTAAGTTCCAACCCTTGAGTTCCCTCTAGTGGCCGCCTTCTGCACTACGTCATAGATGTCTATGAACGTAGGACTGAAGTCCACGCATGTCAACACATGAGATGCACTCGTTATGAGTGACTAGTTGGCCGGGATCCGACGGAATAAGCGCCATCTTAAATCAAGAAGTGATTTATATTATTTTAATGTACCGAAGTACATATGATATTTCCATGCAGATATTCTGCGTCATCATATGATGAAAGAGTAATGGAACGGAGAAAAATTCTCTCCGGCGCCGGGATTTGAACCGATTTGAGACGCTGGGCTGGGTATCCGGTGTGGCTTAATGGATAAAGCATCAGCACTTAGAGCTAAAAATCCGGGTTCAAATCCCGGCCCCTGAGAGAATTTTTCTTCGTTCCATTACTCTTTCATCATATAAATACTTAATACTTACTTACATTAGATGACAAATTAAATTATATGACTGCTTTATAAACTAGTTACAATTGTGAACTTTAATATATCATTGGCTGAGAACCTGACTGTTCTAAGTCCAATTTATTATTTTTTTTACTAACTAATCTTCAGTAATTCATCTAGTCCAGTAATTCTTAAACTGTAAACTGGACTCTGAGGGTCCGAGACTTAATAGTCAGGGATCCGCAAGTGAGGTTTCAAACTAAAATTTGATTTGTTATTTGATTATTCATCAAATTTTTAAAGAATCACAAAATATTAGGTAATATTGTAATAATATTTTCACAGTTTTTAAAGTCATAAATGAGTATATTTTTATTTTTGCTCATAAACATCCGGGACCTAGTTATAATAAAGCAGTGGCAAAGTTAAAAATGTAAGGGGGATCAGAAATAATCAAAGAAACGTTGATCTACAGCCTCTTTTCCCACCTCAGATCTTCTCATAGTATAAACTGGGACTCGAAAGTTAGGTCCGTTTAGTTGCAGTGTATCTGCTAGCTGAACTAAGGCTAGCCAGCGACTATCTGAAGTATCCTGCAATGAAAGACAGGATGCCCCAGACGCGACTTTATTGCCCAGCCTGCGAACTGTCCGGCATAGCAACGACGGCTCTGATTATTCTGGGCCTCGCATCAACACTTCCTCTGCACCAAGTGGCGCCCTGCAAGTTATTTCTCAGAACAAAAGACTGTCTGGAGCGTGTTGAACAGGAAGTGGCTCTTATCAGTCGGCTGTTGCTTGGAAAATGATGTTGAACTGTGTACATTTTTGTAGCGGATGTGAAATTCTTTCACACAGAGAGCAGAAGAATATTCCACCTGCCCTGCTGCTATCGGTCTTGATTTACCACGTCGGAAATGTATTGTAAAATATTAGCATACGCCCGCGCTTATTTTTAACGCTGAACCGCCCTCTTTTGTCACCCCTAAGTCTTTGTTATTTATTACAACGTTTTGTGTCTGCGCCTCGAGACGATTCTTGAAGAAAAACGAATACCGGTATCTAATTGATAAAGACAAATATAATAGGCCTATGTAGGACAGAATTGAACTATCTGTATTCAAATAATAATAGTAATGATAACAATAGCAATAGGCTAATAATAATAAATCCAGGAGAAAGCCCAGTGCAAGAATATGCCGAGCATTATGTCACCCACTGAAGAGAAAGATTAGAAGCAGGAGAATGACCGTTTGAAAACATGAGCTCTTTGGTGCCAGATATACTAGTTCAATCTAATTACACTAGTCAACAAACTGAAACATTTTTCGTATATCTGGTGTGTAAACAGGAGGATTTGCCTCTTTTTGGGTTGCTGAATTCAGTGGAAAAATCATCTTCTTTCTATCACGTCACATTTCCTAGATACACAGCACTAACACAAAGTAAGTAATACGATATTGGCAGATAGGGCAAACTAGGGTCTGTTGGACAGTCGGGCATGTTGGACACTCTGTACTTTAACGTGTTACCTCGCCACTTGTGGGCATCACATTCTGCTAGAAGTCAATGACGGAAGTAGCCCCACTCGTGCCCACAAGTGGCAAGGTAACACGTTAAAGTACAGAGTGTCCAACATGCCCGACTGTCCAACAGACCCTCGTTTACCCTATGGCTCATTTTAAATACAAACATAACGAAAACTCAAAACCCACTATATTTGTCTTCATAACAAAAAAAATCTTACAAACGATAAATCTTGTAATCATTGTTTATTATTTCTCGCTTCTTCAGTTGTATATTATTATGATGTACCGAAGTTTATTTTATTTATTTAAATTCAAATATACAGAATAAAGAAATATAATTACAAAGGAAACAAAGAGAAATACAAATAAAATAATACAAGCAATATAAAAAGAAGATACAGTAGTATTAACAAAATTTGTACATATGATATTTCCGTGCAGATATTCTGCTTTATCATATGATGAAAGATGAGTGGAACGGAGAAAAATTCTCTCCGGCACAGGGATTTGAACCCAGGTTTTCAGCTCTACGTGCTGACGCTCTATCCTCTACGCCACACCGGAATCCCATCCCGATGTCGAATGGAATCCTCTCGAAAATAAAAATAATCTCTTTGTGATTTAAGACGCCGCTTATTCCGTCGGATCCCGGCCACTTAGTCACTCATAACGAGTGCACCTCTGCACATGTGTGGACATTGTGCCACTGTCATACATCTATGACGCAGTGCATGAGGGTAGTCCACTAGAGGGAACCCAAGAGGTGGAACTTAAACTGAGAGGATTGGATGCGACATCGGGATGGGAATCCGATGTGACTTAGGGGATAGAGCGTCAGCACGTAAAGCTGAAAACCCAGGTTCAAATCCCGGTGCCGAAGAGAATTTTTCTCCATTTCACTCATTTTTCATCTATAAGTTAGTTGTAGTTAAATTTATTACTAAATATCATATTTCTGTAGTGAGCATTGTGCTCTAGAATAGTGTACAGAAACTCATTGATAAGTGTATTAAAAGCATTGAAGATTTCTATGTCTGCCTAACAAATTATTTTGACGTGAATTCAAATGTTTGTTTCATAATTTCACTGCAAAATTTTTATGCTTACTTTTACCCACCTATGCGACTAGGAGTGTGCATTTCTCTCTTAAAAAAAAATCAAATTTAGTTTCTTTACTATCTTCTCCTAAAGTCCATCTGCCGAATTTATAATTCGTATAATACTGTCATTCATTAAACAATTTTTCAATATTTCATCTATAATACATTAGAATTCCACAGACAATAATACGCTAGGTGCGCACACTTACCCTCCTTTACCTTATAGATTTTTCTGGGTCATACTTTTGACTTCTATTTTATTTCTGACTCAATTTTCACAAATATTTTATCCTACTCATAGCCAAAGGAATCACCCTGTATGTCTGATAAAGGGCTATCGAAGAACTTATCCCTCTTCAGAACTTGACTGAATACTTCAGTATTCTTTGTTTGAAGTTTGAATATCGCTGTTAAGAGGACAACTAATTTTGTGTACACGTTCCCCCCTCCACTCAAGTATAAGTTTTCTTCCGCGAATATTTTGAGAACAAGCGAAGAAGTGGGGGGGGGGGGGGACAAGATGATGTGCGGAGTAGAGGACCACTCACTCAAGCCAAGATTACGAACACCACATCAATATTTCACATTATCGCTGCTGATACAGAGAGAAGACCCCTACACTTGTTTTTAAAACACTGCTCATATCCGAGCGAGGTAGGAGCGCGGTTCTCAGAGGATTTCGCACACTTAATGCTGTATCACTCCTCTCCCTCGAGGGTGAACTACCACAGGGCTGCCAACACACAACATAATAATACAACTTCATTAACTCTTTGGATTATGTCTTTTCTTCTACATCCAGTTTCCTTGCTTATAGTCATCGTCTTGGCCGTCTTATGTATCGCTATAACCCTTGCGCCTCACAATCACTGCCTAATCACAATACTCTCTATTTACAGAAAGTCACATTTGATAAGTCTGTGTGCACAAAATTTTGGCTCACTTAGAAAGACAATAATTGTGTATCTATACTTGTTTCCGGTAATGTATTTTTGCTATCAGTCCAGAGTGTTGTCGTATATTGACGCGAAATTTAAAATTTATTCACCTCCTTCTGTTAGTCACCAGTATGAAAGGGTAGAGTGAGTTTGGGTAATTTGAGTATAAAAACAGTCTTTTTAAAGTTTATAGGCCCATAGCCTGTTACCGTGACTATTACACTTTTACTACGTTATACTACTTTTGACCAATAAAACGGTACGAAACGACGTCTTCTTTCAACCAATCATGGCTGCTTATCACACAATTTTATCGCGTCCCTAGGATTTGTTCAATTTTATCGCTTCCTTATCATTTGTTTGTTTTTATAACTACCCTAGCATTTGTTTCTTTGCCAACATTTCAAATTGCACTGGTCTGGACGTCAAAAAACAGAAAATTACAAACCACTCCAGTCGGTGCACAGCAGTTTAAAATGTGACTCCCATTGGCATTCAAGAACAAAAATTAATAAAGATTACTGGTTATAGCTATGCATCTTCCCTGAAATCCTATTTACAAATAAATGAAGAGCATCACTCGGAAATCCTGAATAAGTTGAGGAATACACCATGTACATCAACGAGTTCCTCTTCTTTTACTCACACGTCCAATATAACATCAACTGAACCATCAACCACTAAAACATTCAAATTTGAAAATTGTACTTTCAATAATTGTTCCTTTTAAAATTATTCATGTTTATTTCTTACTTCGTCATTCTTAATTAAAATTTTTCTTGTTTATTTCATTATCCCTAATTAAAACTTTTCTAACACTTGTTTTTATTATTTAGGTTATGTTATAGCTTCTGCTATATGATATTGTGGATAGTCACGTATCAGAGGTAGTTTAATACTAAGATTTATTGAAAATCATCTGTCAAGTGGCGTTGATTACTGGGATCCGGCTAATTGAAATGGAATGCAACTATTTTAATAAAAATAAAACTGAATCAACAAAGCCTTCTTGACTAGTAACCGTCCACAGAGTTCAATGAAGTTTCCATAGTTGGCACAACTGATAACAAGAAAACAGCCAAGCATCTGCCATCTAGCGTAATATTTGTAATGTTGAGATAGTACAATAATACATTTGAAGACAGTTGTATTTTCGTAAGTCAATTAATATTTTATTGTATTGGAGTACTTCGTTACTTCTAATCTTTATATACTTTCTTCTAATCGTGTAATAGTTAATTAAATCCCACTCGTGTTTTGATTTTCTCTAGATAAATCTGCTCGTGTTCCATTCGCATATTTATTGATAAAATCAGAACCTCTAGTGAGATTACTGTTGATAAAAATTTTCCAGTCAATTTTTTATGTCTTAATACTGTGACTTCTAGAATGATTTTATTGAATTTTCAAGTATGTTGACCTCTTCTTATCACAATAATAACCCAATGTTTGTAACTATACCCAATTTACCCTATGAATGGGAAAATTTGGGTGTAATGTGTATTAGTGAAGTAAAACATGCTTTAAAGTCCTTATAAAATTAAATTTTCCAAACAATATGTTAGTGAATGTATCCAAGAGCAGAATGCAGAGGTTATGTAGGCATTTAAAAATTTTAATTAGAACTAACAATATAAAAAATGTTTATACTTAAGTTCTTGATAAGGCTTATTTTGTAAACTTAAAATATCTCCCATTAAAATCAGGGACAGAAAACACTTCGGATATTTATTTGTCTTTTACCAATCTGTAATTTGTATACATGGCATTATCTGGAACGAAAACTAAGTTAGTTACCAATTAACCTATAATTTTAACCGAGTTACTCCACGTTTGTAAATTTTAGCTGGTTTTCCAACAATATTTTTAAATGTGATGTGTCATTTCATAGACTAGCAAATAAAACATTTTTATCAGTGTGATCAACACAAAGTGTTGACACTCCATGATAGACAATTATGAAATAGACAATATATATTAAATTGGCATGTGCAGAAGCTTCCAAACACCATATAAATGGTAAAGAACGGAGTTAAGAAATCTATGAAGGCATGAAATTAGCCTCTAAAGGGGATATGTGCACATTAGGCTAGTGTAATTTATTACAATTCAATATTTA
Organism: Periplaneta americana; assembly: GCF_040183065.1. Classification (NCBI taxonomy): domain Eukaryota; kingdom Metazoa; phylum Arthropoda; class Insecta; order Blattodea; family Blattidae; genus Periplaneta; species Periplaneta americana. The sequence goes on from NC_091128.1 coordinate 96,214,511, forward strand.
ATATCTACATGTCCTAAATTAATTTTCTGTTTGAATTAGGTATAGTAATTATAAAATACTTCTAGATTAATAAAGAATTTTAGACTCCAAGGAAACTTTTATTTTTAAAAATAATTGTATTTTTAATTTGGGATGGTGCAATTTGTGCAGGGAAATTTAATATTCTGATGTCTTGTGGAATTTTGAATATTTTCTATGCTTTCTTCTCTATTTTATTCATAATTAGTTTCTTAACAAATCCTGTATTTAGCATTGTTTTATTATTTCAAGTTCTTTTTTTTTATTAAATGTTCTTTATGTAAAAAAAATAATACATTTTACAATTCGCGGCAAAAAATTCACAAGAAATATTTATTATTTAGATATTCAACTTATATGCATGTGATTAATTAATACACTCATTATGAATAAAATAAAGAAGAAACCATTTGAAAGAAATTCAAAATCGTACAAGATAACTATCTTGGAAACCAATTTTCTCTGCACAAATTGTACCCCCCCAATTTAAAAATATAATTTATTACCCTTAACAATAAAAGTTTTTTTTTTTTTTTGGATTCTAAAATTGTTTATTAATCTAGAAGTATTGACAATTGGCTGTACCAAATTCTAGCACAATATTATTTCAAGATATGTAGACTTAAATTTTGAGTTTCATTAAATTTATACTAGCGAAAAGTGTACATACCCCTTTAAAATGATTACGTCACTATGAATAAGATTTGGTTTATATAAGGAATCACATCCACTATTATCATCGTCACTACCTCCACTAACACTACAACACCAATATTAGTCTACTATCAACAGTATCACTCCTTTGCAAAACCATCACTAATGCCAACACCAACATCAACATCAAACTCGCTTTCGTATACATTGCAGAAAACGAAATTTTGTTCTCATTATTTGAGTACACAATAAATTATTTGCTTTGTGTACTCCTTTTGAATAATATTTCAACAGAATAAATTACAGCTGGTAATGTCATCGATACAGTGATAAAAACTATATTATTATCATTATTATTATTATTAGTAGTAGTAGTAGTAGTAATAGTAGTAGCAGCAGCAGTAGTAGTAGTAGTAACAGTAGCAGTTGCAGTAGCAGCAGCAGCAGCACAGATTTTCTACAGCTGCAATCGTTTCCAGCTTCCTTTCACAACATCCAGATCCTTAAAATCACCATCTTGAAGGCTTCTTCCTTCTATAACTGAGTAGATACCGTAACTCCATTGCTTCTTGGATCTTTCTTTCTTCCGCTTGACTGGAAGAGTCCAGTTCGGTTCCCAGACAGATATTTCGTCCACTGTTTCGTATGTCCCTTTGATATTCTGTAGACTATATTTTTTCGTCCTCTAGTGTTTTATGTCCACTATTATTTCGTCCACAGTATAAATGTCCATTGTGCTATTTTGTTCTCTGAAAGTTTGGTCCACATTTTATTATGTCCTACGGTTATTTTTGTTCTCTTTATTATGTTGTTCATTTTGTCTCGCCCATTACACAGTGTCCAATATTCCTGATTGTCCAGTTGCATAAATGTTTTAAAGCTAATACACTATTACTACTATACCACTACCACTACTACTATAATAATAATAATAATAATAATAATAATAATAATAATGTGAATGGAAATGGTAAGTATAATTGTTGTGGACTAGTATGTCCTGCTCTCTTACGGTTGTTTTAATATGTGCCATTTTAAATATTTTCACTTACTTCAAAATTTAATACTGAACCAATGAGCTATATATCTAGATAGAAATGAACATTATTATGCTAGAAAATAATTACATACATTTCCATAGCAACCCTTCATTTTTAAATTGCGTATTGGCAGTACCTGTTACCCAAAAATGAACAAAATATTCGAGAACAAAATATTTAGTTGGCACAGAAACTAGTGGACAAAGAAAAATTGTAAAAACAAATATGGACACAATAATTCTTGACCGAAATATTAATGAACAAAATTTTTGGTGGACGAAATGTTTGCTGGACTAATTTCTTGGGCAAAATAGCTTTGGACGTGAGATAGTGGACAAATTGTCTGATGGACTTACTGCTGTGGATATATCTTCCTGGAAGTCCAGTTGCAGGTCCTCTTTGAATATCGATCTTCTATTTTATCGCTACATCACAATAGTATCTTGGGTTCTAATATTAATAAATTCTTCTATCTTTATCGTTTGTCAAATAAGATTATTCGATATGTCGAAGCTTGAGACACTACAACTTGTTCTTCAGAATTCCGTGCGACCATTTAATAGATATTTTAATGCACGGATGTCAAAGAGCCTGCACTGCGTGCTCACATTACAAGCATAAATCCAACAAGGTTTCCTTTTTAGCAAGATAAAGTACAATCATTCACTTAAGGAAATATTGTGCGCGTTCTTGAGACCACGCAGTGCAGGCGCTTTGACATCCCTGTTTTAAGGTATGGAACAATTATGTAGCTTACATAATATTATATATACTTAAAGTTTTCTGGATTTGTACCACTTTTGTGTTGAAATGAAATTACTTTCTTATTTGTAATATATTTGCAAGTTTTTCGATATTCTTCTAATTATTGCTTAACTAGCCAAACCCGTCCGCTCCGCTGCACCCGTTAGAAATAAATACAAAGTAATTACATAATTAAAATAGGACATTTGATCCAGGGAACGTTCGTGTTTGACAGAAGGATAAATCGTTTAATATGTTACTTAATTTAAATTATATTTAAATAATTAAAATGCTATCATTTTGATCCAGAGACCACTCATTTGGTGCAATGACAATTCCTTTAACATGTTTCTTAATTTTTATTACATGCAACCATAGTTTAATTAACATTGACATCTTTTAGATTTAATGTGTATATTTTATTTTACTTGCTATATGTTTCCATTGAATTATGGTAATAACTTAATTTTAACCCTTGTTTTCTACATATTCAGTAAATGGCGCTTGGGCCACTATGGTTCTGAACCCTTCAAATAACTTAAATTATATTATATTATATTATATTATATTATATTATATTATATTATATTATATTATATTATATTATATTATATTATATTATATTATATTATATTATATTATATTATATTATATTATATTATATTATATTATATTATATAAAAAGTGTATTGATAACGGATGTACTCCGATAAGTAAGTTTCTAATTTGTTATGGAGGCTCTTGAATCTCAGGAGGAACAACTTTTATATCAGCGCAACATAATCTGCTTGGCTCATTACCCAATTTTTTGCATTGAATTTAATGCATACGTATTTTATGTATTTTAATACGATTCAATTGAGCATAGTTAAACACAGAAACATTCTCTGTATGCAATGTTTCATAGCTTTCGATTGTTGTTGTCCAAGGCCCCTTATAGACGAAGTCGTTTGTTTTTTGTTTCATTACACCGCCTTAGATGGCAGTTATTTTAATTTTAAAACTCATTTATCTCATTAAATATCAGTCCTACCAAAATTTTTCAAAGAATAAAACTTATCGGAAATGATTTTTAAAGAAATGTTTGTTATGTAACATTTTTCACAAAAATTAATAATAAGCGAGATATTTCGATTTATTTCATTCAGGCCCCCTTATAACCCCCCTTTTAAATAATGTATTTTGAATGCCATATAGCCTAAAATATAAGGTATAACGAATTTAATTTATATTCCAATTTTCATCGAAATCCGTTCAGCCATTATCGCGTGAAAATGTAACAAACATCCAGACAGACAGACATACAAACAAAACTTTCAAAAAAGCGATTTTCGGTTTCAGAGTGGTTAATTATATATGTTTAGGACCAATTATTTTTGGAAAATCGAAAATTACCAGAAAAATTTCGGCTACAGATTTATTATTAGTATAGATGTTTAGATAAGAAGAGATGAAGTAAATAGTAGCTGTAATCTGAACATGTACTGAAAATGCAATTTCGCTATGGGTGTTAGTTAAACCATTATTGCTCCCAGTTCCACACTCATAAATTAAAGCAGCGTATAGCACTTAAAATGCAATATATACAATTAGTAGTTCATTCAATACAAAATAAACGTAAAGTTGATGACATTAACTTACCTCAGTTTTATATACTTATGGAAGAAGTTTATAAAGTGCCACTCTATCATAAAAAATGTACGAATTGATATCGAATGGATGAATGATTGTACCCTTGCCTGTCACATATGACAAACGTAACTAAAATAAAACTTGTAGCCAGTGTGGATTTATAGTACAACATATGAATTGCCCATTACAAATGAGCATTTATTTATTACCGACAAACAACATTAGTCACGAAAATAAATTTGTAAGAGATTAATTTTCAATACTATAAAAATGTACCAGACTTTAAGATCTGTTCAAACATTTAGACTTTTGAATTTATGTTTTTCAGTTTTACGTGTTATTTATGGGCTTCCAATATTGTGCGAGCAGTTTGTGAAGGAAGACTGGCAGCGTCCGTTCAAATGATGGCTGAGTTATGATAGGTGAGCTGGAGTTCCAATATTTCTTGTGACAAGCTGATAGACGTTTACATTTTTCGTTTATTCCAGCAATATAGTACTTATTCCTAGGTGCAACAATTGACATTTCATAGCTAATACTTCACACAAAGTTGAGATATTTAAACGTTCACTGCCTACTGTCTAGAAACATCTAATGCAACGTAATTCACATATAACGTCTGATAAATAATACCTAGTTAACAGAATAATAGTTTAACGTACAATATAAAATATATCAAATATTTAATGCAAGCATAAAGATGAATATTTATTACTAGAACCCGGATATTTGGGCACTTATTTTGGTTAAAATAGGCAGGCATATAGGCACTAAAATAGTACAAATAGGCAGTGAAATAGGCATTTATTATACATGGAAACAGACAAAAAATAGACAAATACTTAATAAATTATCCCATACGGTACTCACTTTCCTTGGTTACATGTCACAGCAAGATGCTTTTTTAAGTTGTCAACTGTCACATTTTTTCATGGTGAAAAAAATATCTTTCTACTTCTACTGAAGTGATTGGAGCAAACTTAAAACAATTTATTTCAGAAGGACTGTCTCTACTTTCTTTCAGAGATCGGGAAAAACCGACTGTGCATTGTCTCAAAAAGAGGGGTGTGAAAAGGGATTAGAGACTTCAAAGTACGCGTGACTTGTGCGTGCAAGCGACAACAGTAACGGGACCTGGAAACTTGCTTTTAATACTTCCCTCATCCTCTTTCATTCGCTGGTAAATCCCGAAGTGACCTGAGCACCGGAAGTTATACTGCTCAAACATCTTTGTTAAGTGACATAAAAGATGGAATCAGTAGGGGAGAAAAGTTTACGACTTCTTGGAAACATATATATTGCTGGAGAGTAAGAATCTCAGCAAATATTTGTGTGAGGTGAATATATATTTTTAATTTGTGTAACCATTCTTTTTTAGTTTTTGATATAATTTATGTGCGGTTTATTTTAAATGCATTAAAATATAGAAAATATACAATAACGACGTAAAAAGGCTTAAAAAGGCATTTAACCTTAAAATAGGCAACGGGAGCTAAAATAGGCAAAAAAGGCAAAATAAAAATTGAGCCTATCGTCCCCAAATGTGTGGAAACGTGTTTATCTCTAATAGGTCTTTCATACATACAAAAAAAAATACATTTTGCCTAACATCCGGACTCTATTTATTACAAACTTGTACCGAAAATCTCATGTCAAAGTTTAGTGCAGAAAACAGTTACAGGCGATTCATAGAATCAGGATGGTAGCACGAATACGTCTTTGTTTTATTGTTTGGATTCTACTGTCGTTTTCATATAATTAGAAATAGGCCCACACATTAACTGCTTGTATCCAGATAATGCTAGTAGTTTATTAGTAGGGACCGGATTTTTAAGCACTGAAATTTAATATTCCAACTAGCTACAGTTATAAACGAGCAAGCGATATCCCCACTTTGCCATAAATAACACCACTGAATTTGAAAGCTGCAGCCAATTGTATCGAATGGCGCTAACTTCGTGTTTGCTTATGCACTGTATAAATGGCGGAGTTTGTGCCATTCACTACGATTGGCTACAACTTTCGTTCAAGTGGGCTTATGGGTGGCTTCAATGGGTTGTGCTCACTTTTCAAATGCAAGTTCAGTTGTTAGAGCACGCTTCAATATGTGCATTCTCCAGTCTTTGTGATCCAGGTCTCTGTTAGATTCCCATTTGCTGTGAACAAGGTCTCAAAACGGTTCTAACTTGCATCAATTCCACTCAGGTATACACGGTGTCATTTTTAACATTTATTGCCTATAATTCTGATTTCTACTTATTAGATAACGCTCGAAAGGTTATTCATTTGCAAGTATTTTACTCAACATTCGACAGATGGCAGAACACGTATGCTTTGGTATGTACAGCATCCAGCGGATATTTTTCCAACTTCGTGTTACTCTAAGAATGTTCGATTTTCTCATCAACTGTACGTCGAGCAAAGGTGTATTCATGTAAGAATTTTATGGCATAAACTCCAACGCTAGGGATTTAGGGGAGAGTTGCCGAATTTGGACCGTTGCCTAAATTGGACCGCAGTTGTATTTCCATATATAGAAGTATTTCAAACATTTCAGTTGGCACCACTGCTTGCTGAAGCTGTCTAAGTTACTCATCTCGAAGTTCAGTGAGCTGCAACCTTCTTAGCGAATAGGATTGCCGTTAACGTGTTTTGGTGTTTTCTCTTACAGTTTTTACGCTACGGATCTTAAGCTTCTGTATGCAGTGGGAGTAAGTAATAACAATTTCTATACTATACATTCCAAGTATTTTTCATTAGCTACTATCTGCGTATTTTAAAACTAGTTTCTAATTTCATGTGTTTGTTTAGTGTCGTCTGTTTGCATAAGTGAACAAGTTGCCTAGGTTGGACCTCTGCGCGTTGCCTGGATTGGACTGGTCCAATTTAGGAAACTGTTAGTATTTTTTTTCAACATGAATATAAAGCATTATATTATGGTCAATGTTAAGAAGAAGTAATGTATTGGGGGATTCTGTGTCTTTATGTTTCCAAGATGTCAAAAAAGGGAACCTACCAGAAATGAAATGATGCTTTGAAGATGGCGGTAGCAGCATGAAGAAATGGTGACTATGGACTCAACGAGTGTGCTCGCGTATATGTAGTGCCATAGACTATGCTGATTGCAAAAACGCTTTCCAATGAAGTCCTCCAGGAGGCAAGCAACCTTCAATTGAGATAAGGAAAAAATTATTGCCGACCACATTATCTTGTTTGAAGAAAGGTTTTATGCGTTGACAATCAGAGTTATGTATAAGCTTACTTTTGATGTCGCAGGAAAATATGATGCTCCCTACACTTTTAACAAGGAGAAAAAATGGCCGGAAAGAAATGGTTCTGTACTTCTATGAAGCGAAACTCAAAACTTTCTCTCCGTCACCCAGAAGGAGCATAAATGACCCGAGCTAAGGGGTTCAATAGGGACAGTGTTATCCAATTTTCTGACCTGCTGAAAAAAAACTGTCTGTGAGAATGGTATCACAGCAAATACTGTGTTCAGCGTTGACGAATGTGGATTTACAACGGTGCAAAGTAGGCAACAGAAAGTTATAGCTCAGAAAGAGAAACACCAAGTTGGAGCCGTAAGTGGTGAAAGAGGTGTAAACACCACAGTATTCTGTGTTGTCAATGCGGAGGGGTTCTTTATGCTGCCACTGGTAACTTTCAAACGAAAGAGGAAATCATGTCACCTTTTCATTTTTTTATATCTACGTTGCCTTATTCACAGGAGTTTCGTTGCCAAACAGAGACTTTCCAATTTTATGTAACATTTTTTATTTTATTTTTTTTTTTTTTTTGTAATTTTGAAATAGGCCATGTAACCGAGACAAGCAACTAATATAAAACTAATTCAGTGCAAAGAGAAATATTTTGAGTATAACAATCAGCTTGAATGCAATAGTGTTTCTGTAATTAATTTATCTTGTTTTTCTTTAATTTTTCATCAAGGTACAGAGAATTGTGTAACTTCCTTCATCAGATGTTAATATCTGATACATTTTTAACATAAAATTTGATGAATTAAATATATTTATAATAAATACCCTTCTTCTACTTATTTGTTTTCTATTACTAATGTATTTTTGCGAGGTCCAAATTGGGACACTATGAGTCCAAATTAGGCAACCGGTTTCCCAATTTGGACTATTTTCATGATTTTGGTTTTACCTTTTTATAGTTATTAGGAATTGTGTAATTAAAAATATAACACTATAGGATGAAAGTACATAGAATGTAGAATGTACTAGAACATATTTTGATTTAATTTAATCATTATTAAAAACATGGGATTAAAAAACAAAAAACTGGTCCAATATAGGCAACCTTCCCCTAACATTTCTAATATCAGGTACCTTATTCAAAGTTTAATCTGAAATAACTTATCTCTATTCACTCCATCAATGACTCTACAGGTCTTATGGGTCCTACCCTTTTTCAGAAGACGTTTCCGCAACATGACATTATACAGTAGCCTATATACTTACAGAGAGTGGGGCTCCAGTGACGTGGGGTCAGCACGACGTCGGTTCTTCGTCTAGAACACAAGACATCACATTAAAAATGAAGATACATCGGGGTACGCCGGGGATCGAACCGGGGTTCACAGGATTATAAATCGAACGCTCTAGCCACTAGACCATCGAGGTGTGATTCACAGCCTAATATGAAACATATAATTTCTGATACCTATTAACCTGCCTTACTTTTAGATGTCAACGTCTAAGATATTGTATGCCGCTTGTGCTACTGCTCGCAAAGTAGAATGACTGGAAGTTCAAGAATGATGCCAATAACACCTGCTCAGTATGTTTAATCAGCATTCTATGTATACCATATTTTGTTATGTATTCATTCATTGTCAATAAACAATAATTACTTAAAGAAATGCAACTTTATTTTGGGACAGCCACTGAACTGATTTTTTTTCTTTTTTAAAATTACTAACACTATCACAATAATGAAAATAATAATTAAATATTTTATTATAACTAAAGAATTGGACTATAACTGATTATTTACAAATAAATTCAAAGCTGGGAGAACAATAAATATAAATTTGGAATCTGTGTCCATTACGACATCATGAATTTTTCTTTTTGAGGAAGAGGAATAGTGATGAATGTAAAAGCCAGTAATATTCCACGATCAGACTAGTTCCTTAGAGCAGGTGACATCAGATATTCTCTACTGCACAACGCCAATGATATAAATTATTAAACCTATAGGTCTACCTTTACCATGTCCAATTTTTTTACAACTTGTTCCCATTAATAAGTTGTAGGATAAGTTGAATTACACGAAGGTGAATATTATACACAAATACGGTACTTGAAATTTAAAAAAATACGCGAACTTCACAAACACTTTTTTAAAACTATTATACATATTATAACAAAATGAAAATTTTACTTTGCTCTTACAACAAAATAAATCTCCACAAATATTTATACAAGTTTAAGCATAGCACAATCTACTGCAATTAATACTTTAATACTTCGTGTACAATTACGCAGTAATGCAAATGTCTGAGATACTAAGCTTGTTTTACTGCAAATACAATTGCAAATCTCTTGAAAACAACATGAACACTAGAAAACTAATCATGAAGAATGACTGAAGAAATTATAATTCTTCCCTGCTATCATTATATCCTGTATTTCTCCAATCACTAGGAAACATTGTACAAAAGAATGTATTTTGGAAGATCAAATTCTTCACAATTCATAATGTGGAATATTTAATTTTTTCTTTTGCTTTTTGCCAATTACTATTCAATTTGAAGAGTCTTAGGCTTTTCACAAAACTGTTGACTGGAAATTTATTGCATTACATACTCAGAGATGAATGACTATTAACATAAAACTGATGATCTGATATGACCAATGTAAGTATGTATAGAGAAGCTGCAATTCAATAGTTGTATGCATTCTGCATATAACCTCTTTCAGCAATCATGCAGAATTCATCCGACGACTCATATCCACCCACTTTTTCAGCTTCGGGAAGATCCTCGGCTAACGCTATGCTTCTCACATAATAAAATATGCCCATTAAAACCAACTGGAAAATTCCTCAGACGCTAATTATTATCAGTCTACAAAGGGACAATTTTGGTCCACAAATCTTCATATTCCTGAGTTTTAATCTACACTTTCACTCAATTCCACACACAAGTCGCATCAAGCTGACGTTTACGCACCTGATTTGTAATATAAGCACTATGCATAACATACTGGGTGTTCATTTCAAAGTGTGTCATGACGTCACTGTTGATGAGTCAGCGATTTGAAGCGAGTTCCAGCTTTTGTGTCAGAGAAGTTGCCTATTAATCAAGGCATTCAATCTGAACTTGAGAACGTGTGCAGATGGCGGTTGTACGGTCTGTGTGCTACCATAACCTCTTTCGAACTGTGTCTTGCGCAGCCAAGACGTACGCAGGGTATTTGTTATCATCGGTTGCGTACGGCAACATTCCACAACACAAATCAAATGCTCCGTGTCCATGTTGACCGTCGAAATTAATGTCAACAAATACGTAAGTAATCGTCTTAACCCTCTCCACATATCCCGAGAGTAAGAAAAAAACTCACCTCAGTACATGATTCGAAACAGTTCACATTCCTGCCACTACTGGCGTTACCGTACGTATCGGTAAGTACTCTTCTGAATGAACGCCGTACTTGCTAGGCAACTTCTCTGGCACATAAGTAATACACCCCTGCGGAAGTGTAGGAAGATTGAATTCACTAGGCTCATCGACTAGCCACATGACGGCATACAGCGAACCATGACACACTTTGAACTGAACACCCAGTAGAAAGTGAAGAAGTTGCCGAAGTATCTAGGACAATGAACAGGTCAAACCCTTATTGCAGAAATGCGACTATTATTTTGGGACAGAGGAAGTATGTAAATTTCAGGTGTTAACTGTACAATTTGTAATCCATATTGTAAAATATCTTACGTCCATTTTCATCATTAATATCTAATATTACAGTGTAATGTTAAATATCAAATATCTTAGTTCCACATCAAATATAAAGGAGTAATATTAAATATACAATACAATACGTCAGACACTAAATTAATAACAACTAATTGCTAGTTCACCAGGAATTATTCCATCTTGGTCTTGCCAGAGTAGAATGTAGACCAGAGAAACTATCTACATTGTTATACAAGAGTTTGTATGTCGGTTGTAGGCAGTGCAGGAAATCTACCATCCCAGGGTGACACTAACACACGAGACGCGCTTCCACGAGACGTCCCAGGTGAGGACCTTGATGGGTCTTCTTCTGCACCTCCCCCATCACATATTCCTTGTACCGCAAACGAGCGGGAGGCGGCAGTATAAGATAACAGGTTAACTTTTGCTTACTTTTTAATAAACTGCAAAGTGGGAAAAAGAAGACCAGAAAACTTTTCCAACTCTTTCTCTCTCCGTCTATCGCATCGCCGCAGAATCTTATCTTCGGAATGCTGGACGCCTGCAATGCAAATTGTTAACAGCATTCAAACCATGTAATTTTTGCTAGCATTATACTGTACTTGTCAAAAAGTTTATTTCTGTACTGCGACGTTTAAAATACTGACTATTGTTTCTATTTTATTGCAAAAACTAAACACTTACTTATACTTCGTAAAATGATGTGATCATAAAATACAACCCATAAAAAGGTCTGGGGATTCATCGAGTCTTTGTAATTGTGTGAAACGCTTATGCTATTCGTGATTGTTATTGTGAGAATGGTTGGGATTGTAAGGATGTTTGGGATTTCAAATAAAATGTCGATGTTTCTTGTCATTTCTCTTTATACTTCCAGAATTTAAATTTAACAAAGCGAAGTCTTCTCGCTTATTACTTCATAGTTATATCCTCATTTATTTTTTTTTCATTTCATTCCTTATATTTCATAGATCTTATATTAGCAATGAAGCTTTAAGATGTTGAACAAGTCAAAATTTTGCAAGATTACAATTATAATTTTTACAATTTAGCAATTTTCTAGAATTTTTTACAATATTTTGGCGAGATGTGGTAAGATGAGGTGAGGCCCGAGGATTCGCCAAAAGATTACCTGGCATTTGCCTTATGGTTGGGGAAAACCTCATTCCATGAGACCTAATCTCCAAACAACAATGCAATCGATAGTTTTAAACGATTTGCATGTTAATATGACTCCAGTGAGTTGTTTTAAATTGTAATCGATAACAATATGACATTGCAGAGAAGTGGATTCATTTGGAATTAATACAATAGTTAGATTTTATACTTTAGAATTCAGTCATTCAATCGTTCATTCATTCATTCATTGAACCCATCGTTCCGGAGTCGGAACTTAGGTATTCCCCTAACAGAGATTTCAATGCCTACAGGGAATTTAGTTACACTTATTTGCCGACAGGGGGCAGAGGGACACGTGGTAAGCTCATCTTCTCATACGCCACCTAGTACGCAACTGACGTATTGCTAGGGCGTGAGGAAGAAGAAATTTAGTTCAGAGGCTCTTATTTAGGCTTTAAGGTTTTTAACGTGCTGGAAAACTCCGATATAAGAGACACGGCTTAAAGTCCTGAAAAATCCATCGATCCCAGCCGGATTTGAATCCGCAACCTTAGATCATTTGGGCAATACCTTAGAATTAAACTATGTTAAATTATCTATTTCTATCTTTATACTCCTCGCATTTGTAGTTATTTTATATAGAGATTATTATATAGATGGTGATATAAATATTAATCGATTTATTTTAATCATATCCATTTGTGTACGAATAATACGTTTTATTAAATTAAGCTTAAGTTGAATGTTTCGTTAAGTTTTTACAATTACTGTACGTATTCTCAGCCTGAGAGGAACAACGCGGCTCTTATCGCTTGCGTAACATAGCGCTCTTGTATGACGTCTCCGTATTAACAGAAGTGAGACCATAGGCCTATTTCTCGAATGTAAAAGTGCTTATAAACATTTTACGTTAAAAGTTTGAGAAATGCGACAAGTAAAAATTCTCAGATATTATTTTTAACGACACTCAATAAGTATCTACTTCGCTGATATACCAAATTCAGTGGTGTATAAGTATGTAGTATATATGATATTTATTATATTATAGTTCACTCACAGAAAGTACATACATATAATCATTTAAAACCTTACATTACACACTTTATAATTTTATACATGGATATACCATTTTAATACAATTAATACAATACAATTTAAATATTTAATATAAGATGTTTTTTTCTGTTTTATCTTGCACTTGCGTTTAAGTATGTAATATAGTAATATAGTAGTTTTCGTTGAATTTCATAATTGAAGATCTAATATTCTAAATGTGCTAAATGCCAATTTTTCTAATTTCATTTTATTCAGTCTAAAGGAGGAACATCTACAGGGTGTTTCCGAGGTGGTGTTACAAACTTTCAGGAATGATGGCGAAGGACACATGTATCAATTTGAGATAAGGAACCATGGTCCGGAAATGACTGAGTCGAAAGTTATAAGCAAAAATATTTGTGTGGAAATGGAATTGTAATTTGGCACCACGTGCCCTCCTTCCCTTAACCTTTGGAACAGTCGTGGAAAGATGGTATGGAGGATTTCTCCTACGTGGGTACTTCGCCCGATACAATCTGTGAGCTTGTCTACTGTTTCCATTGGCTCATCCGTATTCGAAAATCAGGTCTGTTTATTCCGCTCTCGTGCACTCCTCCATTTCACTAGGACTGATCGACTGGACACAGTAACTTGTACACATACACTGCTGTCTACAGACGTGCATATCAGGACCGACCATGTCCGTTACACATTACGCTATCTGCATTGCTTTAGTGTAGTTTCCTGTCCCCATCCCTCAGACAGCGCACTGAAGGGAATACTGTAAGTAGGCAACGTAAACAACGTCAGATGAAAACAGTATGTGTAAGATGTACAGATAAATACACATAAATAAAGTGTACAGAGGACTAAAATTATTTCATTTCCACACAACTATTTTTGCTTGTAACTTTGTATGTATGTGTATGTATTTATTCACACTGCAATGGGTATATACCCGGTGGCAGTGGTAACTAATTACACTCAATAATGACAATAATAAACTTATTAATTAAAAGTACAGTTAATAATAATACCAATAATTAATACAAATAATTAATACTAACAATAATAATAATAATAATAATAATAATAATAATAATAATAATAATAGGGAATATTCCAAATTAAATGAAGCACGATCACTTAAAATAACATTTAAAATAAAATCTAATTTGTATCTTAAATCTAAGTTCGAACTAAAACCCACGAGTATGATATGTTCATATCTGCACAAGTACATTTCCACATTACACTCATTTCGCTGTCAACTCACTCACTGCACTGGAACTACGACACATTTTACTGATTCTATCCTGATTTCACTAACACTTCAAAAACATTTCACTGTTCAAATACTTTGCACTGCCACTATAAACTATAAAGCTTCCCTGACAGGAACACGTTTCACTTACACAACACACTTCACTGACACAACATAATTCTTCACTGATACAACACTTGAATAACAAAATATCATTTACATCCTTTACATACTCTATATAATTAGTAAAGTAATTAGTAAAGTCCTTAAGCCTATTTTTAAATACGTTTTTGGTTGTTGGTAAAGCCTTTAGTAAGTCTGCAGGTAAAGCATTCCAGTCCCTGATAGTACGATTGAGAAAAGAAAACTTTCCAGTGTCCGTCCTCTGTCTTCTTTCCCTCAATTTATATGAGTGGTCGTTCCTTGAAGAGTAATTTTGCGGTTGCAACCTATTTTTTATTTCTCTCCAGGCAGGCTCACCTCTGTATGTTTTGAACAGTGCGCATAATCGAATTCGCGTTCTCCTGTCCTTGAGTGTGTCCCATTTTAATGGTGAATTTTTCCGACAACACTTGAGAGCCCGTTTTTTAATCTTTTCCAGTGTTTTAATATGTTCTAATCTATAAGGATCCCAACATGCAGTACCATATTCCATTACTGGACGTACTAGTGATTTATATGCAATCTCTTTGGACTCAGTCATTTCCGCACCAGGGTTCCTTATCTCAAATTGATACATGTGCCCTTCGCATCATCCGTGAAAGTTTGTAACACCACCTCGGAAACACCCTGTACATGAGAAATACATATTAAATTATCTTTGTCGTAGGTCAACTGTAAGAGACTCATTCGTGCGCCAAAAGTCGATATTATAAGTAGACCTATCTCAACATGCATTTCGCAGTGTGTTTTTCATCAATATCTCGGAAAGTGGTTTTTGACACATAGCACATTTAGAATGTTAAGTTCTCAATTCTTAAGTGAGTTAAGGCGCGTTTTCTTTCTTTCTTTCTTTCTTTCTTTCTTTCTTTCTTTCTTTCTTTCTTTCTTTCTTTCTTTCTTTCTCTCTTTCTTCCTTTGTTTCTTGCTTTTTTTTTTTTTTTTTTTTTTTTTTTGCAAATTAATGCAAGAAAATAATGGATTCGCCTCAATAGATGTAACTGGCCTTATTCAGTGCTGCTATGAATTTAATATAAATTGTTACAGTGCACTGAGAAGATTCAGAGCTCAGAAACTTGTAGAAAATTAAAGAGACCTGTTCGGTGGCGGATATAAAACACTGTAATAGATCAGATTCCGCGGAGATCGCTGTGAATGATGTGATGGTTTTACAACAATTCCACGGAATTGAGCACAATTCAGAATAAAGAACGTGCAATGTACAGTAAATCAATTTGCGATGAGCTACTCAACAGTGTGGGGTATTCTCAGAAATTGCTTTATGCGTGAATAAACCCCACTCTTTATGAATAAAATTGTTTTGTTATTTTTACATAAACTTATTTTAAATGTTAGAGGATTTTCTAATTTTTCGTGACTTTTGAATAAGCCTTCATATTGTATCTTACTCGATAAATATATCATTACAAAGAAGTATGAGAAGCATGTTAATATATTATTCTATAGTCCCATAACAAGCATTAAATGTGCTAGTCTAATTTAAAATACATATCTCGTATCGTAATCTGACAAACATCTTAAGAAAAATTTCAATAATAAATATGTTATATTATAGTCTTAATTCAAGTATTTCCTGTAATATGCTAGTATAAATAAAAATTTCTTTTATCCTATTCTCAGAGTGTAATGATAAATATATTATAATGTCAAAGTCCGATTACAAATGTTTTAGTTTTAGTCCCTGCTACCAATTTAACATCTAACTCTCAATTCTACTTCTTTCAGGGTCCCTGTTAGCACTTAATTCTGGCAGAGTTTATCGGCATTAAATTCGAAGGAATAATGCGCAGTGGAAATGTAATGTCATATAATGTGCTAGCCTAAATTAAAATAGTCTATCTGTAGCCTTACTTACTTATTGGCTTTTAAGGAACCGAGGTTCATTGCCGCCCTCACATAAGCCCGCCATTGGTCCCTATCTGAGCAAGATTAATCCAGTCTCTATCATCATATCCCACCTACCTCAAATCCATTTTAATATTATCTTCCCATCTACGTCTCTGCCTCCCCAAAGGTCTTTTTTCCTTCGGCCTCCCAACTAACACTCTATATGCATTTCTGGATTCGCCCATACGTGCTACATGCCCTGCCCATCTCAAACGTCTGGATTTAATGTTCCTAATTATGCCAGCTGTCTGTATCCTACTCTGCCAAATATCTTAGGTCAAAGTTCAATCGGAAATATGTTACAATATCGGATATTGAATGCCATATTTTAGCGTCATGTATCTAATAAACTAGTACG
This sequence comes from Periplaneta americana, assembly GCF_040183065.1. Taxonomy (NCBI): domain Eukaryota; kingdom Metazoa; phylum Arthropoda; class Insecta; order Blattodea; family Blattidae; genus Periplaneta; species Periplaneta americana. The sequence goes on from NC_091128.1 coordinate 96,231,388, forward strand.
GGATGAAGTTAAATGCAAACAAGACGAAGAACAAGGTCATAGGAAGAAAAATAAAGAAGATAAACTTACGAATTCTAAATGAGGCAGTGGAGCAAGTGAACATTTTGAAATATTTGGGTGTACTACATTAAAAGCAGTAACATGAACTGCTGCCAGGAAGTCAAAAGGAGAATAGCAATGGGAAAGGAAGCTTTTCATATAAAAAGGAACATCTTCTGCGGACCTCTGTAAAAAGAACTAAGGAAGAGACTAATGAAGTACTTTGTGTGGAGTGTTGCATTTTATGCGGTAGAAACATGGGCATTATGACGAAAAGAAGAGAACCGGCTAGAATCACTTGAAATGTGGATATGGAGAAGAATGGAGAGTGTGAAATGGACAGACAGAATCAGAAACGTAGCTGTGTTGGAAAGAGTCGGTGAAGAAAGAGTGAAACTGATCACGAAGACAAAAAAGAATTGGTTGGGTCATTAGCTGAGAAGAAACTGCCTACTGAAGGATGCAGTGGAAGGAATATTGCACGGGAAAAGAGTTCGGGGCCAAAGAAGATATTAAATAAAAGACGACATTAAGATATATGGATCACATGCGGAGACTGAAGCTGTAGTCAGGTGGTCCAGTGATAGGAAGATATTTTTCTTTTATATAAGTCATAGTATAGCTTCATCTTAGATATTTCTCTATTTCTTTGAGGTGTTGTACTATGACTTATATAAAAGAAAAATATCTTCCTATCACTGGACCACCCGAGTACAGCTTCAAGACTAACAGGAAGGCACAAAATAGGGAAGACTGAGAATGTTGGGTTTGCAGTGAAAGACCTGCCCTTGGTCAGAACACTATGAAAGAATGGACTAGTTTAATTTCAAATTACACTTCGCATTCTACTTTTCTCCATGTTCCCCGAGCAGCGTTTGTGTGATAAAACCGATCTTGATTAAATATAACTCCAATATGCTTTGTAAACTGTTTATAGGCATTATTTACGTTAATAAACCGAAACGAAGGTGTGTTTTATTGCAATATAATGCGAAATCGAATATAGCGCAAATTTGTCAAAATTAGGCTATTAACTTCATGCGAAAAAAAAAGCGCGGAATCATACTTTTTCTTAGTTTCTTCCGTTTTCAAGTTGTACTCAGCACTTGAAGTTTTCAGTCCATAACAATAATTAATAATAATGTGGATACGACGTTAGTGGGAAAGGCGAAGTCTATTCGACTCTTTAGAATTGAAAATTATTCATTAATCATAAAAGGATACACTGAACTCCAAGAGCAAACCGGTCGAATTATGTTACGAAATGGAAAGATAATATTATGAAAATTCTGACTAGATTTCTTGACATTCACCGTGAATTTTGTAGCAGAGCTCTTCAGTCAGTTTGGTATCCGTGTGCCGATGTTGACAGCGAACGTATCTTTTCTTTCTATTTATGAATTTTGAGCGACTTGCGTTGCAATATGAAAGAAAAGAATGTGAACATTATGGTAATATTTTTCTTTGACAATTAGCTGACACAAAAATGTTTTTAATTATATTGTACCTATTTAAGTTACTTGACGTGATACAAAATATTTACTTTACTAAAACACATTATTGTTATTTGATAATTGATTTACACGCAAGAACACTTTTTCACAAAAAAAAATCTTTAATAAAACCTCCAAACATTCAAAAATTCTAAAATATATCATGATATCACTGAATCCCTGTAAAAACGACACAGACATCGTTTAAAATACGCCTAAATTAATTTAAAATAACGCGAAATTATTGAATATAACGAAAAAGTCCTTTGAAAATAACACCGATTTCCTCAAACAAAAAACTCAGACCTCTAGCTGTAAGCTATCAGACACGCTTTTCCATTTGTGCTAAATATACGAACTGTAGCTATTTTTGCTCTTCTTTGTATTGTTATTCAACCGCCTTACAATCATTCTCTTTTCGCAGCAAACAAAAATTACTCCTTGTGTTCAAATATACTCTGATGCTTGGAGATGTTATTTGAGGGCATCAAAGTTGCATGTGGTTCTACCTGGATATTACGTTACCTTTTCAGTCAAATGATTTCCTCCTTCAGCATTCCTCCAGTCCCCAGACATTACTTTTCTACATCCTATTTTAGCCTGGCCTTGTCCTCGTCGCCATTACTTTAAATTGAAACAGGAAAATATGCAGTTGAGGTGGATGTTATGTAGTACAATTTGCTAACACCTATAACATAAGACAGAGTTTCTGATGTTCCATTTCTGTATCTTGTCTCGTTTCAACTGTTTTACTGTTCAGATGAACAAGTGTGCCTCAGCTGGTATATGAAACACATGCATTTGAAAGAGAAGGACGTTATTGGAAATATGAAAGTGGTAATAATAATAATAATAATAATAATAATAATAATAATAATAATAATAATAATACTGTAAAATAAATGTAACAGATAAATACAAGGATAGATAGATAGATAGATAGATAGATAGATAGATAGATAGATAGATAGATAGATAGATAGATAGATAGATAGATAGATAGATAGATAGATAGATAGATAGATAGATAGATAGATAGATAGATAGATAGATAGATAGATAGATAGATAGATAGATAGATAGATAGATAGATAGATAGATAGATAGATAGATAGATAGATAGATAGATAGATAGATAGATAGATAGATAGATAGATAGATAGATAGATAGATAGATAGATAGATAGATAGATAGATAGATAGATAGATAGATAGATAGATAGATAGATATATAGATAGATAGATAGATAGATAGATAGATAGATAGATAGATAGATAGATAGATAGATAGATAGATAGATAGATAGATAGATAGATAGATAGATAGATAGATAGATAGATAGATAGATAGATAGATAGATAGATAGATAGATAGATAGATAGATAGATAGATAGATAGATAGATAGATAGATAGATAGATAGATAGATAGATAGATAGATAGATAGATAGATAGATAGATAGATAGATAGATAGATAGATAGATAGATAGATAGATAGATAGATAGATAGATAGATAGATAGATAGATAGATAGATAGATAGATAGATAGATAGATAGATAGATAGATAGATAGATAGATAGATAGATAGATAGATAGATAGATAGATAGATAGATAGATAGATAGATAGATAGATAGATAGATAGATAGATAGATAGATAGATAGATAGATAGATAGATAGATAGATAGATAGATAGATAGATAGATAGATAGATAGATAGATAGATAGATAGATAGATAGATAGATAGATAGATAGATAGATACATACATAGATAGATAGATAGATACATACATAGATAGATACATACATAGATAGATAGATAGATAGATAGATAGATAGATAGATAGATAGATAGATAGATAGATAGATAGATAGATAGATAGATAGATAGATAGATAGATAGATAGATAGATAGATAGATAGATAGATAGATAGATAGATAGATAGATAGATAGATAGATAGATAGATAGATAGATAGATAGATAGATAGATAGATACATAGATAGATAGATACATAGATAGATAGATAGATAGATAGATAGATAGATAGATAGATAGATAGATAGATAGATAGATAGATAGATAGATAGATAGATAGATAGATAGATAGATAGATAGACAGACAGACAGACAGACAGACAGACAGACAGACAGACAGACAGACAGATAGACAGATAGATAGATAGATAGATAGATAGATAGATAGATAGATAGATAGATAGATAGATAGATAGATAGATAGATAGATAGATAGATAGATAGATAGATAGATAGATAGATAGACGGATGGACGGACGGACGAACGGACGGATTTAATTTTACAATTCTTCCAAACATGTCAGAATTAAACGTGTCATGAACAATTTCGGGGTAACATTGTAACAAACTATGAGGTACAGAGGGGAGAAAATTGAAATGTATCGTTTTCAAAAAAATAATAACATGGCAATAAATTGCATTGTTTAAGCCAAATCCTGTGTTATTTTGATATATTTTCTAAACCTTATAGTCACTTTAGAACAACATGCTGAAATTCGTCAGAACCAACTGCCAGATCCTGTATAAGTATAAATGGAGCAATGGATCGATAGAGAGTGGATAGTTGTTGCTGTTTACTCAACTGTCCGAAGATAGTTGAAACCAATAAGGCATCACTCATGAGGCAACTAGGGCAGAAGATAATGGATAGGGTGGCCAGTTCCTTTCTCCCTCCATTGCATACATCGCTGACTAGCAAAATATTACGCTAATCAGAGTAAGTTGCATACAGACAATAATTATTGTTGCTCCTCTGAGACATATCGTCAAGTGAGATGTACTGCCTGATAATAGATGTACATATCTGACAGAACCTCAATCTGAGGATAGTGGATGGTTGATGGAGTAAAATTGGATGGAGGGATGGATGGATGGAAGGATGGATGGATGGATGGATGGATGGATGTTGGATGGATGGATGGATGGACGAAAATCTTTTTAGTCGATTATGTAAGAACGCTGTTTCAACTACTAGGTTATTTAGCTTCGATGGAATTTGGCGAGATGAGGCCGAGGATTTGCCATGTGAATGCCTAATATTCATCTTACATTTGGGAAAAATTTCTGAAGAAACCGAACTAGGGTAATCAGCCCAAGAGGGAATCGAACTCACGCTCTGGATGAAACAATGCTTGTAGCAATAGCTGAATGGATAATGGATGGGTGAGTGAGTAGAATCTGATGGATGGCCGAGTGGATGATTAAATGGATGGATAAACCAATAAAAATGTTGATGGGAAATGGATGGATTGCTAGATGGATAGGGTAGAATAGCATAAATCGCACCGCTTCCTAAATGGCACCACTGCTAGTTTAAAACAAGTTACTGTAGTAGTGTTGCATCTAGTGGTATTCTTACATTCTACCATATGAACAACCACCATGTCACTTGATTTCTGCCACTTCTTTGTGCTAGCAACGTGGTGATAGAGTATTTAATATAATCGCTCAGGTGGCTGTATATTTAGCTAACATTTTGTAACTAAATAACGGATTTGTATGCAAAGGAATCCATAATCTTAAGATGTTATTGGTTAAAAGAAATATTAAAGAACATTTAACTTAGTACGATTTTCGAACATGTGGTGATTATAAGCTAGAATGAAGGAAATGATAACTTATGACGTAGTTTCTTAATTCGCACCACTTTGTAGGTGCCTAATTCGCACCGATGCGATATGAGCAACTGTAGGAATTCTAGCCATACAAAAGAAGGCTAACAATTTTAACTGAACAAGGAATGCATCAGGTGGGTGCAATATCCAGTGGTGAAAAGGGCGTTAATACAACAAGTGTGTGTTGTACAAGCGCAACAGATATTTTGTGCCACCTATGAAAATTTTTAAACGTCAAACACTGTATCCTACATTATCAACTGGTGTTCTTCCAGGATCATTATTTGTTTGCTCTGATTCAGGTTACATCAACAGTGAACTATTTGTCGAATAGCTCAAACATTTTATTTGCCACTCAAACCTGCCATACAAAAAAGTGCTGCTTCTGTATGTCCCCTATACGACCCATTCCAAAAATTTAGAAGCTAGATTATCTCGGGAAAATGATGTGCTCCTGTTTCAGCTTCCTCGTCATAATACTCATAGGCCCAGTCTTTAGATGTTTCTACCTTCAAACCATTTCAGAGGGTTAAATCATGAAGCAGTTCTTAGGTGGCTTCGAGATACAGTAATCATGGAGAAAAGGTGACGCAGTTTACAGTTTGAACTGCCTGGTGAAGCACATGGCAAATGTGTAACAATAAAAATCGCATTCAGGAAGTTTAAATGTTAGGTAATTTATGCTCTATTTTTTCAATTTCATTTGAAGATGCGTTACTCTCTTTCATTAATTTCAATAAACTTGTAATTTGCATTTATTACATTATTCATATTAAATACTGTTCAATATGTTCAATATTAAAAGCTTTCCTTCATCCTGTTCCCTGCAGTTAAAGAGGTCCGATTTAAGAAACCGCAGGTGCTATTTAGGAAACTAGTTGCCTAAATGGCACCACTGACAAGTGTTTCGAAAATGTCATTCTACTTCAAAAATATTAAATCAAATTCAAGGATTCTTTTTTACTTGAAAGGTAAATGTTCTGGGAATGTATTTCTGTAAAGAAATGCAGAAAATAAAAATTGTATTGTTCAATAAAAATTATAAATGCTAAAGTGGTACGATATACGCAACCTTACCCTAGGTAAAGATATGTGGGTGCATGAGTGATTGGATGAATAAGTGTGTGGATGATTTTATTCTTAAATTTAAGAATAATTGAATCAATATAGAGATGAATGGATGGAAAAGAAATAAGTAGAGGGAAGAAGGAATGAATGGGTAAGTGAATCTATGAATGGAAAGTTATGAGTGGTGAGTGCGTGAGTAAGTGGTTGAGTGTTACATGTGGATGGATGGAGAGATGAATGGATGTAAGAAAGGATGCATGACTGGATGTTGGATGAATGGGAGATACATGAATGGTTATATGGATAGGTGGATCAGTGGATCTAGTGAACAGATCTAGTGTAAAAACAATGAAACCGGTTAACCATCGTATCCAATAGCAACGACGACGCTCTGTTGACCGATTCCTATAAAGCTGAGAGAGAAGAGAGAATATCGGCCGGGGCAGGAACTTATTGGCTCCGGAAAGAAAGGAAACCAATCTCTCCCTTCTACCTCTCCCCTTCACAAGTGTAGCAGCCGTAATGCAGTTATCTGGACGGCTCCAGTATATAACAATATATTAGCGTGTACTCAATACCTGTTATGGTTAAACCACAAGTCGAGCTAGGCTCTTTCAGCAACGGGAACCTTGCTCTTAGATAATAATAAAACTGTCGCATCCCTACAGGCCCTACTTTTGCTGTTGCAGAAAGAAAAGGACGAGATATCTTCCACCAAAAAAACTCATAATAGGCCTTTGGAACCATGCGCGAGCGACATAGACGGCAAATATGAGGGAAGAGGAGCGAGAGAGAGTTTAGGTGAAATGTAGTTCCCCTCTTTACTAAAAGCGAACATAGATCATTTCTGTAATGGCGCAATGAATCTAGATGTCCACACTGATCAAATTTAATCCTCAGATGCTAGAATGCCATTTGTTATATAAAAGGAAAGGCAACATTGCCTGGAGAGAAAAGGGCTTGCTGACCGACCGAAGGGATGTGAAAAGAGAAAGAAGCAACTACCATCCCAAAATGCCACAAGGGATCGTAAAGGGAGGAAGGGGCGGAGAGGGGGACTAAAAAGTTTTCACCATTCGCCTCCTCAACCCCTTCCACCTAGTGTCTTGCTTACTAGCTGATGCTCATATTTTTGAGAAAAAACAACATATAGCGATATCGTACGTATAATTTATGTCTTTATACACAATAGCATACACATAGGAAGAGGAAAGGAAATAAATGACAAAATAAATGGATTCATTGCCTTTACATTGTATTGTGAATCCCGCCATCAATGCTAAATATGAATTTCTAAGTACAATACCAAATAAAAGAGAGTTAAAACCCGAGAAATATGGCCTATTTTTTTATAAAATAGACCATGTAGTGTATAATATTGAAACCAGCAGTTTATGTTCGTAGTTATCTTTTCCTTCTAATTCAAAATTACACAAAGTATGGATGAGTATGTTAGTCTCATATTGAATCCTATAGATCAGTGATATTCAATCTATGGTACGCGTACCCCCTGTGGTAGGCCTATTTGTTGTAAGCACAATAAGCCTCAGGCTGCAGTGTAAGCCTTCGGGTCTCTCCTCTGTACACGAGAAAAAGAAAAAAAAAAAGATGAGGCCAAAAATTTGCCATGACATTGTCTGACATTTGCCTTGCAGTTAAAGAAAACCCGGGAATAAACTGAGCCAGATAATCAGCCCAAGCGGAATTCGAACCCACGCCCGGACGCAACCAGGAACAGCAGAAAAATGTGCTACGTCGGTAGCTATGAGGATGATAATGATGATGATAATGACGAAGTAGGCCCATGGAACATTAGTAACTCAATTAAAAGAGCAACAAACTGCATACTGGTTCGTGCCTAAGTAGTAGTGAGGATTTTTCGTCATAACTTTCCGCACGTTCTGCGGTGCACTCAACCTCATGCCAATTTGAGTCCCGGTTCTTTAATGTTAATGTCGTTTCTCATAGAGAAATTAATGTGACTGATAAAGCGATAAAGCATGCAACTGTAAATAAAACCATAATAAAAATAATAAATAGGCCTACTATGCCATTCCCCAAGAGTTATTTAATTAAAGCCTAATTACACTTCTCTACGATATTATTATACTTATGATAATAATAATTATGAATATTATTATTATTTTTTTTTTATTATTATTATTAATATTACTTATGGAACTATAATGAGGGTAATCACTTAGATCTTTTAAAATTGGGAAATAAAACATAAATAACAACATTTGACACAAGAATGTTACGCAGAAGGTAACATCCACTTACTCATCTTTACATCTGCCCATGTATTCATCCATCTTTCCATTACTTTAGTATTACTTCAGCCAATTATACATCCATCCATCTATCCGCCCATCAACTCATGTAATATTCTTTATACGTCCATCCATCAATTCCTTTATTCATTTATACATCCATTCATCTATCCAGCCATCAATTACTTTATCCCTTTATCAGTCATTCATCTATCCATCAATTCCTTTCTCCATTGATACATTCATCCTTCCATCTATCCATGAATTCATTTGTCCACTTATACATTCATCCATCTCTCCATCAATTCATTTATCCCTTTATACATCCGTTGATCTATTCAGCTATCCATCAGTTCCTTTATTCATTTATCCATTCATCAATATTGCTTTACCTATTTATACATCAATTCATTCATTAAACCATCCATCCAGCTATTCATCAATTAAATTTGTCATGTATACATCCATTCATTCACCCATACATTCATCAGTTCTTTTAACAATTTATACAACCATCCAATCCATGTACCCATCAAATCCTTTATCCATTTATACATTTATCCATCCATCCATTCATCTATCCATCCATCCATCCAGTCAGCCATTTAGCTATCCATCAATTCCTTTAGCCATGTATGCATCCATCAATTCCTTTAGTTCTTTATAAGTCACCATTCCACTCATCCATTCTTCCACCCTCTATCAATCCCTCCATCTATCCATCCATCCATCAATTCATCCATTCATCAATTTATTTACAAACGTATACCATTATTCATCTATCAATTTCTTTATCCATTTATACATTCATCCATCTATTCATACAACTATCAATTCATCTATCAAGTCTTTTAGTCATTTACATATTCTTCCTTTCATATATCCATCCGTGAATTCCTTTATCCTTTTATAAGTCCAATCGTCTATACATCCACCCATATCCATCCATTAATTCCTTTATCCATCCAGCTGTAAATCCATCTCTCCAACTATCCAGCCAGTTATCTATTTCACCATCCATTCAATCATGCTTCCAGTCAACCAACCTCGTTACTGCACATCCATTTACACACATACACACCAGTCACTCAACAGATTATGTGACGATTTACTAAACAAAACTATAAGTAACCCTTCCACTCATCCATCCATCCATCCCTCTATCCATCCCTCCATCCCTCTATCCATCCCTCCATCCCTCTATCCATCCCTCCATCTATCCATCCATCCATCCATCCACCCACCCATCCATCCATCCATCTATCAATTCAATTTATTTACAAATGTATACCATTATTCATCTGTCAATTTCTTTATCCATTTATACATTCATCCATCTATTCATACAACTATCAATTCATCTATCAAGTCTTTTAGTCATTTACGTATTCTTCCTTTCATCCATCCATCCATCCATCCATAAATTCCTTTATCCTTTTATAAATCTAATCATCTATACATCCATCCATTCATCCATTCCTCCATCCATTAATTCATTTATCCATCCAGCTGTAAATCCATTTCTCCAACTATCCAGCCAGTTATCTACTTCACCATTTCAATCATACTTCCAGCCATCCAACCACGTTATTGCATATCCATTTACACACATACACACCAGTCACCCAACAGATTATGTGACGATTTACTAAACAAAACTACTGTGTAGCAGGTTTCTTCGAATGCCTCGTTGCCACCTGCGATTCTCCTCAATTATTACTTCATAATAACAATATCATTGTCATTCTTTGACAGGACTCTATTTCTGTAAGGAACATCATGTGACGAATTATGCATCAATCTCGCCAAATTCTCAGACACCATTCCCATTGTGTGATGAGCACCTGAGTAATTATGTGACGTATGTCGCTCTTGGTCTGCGCGAACTTCACTCGTGTAAATTTAGACGGAATCTGTCGTGAGGACAAGGAGGATCCATGGGACAGACCGCAGGCATTAATCTGTGTGTAGTGAACTGCGGAGCCATGTTCTTTCAGAAAGCCAACAGCTCGTTATGTGACGGCTACAGAGTGCGGCGCTCTGTTCGTCGCCACGGTTACAAGTAGGCAATGGTAATAGCAGATTATAACCACCATTTTCTTATTCATCAGTCAAAACATGGAAGAAGGACCAAAAATTCGTAACAGTAGGGCCTACATTATTATTATTATTATTATTATTATTATTATTATTATTATTACTTACATACTTACTTATAAGTGGCTTTTAAGGAACTCGCAGGTTCATTGCCGCCCTCACATAACTAGTTCATTTTGACGTAGAACTACGTCTTTCTCCTCACTAGATTCTGGGGATAACTTGGAAACTGACTGACATAAAAATTCAATTCCTTGTCCTTCTTGTTTTCCTCTTCTTCGTCTTGTATTCCCTTGGTGTTCCTTGTGTTTTCCTCGTTCTCTTTCTTCTTTGCCTTTCCCTTGTTCTTGTAATGCTCTTGCATTCTCCTTGTTCTCCTTGTGTTCCCTCTCTTCACCTTCAATCCCATCTTCCTCTCCATGTCTTCCCCTTGTTTTTCTTGCATTCTCCCCTTGTTCTTCTTGTACTCATTTTGGTTTCCTTGTATTCCTCTTGTTCTCCTTGTATTCCCCTTGCTCTTTTTGCATTCTTCTTGTATATCCCTTTTTCCCTTTACATTCGCCTTCTTCTACTTCTATTTCCCTTGTTATCCTTGTATTATCTTTGTTATCCGTTTACTCCCATTCGCCACCTTGTATTTTCTTTGTTATCCTAGTATTGCTTTGTTCTCTTCGTATTCCCACTGTTCTCCTTGTATTGTCCTTGTTCCCCTTGCATTTCCCTTGTTCTAATTCTATTCCTCTTACTCTCCTTGCCTTTCCCTTGTTCTTCTGGTAATCTCCCCTTGTTGTCCTTTTATTTTCCTTATGCTCCTTGTATTTGTCACATTCTTCTTGTAGTCTCCTATTGGTCTCCTTGTATCCCCTCGTTCTTCTTGCCTTTTCCTTGTTTCCCTTGTATTCCCCATCTTCACCTTGTATTCCTCTTGTTATCCTTGTATTCCCGTTGTTCTCCTTGTGTCCCTTGTTCTACTTCTATTTTTTCATTTGGTCTATGCCGCAATTCAAGTAAAATACTGTCATACGTCGAAAATCATATATTACCTTCATATTTTTTTATAATAATAAAATAGTAAATTATGAAAGGTCTTGGTGCCTACTTATTAAAATATTTTTACAGCAGTAGTTTATTAGGAAATAACGTATCTTTACAAATTACAGTTTTCGAGTTACGACACTATTTTACTGGAAGAGCGATATATTGTACTTGTTTTCCTTGTATTTTCCTTGTTTTCTTTGTATTTCCGTTGTTACTCTTGTATTTTCTTTGTTATCATTATATTGGCCTTATTTTCTTTGAATTTCCATTGTACTCCTTGCATTGTTATTGTTTTCATTGTATTCCAATTCTTTCCTTTTATTCTCCCTGCATTTCTCTTGTTTTTCTTGTATTCTCTTTACTATCATTGTCTTTCCCTTGTTTTCCTTGTATTCCCATTTTTTTTTCATTTTATTTTCATTTGTCTCCTCGTATTCCCCTTGTTCTATTTATATATCAATTTTTCTTCCTGTATTCCCCTTGTTCTCTTTATAAATATAATCTCTTCTTCTTGTATTTCTCTTGTAATCTTTGCATTTTCCTTGTTCTGCCTGTATTTCTCTTTATTCTCCTTATTCCGCGTACTTTTCGTCAACAGTTCCTATCGGCCTGGGTAGTGTAGTCGGTGTAGCGCTGGCCTTCTATGCTCGAGGTTGCGGGTTCGATCCCGGCCCAGGTCGATGACATTTAAGTGTGTTCAAATGCGACAGGCTCATATAAGTAGATTTACTGGCATGTAAAAGAACTCCTGCGGGACAAAATTCCGGCACACCGACGACTCTGCAGTTGCGAGCGTCGTTAAATAAACCATAAAAACAATAAAAACATCAACAATTCCTTCTACATAAACATATTATGCAATAAGTAAAGCTGTCGATTTTTTTTTTATTTATCCTTGATTGTGATATTACTTGTATTATTTTTATCCTCTTCTTTGTATTGATATTAATATTACTTTTATTTGCTTGTCTTATTTATTTATTTTCTTGCATTTTTGTTGGTGTGACTGGAGGTCTTATTGCCTTAATTCCACCAGATTAAATAAATAACTTTCATTAATATATTATAATAGAAATAGGGAAGTCTCTGCAAGAAAAGGAATTAAATAACGTATAATATCTGACTTGAAGAGTAATTTAAACCCAGAAAGCGTCACTGCAGTTATTTCATCGGCTAATTGAAAGCGGCAGACATTATATGCAGCTCTAAACTATAGCCATAAAAAATCCCTGTTTTCTAAATGACGAATTTTGCAGTGAAGAGTGGAATGTGTTGGTTGTGCATACGTAACGAAAGCAGGCCGCACGCATCAGCAGAAACCTATAGAATCATCTGATGAGTGACGTGTACAAATGGATATCGACACGGGCGGCATCTAACTGCCCCTCTCTTGTCATATTCGGTTGTTAATGGTGCTAACGAACACAGTCTCTATGATGATGGCCATAAGCATGCTGACGTCCCTGCTAAATTAAAATAACAGTCTCCTTCACTATGGTAACGAGCCGACGTGTTCAAACTTGACTTATGCTTCAACAACCGCCCACTCAGCTACAATTTGGAATAAAAAAATCGATCAATTCATTTCAATTGCAATGTTGACAGATGAAGTGATGACGTTTAAAAAAATGAAAGCAGAAAAAAATGCTTCACAGTTCTGCACATAAAACTGGAAGAATAATGCCCCTGACAAACAGATATCCTCTGGTCCATAATAACGATAAATATAGGGAGTTTGTGCTCGGACACAATTAAGTGGAATTGACGTATCATAACACGACCCTGAGGAATAGAAGGCCTTGTGATGTAGTGTTGAAAACAATTAACTTGAGTGATTGGTTTCAAAATTTAAAAAATGTGGTTCATTAACTGTGCGAGCCTAGGTGTACTCAACGACTGAAGAACATTATGTAGCCTACTATACTACAAAAATCTTCGATTCTTGGTTTCGATTCCCGCCTAAGGCACATATCTTCGTTTCCTATAATAATAAAATGCTTTGTTTTCAAACGTGTTTTCTCCATTCTTAAGGAACTAAACATGTACTATTTCTTCTACGTTCCATGAACGCAGAACTCAAATCTGCAACGACAACGTAACAAAACGAATTGTCTCCCATATTAATGTGATATTTAAAAGGAAATTTTGGCCTGAGCAGACGGATTTTTCACTTCACTAGAAAGTACTAAGATAGAAAAAGCTCATTTTGAAACGATGTTCCTCTGTTATCCTGTATTTTCTCATATATAAGCCCAACGATATCCTGCCTAGGGCTCGCGCTACGGAATGCGCGCTGGTTCGAATCCTCATGGGGAAGAAATTTTCTCATGAAATTTCGGCCAGTGTATGGGACCGGTGCCCACCCAGCATCGTGATGCACTTGGGGAGCTACGATAGGTAGCGAAATCCGGTTGCGAATGCCAGCTAAAACGGCTGGGGGGATCATCGTGCTAACCACACGATACCTCCATTCTGGTTGAATGATCGTCCACCTCTGCTTCGGCATGTGGCTGTGAGGCCAGCAGCCGGCTGGTCGGTCTAGGCCCTTCACGGGCTGTAGCGCCACGGATTACTAAACCCAACGATAAACCGATTCCACATCGTGATAGGGTAAACTCATCTAATTCCGTAATAATAAGATTTTATTACTATTATTTCCATATGAAGACACAAAATAATATTGTTTATTACTGTAAACATTTCTTCAAACATTGTAATATGATAATCCGTGAAGTAATAACTGATAGCTGTGTTTACGTAGAGAGAAAAAAAATTAAAAACATCACTCACATTTCATTTAATTCTGTGATATTTCACTTAATTCCGTGACACAATAGTGTACATAAAATAAAGACAGAAAAATCATACACTCTGACCTTGAACATTAACATGAACGTAATTATCCTAATTAAAGTTATTCATTATTCATATAATCAACTTGAATCATCACGATCAACATCAGAAGTGGCACAACTAACACACATAAAACATCAACATCAGATTCTGCAATTTGACACTTCTCATGATATGTTTTCCCACAGAATGAGCAAGCAATCCAATTTTAATTATTTCGTTTTTATACGTCAGCATTATAGGATCTGTTACAAACTCCACAAACCCAATTTTCATCGTTAGAACTGGCTCGTGATGTGGATGGCTTTCCTTGAGAAGATTTTGTAGATTTCTGCGGTGAAGCATCAGCTGGAGGTTTGGTTGGTGGCGTATGGCACTTGGCTCTGACATCTATTTTGCGGTTAACCGTTCTCTTTTTCTTTGATGGATCATATGTGGGTGATTTCAACAAATCTGTTACAGTCTGACGTCGTTTCTCTTGTGTTCAAACAGGCAACTGAACAGAATCATTTTGTTGTGATGAAACAGACAGCTGAGCGAACTCTTTCTTCTGGAAGGTCACCCTGCGTTTGTTGACTTCCAAGAGTTGGCTTGTCTTTTAATTTGCTAGCTGTAAGGGCTTTATCTGTCAAAGAAGATGGGTTGAATGGATAAACTCCCGTTTTAAAAAACTCTGAACGGATATTTGTTGATGTCATTGCCTTCTCATATGCCAAACTGAACAACTTTTGCAAGTCAAATCGTGTTGGTGCAACATTGGAGTTTGTCATATGAAAGTTCTCCAACTCATTTCTAAAGCTTGCTTCAAGGGATGATAAACACTGACACCTAATGGTTGCAGAATATGGCTGTTATGAGAGGGCATGGTGAAGAGGACGATCTTGTTTTCTCTGGCCAAAGCCAAAACATCAGGATCTACGTAACTTCCATGTGAGTCCATCAACAAAAGGAAAGGTCTGCTTGGAGGGATGTTCTTAACAAAGTGACGCATCCAATCAAGAAAGAGATCACAATTGATCCACCCATTTGCTGAGAGTCAGATACTCAGTTATCTTTAAGAATCTGGGTAGATAAAACTTGAGACCAATTCCTGACTAAAAAATGTTTGAGAGTTCCGAGAATCGAACCCACGTGCGGATCAGAGAACAGAGTGCTGATCCCTATGCGAAGATGGTCATTATATATATATATATATATATATATATATATATACATTTTGCATATGATATATATATATATCATATGCAAAATTTTCTTCATTTTAATTGGCGGTAATATTCGATTACTTAATATAAATTATCTAATTATTATAAATAAATATTATATAATTAATTAATATAGGTGACAACTAGTCGTACAGGCTATATGACATTCATTTAACGAGTTTTCATTTTCTGTTCACTTAATTCCGTGATACAGTAAGGCAGACAAAAATGTTAAAAATCCTTAAGAAATTGTGCAGACATCTTAAGGTTTGTAGACTAAATTATATAAGTTAACTGACAACTGTGTACACATTCTAAATCTTCAAAGCAATCTTTATAGAAATATATATCCATACACACGTATAATTATGCACATACCTGTTTTTTAAACTTATTTTAGGATACGACACCAGGACAACTCAAACCAAGCTTCTTAGCAATGGCGTACTAAGAAATGACTTCCTGTTAGCAGTGCACTTGTTCCCAGTAGCCCAAACTTCTTGAGACGGTAGCTGATTAGTGCTGCTATCCATTGAACAAACTACCAACAATTTGTCATTTATACATAATTCAGTAATATTCATTATATTCAGTATAACGAATTACATGAGTCACGGAATTAGATGAGTTTACCCTACTCCAAAGCTCTTTTTACATCTGAGCTATAAAGCTATTAAAATTAAAACCTGTTGAATTTATTCAATCATTCATGGTGTTTTGCCCAAGAAAAGGTATTTTACTGCAAACCCAGCAGTCTCCGCATATGATCCATTTATCTTAATGTCGTCTACCATCTGATATCTTCGTCTGTCTCGAACTCTTCTCCCCTACACAATTCCTTCCAGTGCATCCTTCAGTAGGCATTTATTCTCAGCCAATGACCCAGCCAATTCCTTTTCCTCTTCCTGATCAGAATCATTTTTTTTTCACCCACTCTTTCCAACACAGCTTAATTTCTTTTTCTGTCTGTCCATTTCACACGCCCCCCTCTTTCTTAATTATCCACATTTCAAGTGCTTCTATTCGTTTCTTTTCACTTCCTCATAATGTCCATGTTTCTGCCCCATATAATGTCATACTCCGCACAAAGCACTTCACCAGTCTCTTCCTTAGTTTTTTTCCAGAAGTCCGCAGAAGGTGCTCCTTTTTCTATTAAAAGCTTTCTTTGCCATTGCTATTCTCCTTTTGACTTCCTGCCAGCAGCTCGTGTTACTCCTTATAGTACACCTCAAGTATTTGAAGCTGCCCACTTACTCTGCTGCCTCATTTACAATTCGCAAGTTTACCTTCTTCATTTTTCTTCCTATGACCATGGCCTTCATCTTGTTTGCATTTATTTTCATCCCATACTGCTCACAGCTGTCATTTAGCTACAGTAGCATATCCTTTAGTATCATCTCCTCTTCTGCTAACAAGCCACATCATCAGTAAATCTTATGCATTTTTTTCTAAATTAGGTACTATGAGTTTTTAAACTACAAAGTCAATGCTTGTATCGGGAGACTTTTCTTTGCACTTTATAGACCTATTAAATTTGTCTTATGCAGGTCGGAACAGGCCTTGAGGGATAATTCTTGTTGATGATGATGATTATTATTATTATTATTAAAATTACAAATAGTAGTTACAAAATGTTAGAACAAATCTCCTCCTTCAATTATTTGGGTTGTGAAATTAGCAGTGAAAAATATAAAGGTACAGATAAGAAATGAAGTATGAAATAATATGCGGAACTATACATAAAACTTTAACGAATAAAACAAGAAGCGAATCAAGAATAAAATTCTACAACACTATGGCAGTTCCTACGCTACTCAATGGTATCTAAGCAGAAAACAATGAACAAACTACAGAGTTACGAAATAAAGTTTCTAAGGAAAACTAAAAGATGTAAGAGAGAGAACGTGCTTAGACATGATGATATCAGAACTATAAGTTGAAGCAATTAATTCAAGAATTCAGAGATGTAGATGCAAGTGAATTCAACATGACGAGAGGATGGCAGATACAAGACTTCCGAAAGCAGATTTCCACTCTGTCCCCAGAGGAAGAAGAAGTGTAGGAAGACCAAGAAGATGGAGAGAGACATTGTGAAAACGTAACAGGCAATAGCCTAAACCGTGAAGAGTAGAAGAAGATGTATTATTATTATTATTATTATTATTATTATTATTGTATGTCTATGTATTTATTCACATTGCAAATGGCTATATACCTGATGGCAGTGGTAAATAATTACACTCAATAATGACAATTAATAGTAAACACAATTAATTAAAAATACAATTAATAATAAATTAATAATAAAACTACTAATAATTAATACTAATAATAATTAATAATAATGATAATAATAATAATAATAATAACAGGGAGCATCCTAATTAAATGAAGCACGATCACTTAAAATAACATTTAATGTAAATCTAATTTGTATCTTTACCCTAAGTTCGAACTAAAACCCACGAGTATGATATGTTCATACCTGCACAAGTACCTTTCAGCACTACACTCATTTCGCTGACAACTCACTCACTGCACTGGAACTACGACACATTTCACTGATTCTATCCTGATTTCACTAATATTTCAAAAAAATTTCACTGTTCTAATATTTTGCATTGCCACTATAAAATATAAAAGTTCACTGACAGAAACACACTTCACTTACACAACACACTTCACCGACACAACACACTTCTTCACTGATACAACACTTCAAATAACAAAATATCAATTACACCCTTTAAATAGTGTGTATAATATATTACCGTTTATTTGTAAAGTCCTTAAGCCTATTTTTAAATACATTTTTGGTTATTATTATTATTATTATTATTATTATTATTATTATTATTATTATTATTATTATTATTATTGTGGTTCTGGTTACGAAGGTGGTGGCATTAAATTATTTTTTTAACAATGCACATTGCAAGTCCTCAGAAGATTGAAAACGAAACCGACCATTGTAGATGATTTTATCATAATTCCGAACAACACAGAAAATCTTTTAAATGATAAATCTGTCCGGGAAATACGTTGGATACTGCACTATATTGTATGTCGATATACAATATCTCCACTGTGAGCAATGCTTGGTTTCCGTCCATTAGTGAGAGGAAATTTCTGCAAGCCTCATCTCTTGACTTATTCTAACTTCTCCCTCCTCAACTCCCCTGTTGTCGCGACTTTTCCTCGCGACCCCGTAAACTCGCCAAAACTACCCCCTTCCCACAATCTCGTATAACCCTGTGTTCCATATCCTCTCCTCCGCAGTTAGAAGGAGGGTAGTTGGGGTATGATTTAAACCAGGCCTTAATGGAGCAATAAATACGGATGGTTTCAATACACGGGCCGGAGGCAGCAGTGCTATACATTACAAACATACTACAAGCTTGATTCAAAAGGCAAGCATCAGGAGGAAGAAGAAGAAGACCTCATCCGAGGTGGACTACTCGACCCCATCTCTCTTTCTGTCTCGCCTTGTTCTCTTTTTGAATTATATGTAGAGAGAGAGCAGCATGTGGAGTGGGGGCCAATGATTTCATAAATTGTGTGTGTTCTATCGTATAATGTATCCTCGCATGATGAATAGGCTATGCAGTTGCCATAGAAATTGCTGGGCTCTGCCCGAATTGTTAGTGATAATCCTTGTAACAAGAAAAGGGTTGGCTAACTATCGTGTAAAACCTTATGGGTTTTGTTGCATCGCTTGTTGCTACCTAGCCCATCAGAGGTCGCTGGCAGTGTTCTGATTGAAGAGAAGTCATCGTGAACTTGTCGACGGTCTTTTCTTTAAAAACATCTGACTGGAAGTAGTACACAAACCTGTATGGCATTATTGTGAAATCATTTTCACGAAACCAAGTCTTAATAGGATGCGATAATTGTGTGACGTCAGACATTTATAAACACAACCCATTAGATCAGTGATGTCAAAGCAAGCGCATTTTTCTGACCTTGACGTCGTGAGCGGGCATCAAGCGCTAAGTATGGAAAGAGGAAGGGTTGTGTATATGAATAAGCAGCCTGTTGGATTGAGAAAACAGTGGTGCACAAACTTCAATCGGAATGTGAAATGTTATGTCGTTATTTTTATATGGCTTCTTTCTGTTTGATATTATCTATATTGTGTGTAAAACAAAAGTACTAATACCAATTTCTTAATATTGCAATTGTGTTTTAAATGTTAATAACATAATAAAAAGTTAAGAAGGAATATTCACATAAATTCCATAGTAGTACAACTATACTGTACTAAGTGGATGAAACACATCATTCATAAAGAAAGTGATATCAAAAAAAAAAAAAAAAAGAGAGATTGAGTATGACATGATAAGTTGGAATTGATATTGATGGTGCCTTCAGCCTTATAAAAGTAATCAATAAACTAATCAAAATAATATTACAGTACAAAGCAAAGTTACCTAGGCGTTGTATATGTTTTAAGTGTAACTAATAGTCCATAACAAAACTCTTACCGTATTATGCTTTTAAGGTGATATTGGTGAGCAACTTCCTATCATCAGAATATTAAATTACTTTCTCGAAATGTGCTGAAGCTACAGAGCTGACATTTTTACAACACATGGGCACATATCTTTTGCTTATGATGTAACAGTAGTTGCTTTGTTAATTCATTTCCTTACAAACAATTTCCATGCGAATATTTTCAACATTTTCAATACACTATCTTCAGCACACGTATTTACGGTATATTAGATTTACGAAAACATTCTATATGGCTACTAAATAAATAGAACTATATCTGAAAATTTCATTTTTCGAAAAAAAAAAAAAAACTGAGAAAATATTTCTTTTGAATAAAAAAATTAAACTTGTGAGAAATGAGCATTAAAATTAAAACTTACATTCTTATAATGCACTTATACTTCTCAGACAAATCTAAAAATTAACATGGATACAGTTTTAATAAGTTCTCTTCCCTTTACCTATTGAATCAGCGCTGTCCATCCCTTAATATAGCTCGACCAAGCGGCAAATACTACCTCTTTCGTCTGTGTTGTTCCTTTCCGCTGTAAAGCGCTCAGGCTCTCCTGAGCTCTAAAGCGCGCGCTTGCTCCTATGGGCATCAATTGACATGACTGCATTAGGTGTTCGGACGATGCCACCTATGTGAACGTACTGTGGACAGAAAACACAAAGAAAGATGCTGTACATGTTTTCTATTGTATGTAAGCAACATTCAAACTCGCCTTGTGTGAAGTGTAAAAATTAAGTTACAGCTTAAAATACTGCATGAATATTCAGTTTTGTCAGTATAATG
Source organism: Periplaneta americana (assembly GCF_040183065.1). Lineage (NCBI taxonomy): Eukaryota > Metazoa > Arthropoda > Insecta > Blattodea > Blattidae > Periplaneta > Periplaneta americana. The sequence goes on from NC_091128.1 coordinate 96,252,402, forward strand.
CTGAGTATAAAAGTATCAGTACTTCATTATAACGATATAAATAAATTTAGTTCTTAAAACAAATTTTTATCTTACTTCATTTACTTTGGGTCACCAATGACCTCAGTGGTATTCAATGTAACAAAATAATTCTGACAGTAGGAGGGTTAAAAATATCGTCGCAGAAACTGGTAAGAGCATAAATGCACATATTTTTTACATGCAACGTGTATTTTAAAGCAATTTCTTTAATTCACCGGTTCTCCACCATACTACCACAGTCTAGTATATATAGTCACAAAGCTTGAGTTGTGAGGGTGCTAGGAACAATAGACTGTGCCGGTACTATTTCGCATTGAGCGTATTCCGAATCTCAGCGCTGAGCAATCTGATGGCAACACGGTGTTCCGAATTTCACCGATGGAATCACTGATGCTCCACTGGTGTCGCACTGGTGCCATCAGCTTGCAGAGGTGGTGGCAGTCTCCATCAGCCGTCATCAGTGAATCTGATTGGTTCTTGTATAGGGCGGGAATTAGCAGACGAATAACATCGTGCACTGTTGTGTCATGGCGGTGAGTTCTGCTTTAGTTCTGCTGTATTGTTTGTAATGAGCACAACGTATAAACAATATGTTAATGGCTTATGAATGAACATGTCAACGGACCAGTTATTACTACCGGTTCAAGAAATAAATTGTTTATGCTCTCGTTTCTTTGAACGAGATGGCAGTACGGAAATTTCGCAAAATTTTGCTAGCGTAGCACAGACAACAACTTATACAGTCGCCATGAAAGCCATCGATCTTTCCAGCAGTTTTGATCCTATTTCGCTGCAGCGTGACGTCATTGTTGTGAGATTCGGAATACGCTGATTGTCTGTAATGAGGCGATAGTAGCGATCCTAGTGGCTAGCAACTATCTATGGATGCATATTTACTACGTATTGAGCTTCGTGACTGTGACTGTGATACTGCAGCCATCCTCTCCCCATAACAGAAAATAACGTGCGGAAGTCTCTTGCTATACCAAGTTTTGTTTGTCTATCACTGGAGGGTCGAAAGCTGCTTTACCGATCAACGCTTAAGATTTTTTTTATATTTCTATCCTCTCTGGGAAACCTTCTAAGGTTGTCATGTTCGGCGTCGGCAAACAGGAAGATGTTCCAAGGCGAACGAAACTCGGCCAATAAATTAGAAGTGTTTGACTTGTGGACGGCCCCTTCATTTGTGACGGTCACGCAAGGAGCGGTGGCGATCCATCCCAGTAACTTCAACAATTTTTAATCGAAACTTATTATTTACTGTTAAATATTCTCTCCCTCTCCGTTCCACTGCTGATGAATCTCTGCGGTAGAGATTCCATTGAACAGCACAATTGCGTGGGTAAACGGCTTATGTCGTCTGACCTTGATGAGCATGTTTATGGTTATAATATTCACTAAGAATGCTAAACATATCTTCTGCTAAACATACAGTATCTCAGTCAGCTGGCAGCTTCGTAGCATATGGTATGTTCTGTGAGATTTATAGTCGTCTGAACACAGAAAAGATAGAAATTATGAGATGGGTTCGATTCCTCGTAGGTTCTGTGACATTTGTAGTCGCCTAAACAAAAAAAGACCGAAATTATGACGTGAGTTCGAATCCTGGTAGGTTCTGTGAGATTTGTAGTCGTCTGAGCACAAAAAAAAACGGAAATTATGACGTGGGTTCGAATCTTAGTAGATTCTGAGATTTATAGTCGTGTGAACACAAAAAAAAACGGAAATGATGACGAGAGTTCGAATCCTGTTATGTTCCGTGAGATTTATAGTCGTCTGAACACAAAAAAGACGGAAATTATGAGATGGGTTCGATTCCTGGTAGGTTCTGTGACAGTTATAGTCGTCTGAACAAAAAAAAGACGGAAATTATAACGTGGATTCGAATTCTGGTAGGTTCTGTGAGATTTGTAGCCGTCTGAACACATACGAAAAAAAATGGAAATTGTGACGTAGGTCCGAATCTTAGTAGGTTCTGTGGGATTTATAGTCGTGTGAACACAAAAAAACGGAAATGATGACGAGAGTTCGAATCATGTTATATTCCGTGAGATTTATAGTCGTCTGAACACAAAAAAGACGGAAATTAAGAGATGGGTTCGATTCCTGGTAGGTTCTGTGACATTTATAATCGTCTGAACAAAAAAAAGACGGAAATTATGACGTGGATTCGAATTCTGGTAGGCTCTGTGAGATTTGTAGCCGTCTGAACACATACGAAAAAAAAAATGGAAATTGTGACGTAGGTTCGAATCTTAGTAGGTTCTGTGGGATTTATAGTCGTGTGAACACAGAAAAACGGAAATGATGACGAGAGTTCGAATCCTGTTATGTTCCGTGAGATTTATAGTCGTCTGAACACAAAAAAGACGGAAATTATGAGATGTGTTCGATTCCTGGTAGGTTCTGTGACGTTTATAGTCGTCTAAACAAAAAAAAAAAAAAAACAGACGGAAATTATGACATGGGTTCGAGTCCTGGTAGGTTCTGTGCGATTTATAGTCGTGTGAACACACAAAAAAAAAACGGAAATTATGACGTGGGTTCGAATCCTGGTATGTTCTATGAGATTTGTAGCCGTCTGAACACACAAAAAAAAAACGTAAATAATGACGTGGGCCCGAATCTTAGTAGGTTCTATGAGATTTATAGTCGTGTGAACACAAAAAACGGAAATTATGACGTGGGTTCGAATCTTAGTAGGTTCTATGAGATTTATAGTCGTGTGAACACAAAGAAAAACAGAAATTATGACGTGGGTTCGAATTCTGGTATGTTCTGTGAGATTTATAGTCGTCTAAACATAAAGAAGACGGAAATTATGAGATGGATTAGATTCATGGCAGGTTCTGTGACATTTATAGTCGTATGATCACAAAAAAACGACGGAATTTATGATTAGTCCTACGCATTCGATTTTAAGCTAAAATATATTGTGTTCTTGAATAGATGGAATCGTATTAAGGGGAAGTATGGTGAAATAATGCAGAAAAAAATAAGAAAATCCATTTTTTTCATTTATATGATCGTAATTGTGTGTGTGTGTGTGTGTGTGCGTGCGTGCGTGCGTGCGTGTGTATTTTTTAATATCCAAATTTATTGAACCCTATTTTATCATAAAGTATATATCAGGGTTTTAATTAAATATATTTCAGATACAAATAAGTACACAAGTGTTACTAAGGAATACATATAACTTATAAGAGACAGGCAATTATATCACATGCAAGTACATATGTAAGTATGTAGAACATATTACGCACAGAAACATATATATGACATAAAAGCAACGTATTACATAAAATTAATACATATGTCATAAAACATATTATATATCAAGAAATCGTAATTATATTTGAGACTGTTTTAAATTATCTAACCATATAAACAAATGTGGCCAAATATACGGTGTGTTCGTTGAAAGAAATGTTTTTCTTTATGCTGTTTCCTCGCCTTTAAAATTTTAAGCATTTTATTGAATAAAAAAAAACTCCTTTCACAACAGTTATTGTCACATTGGTCTGAAACTTCTCATAGAGGTCAATTAATTGTTGATAAATAGATTTTAATTATCATTTATATTAAATATAAATATTAAGTTCCTTCGGGGAATATTCATTTTGTCCTTAAATTAAAATTGGCTGTAATGGTAAATTCATGAAGTGTGAAAATTTATTGTGACTATCTTTTTAGACTGAGTTCATAAAAACCTAATTAATTTTTATTCCCATGACTATTTTCAAGCTTTTGAGCAAATATAAACTAACAATTTTGTAAACTTTGACGCTATGAACCTTTTTAGTGACGTCAATATAAAATATATTAAAAAAATACAATTTCAAATGTATTAGCCCTAATGGAACCCTATATTGTAGAAATGGTAATACTGTAGGCCTGTCTAAGTAGTTTAAATTTCACAACTTTTTGGCACCATTATTGGGGCGGTTAAAAAATTCCGCGGAAAATGATGATTTCTAGTTAAGGGAAGATGTACAGGTTTGAGCACTGAAAAATTAAGGAAATTCAATATTTTTTTTCTCAGCAACGAATGACTCTTTCACCCTGCAATTTGGCATGCTCAGTATTCACTGCCTCTGCAATTATAGACCATTTTCGGATTTACTAAAAGTTTCACCATTATAAGTAATTATCACCCCCACCGTTGGTTTCTCTACTTTGACGAAGTGGTGGGGCTTGCGTCACTAGATGATGGTCACTAGAGTGATGCTGACGGTAGCGTAGCTACTGGTAGGGGCACCCTTGTCAGTAAGATCTAGTGTGATGATCCAGACAAAATGGGGGAAACCCTGGTCCTCCAGGTTGGGGGTTGGGCGTGTCGGCTGACAACCGCACACCGTAAAAATACAATTGTCTCGAAACCTCAAAAATGAGGAGGCCAAGGCTCAAATTGGGCTGTAGTGCCATAGCAGCAACAGCAGAAGTAATTATCACAACAAACAATTGCCGTTTTGTGCACTGATATGCAGTTATTATGATAATGTCCACAAATATGAATATTTCTGAGCCATTATTTTTTACATTTATTCCTGAATGTCAAATGAACAATTTGAACTACTATCTTTGAAACGTCTCCAGGAGAAGTGTTTTTTTTAATATTTATTATCAAAAGTTAAATTTTTAATGTTTATAGTTAAAAAAATAAAAATAACTATAAATGTTACAGCTATCTTCTGATTGAGGTTCGGACTGATATATACATCTCACTTGACGATATGTGTCAGAGGAAGAATAATTGTTTGTATGCATCTGAAGTCCGATGAGTGTAACATGTAGGTAGTCGGCGATGCATGTAATGGAGGAGGAAAGGAACTGGCCACCCTACCCCATTATCTCCTGGTATAGTTTTCTCATAAGTGGTGCCTTCTTGGTGTTGCTTGTGGGGTTCAGACCTGTCTTCGGACAGTTGACTAAACAACAACAAATGTTACAGCAATAATTGTAGTTAATCTTGTTCACAAGTAGGCCTATGAAAGACAGTTGCATGCAAAATTTTACTTCGGTATCTTAAAAACTTACAGAGTTATCACAAAAACGGTTTTGAGAAATACAAGTTACGGGAAATGAGCGTTAAACATTTCTTATGTGTGGAGAGCTAAATAAGCGCACGCTCGCACGTTTATGGTCATTTCTACCAAAATATTGTGTATATCATAAAAATTCTTTCACTGACATAAAGATAAATGTTCAATCTTTATACAAAAATAATTTGAAGGATGACTTTTTACTCTCAAACCTGTATATTCCCTCTTAAGCATGAATTATTTTCATAAATTAAAATATCAGCGATTTCCATTTAAACTATTGGCAACACTGATTTTATTATTTTCGCCATCTATTCATAGAAGTGATAACTAAGCAAGGCACACTTACACCAACAAATTATCGATGGCTATCGATAATTTGTTCGTGTAAGTGTGGCTTCTTTAGTTATTACTTGTATGAATAGATGGCGAAGATAACAGTCAATGTTGCCAATAGTACATAAATATACCCACATTATAAAATCCAAAATTTCATTCCCCTTTAATGGTTGTAAAACATATTAGATTTAGCGGGAAACCGCTGACATTGTCTATCAGAATAATTTATATTTAATCTACATAAAAATATTCCCAAATACTTTTTCACCATTTCCAATAATAGGGTCTCTGTTGAGAACTAGGGGAACTATTTCAAAGTTTGTCAATTTGTTATTTGGAGAAGTCAGTAGTTACCAAGTGAGAAATATGTAAATATACTCTACAAAATATGGATTATGTTTTGAATAAATAAATAAATAAATAAATAAATAAATAAATAATGTAATTTTACGCTACTGTTTCCACTCTATTATTTTTTGTATTAATGTTTTAGATATGTGGAAATATATATATATATATATATATATATATATATATATATATATATATATAATTTTAAGTGTCAAGACTATGACACTAGTGTCACTTATTGAGAACTAACGGAACTATTTCAAAGTTTGTCGATTTGTTATATGAGGAAGGCTGCTGAAACGGTTCATCTGTCACCCATCAGAAGTCAGTAGCTACCAAGTGAGAAATATGTAAATATACTATACAAAATATGGATTATGTTTTGAATAAATAAATAAATAATGCAATTTTATGCTACTGTTTCCACTCTATTATTTTATGTATTAATATTTTAAATACGTAGAAGTTATATAATTTTACGTGTCAAGACTATGACACTAGTGTCACTTATTGAGAACTAGCGGAACTATTTCGAAGTTTGTCAATTCGTTCTATGGGGAAGGTTTCATAACAGCGGGTGGTACACAAGAAACGAAGAGATACATCAAGATCTAAAAGCGGAAAGTATCCCAGTTATCATTAGGAGATTCGCTGAAACATTTTATGAACAGGCACATTCCCACCAAAATGTGTATGCATCAAAACTAGGAACTTATAACCCTCAGTACTACACAAGACATCGTACACCTTTGTTCCTCTTCTCATAGTTATCTGTCAAATTTGTTTTCACGCTGTTCATCCTGGTTATGACGGGATTGCAGCATCATAAATGAACTACCTCTCAGCAATAAGTAAAAGTAATTAGGAAAAGTCGGGAGATCACCCAAGATTTCGATACTGTATCCAAAAGTTGACGAATTTAAAAAAAATATAAGTATGGGGAAGGCTGCTGAAACGGTTCATCCATCACCCATCAGAAGTCAGTAGTTACCAAGTGAGAAATATGTAAATATACTATACAAAATATGGATTATGTTTTGAATAAATAAATAAATAATGTAATTTTATGCTACTGTTTCCACTCTATTATTTTATGTATTAATATTTTAAATATGTAGAAGTTATATAATTTTACGTGTCAAGACTATGGCACTAGTGTCACTTATTGAGAACTAGTGGAACTATTTCGAAGTTTGTCCAATTGTTATTATCCTTGGATCTGACTTATCTCGTGGTTCGAAAGTTCGCTTATACGATCACAAAATTCGTAGGGTACGTACACGTTGGAGCAACGATAAACGATAAAGAAAAGATCTAGCGATGCTTTGGCATTATCAAAGAATCAAGTGTTCATATCGGAGCAACGAGGATGCGGGAAGCGAACATTTTGATTTATCAGTAGAAGATACTCCATACATCCACTTAATGAAAGAAGATATATAGAAACTATCAGCTGCTAGGTTCAAGGTTAATATGACGTCTTAAATATATACAAAATTGAACCCGTTTCTCATCCCAAAGCTAGTATAAATTCATTGTGATGTGATTGGTTCTTGTGATCACATGACGTATTACGAATAAATACACAACTGATCAATTTGTCATTATCCATGATAATTAATTTAATATGCCGAAATAATCATAAATCGATTAATATTCGGTTATATTGATAACCACCTGTCATTATACAGATTAATATTATCTTAATCAGAGATCATATTAAAGACAAGAGCGAAGAAAATGGAATTTTTCTTTTTCATCACTTTTATCGTGTATCTTCGCTTTTATCGTTACTCCAATATGCACACCTCAATGACAATGCATGCTTCAATTCTCTCTGATATAGTATCGCTGTTTCTTTTATCGTTTATCGTCACTCCAACGTGTACGTACCCTCAGCCCGTGGTTAGAAAGTTCGCTTAGCCTATACGATCACAAAATTCTTGGTCAGATATCTTTGAAGCCAGTCTATCGTACGCACATATTCCGCAAAATATAAAATATAAGAAAATTGCAACAACTTTTATTAACATTTACATCTTAATCATGATAAACTTAATTTTTCGTTGACTTTCCCATTTTTGTATCGATAGTCTTACCATTTATTTTAAAATCGATTACTTAGTGAATGAATATGTTTGTGCACCCCTGAGTGCGTTCAGGCGATGAGGCTGGTTAATTTCTGTAGTACATGAACGGCATCGTATGCAGAAGAGTGAGTATTTGAATAGGGTCAAGTTCCAACTTAATATTTGATTTGTATGTGTGTGAGATTTAGAAGACAAATGGATATAAAAGATAAATAACTGCATTTAAAATTAATTTTCACAAAATTTACACTCATTTAAAACAATTTTTTTTTATCTATATCATATTAAACATACGCTTTTTTTTTCAATAGCAATATTTACGTCATTTCCGTCTGAAATGCTATTGGCTGAATCAAGAAGCTTGCCGTTAGTACACGTCACTGAACCCTGGACTCCATTTAGTCCAACGGACGTCGTGGAGCAGAGCGTATGGTCCTCGGTTCGGTAAGGTAACGGTTCAATTTTCAACTTTTAAACCAAGTTTAGTGTGGAGTTACAATACTATTTAAAACTAAAATCTATTTTGCAATCAAATAAATATGAGTAGAACGAAATTATAGTTCTATTTAACGTTGAATAAAGCGATTTTCTATTGCAGTAAGTTTAATGAAATTCTTTACAGTCTTGATGAAGTATTAAAGATGGCTTAAAATAGAAATAGGCCCATTAAAGACTATGTGGTAAAAATAAGCTGTTTATTTGAAGTAAAATGTCTGTTTTACTTAAAGCAATTTCTCTTTACAGAATACTGTACGTGCTTTTATTCTAGAGAACTCCTGCATTCTAGACTATTCTGGAAAATCTTGTCGACATCCAACATTTTATTCGTGGACTCCATTTTTGTTAGACATTTTCTGCAGCCATCTTAATCTTTTTTGTATGGGACTGATTAAAAATCGACGCAAGTTTAACACACTTTTGTGTTCTGGTAGAATTCTGCTAAATATCTTGGCCGCTCACGTTTTTTTGTTAATACGACGCATGAAAATTTATTCATGAAATTGGTCTTAAATATCTCAATGCAATTATATTTGAAATTTTGTCTCTGTTCTTAAATCGATAAAATGGCCACCATTTTGAATCAGTGGCATAAGTGCAGTCAAGTAGTCTGAAAAATATATATAGCATGTAGAAACTAATTTGGTGAAGGTAATCTGATTGTTAGCTGTTTTGTTTTAGTGTGTTGGATTAAACTAACCCTAGCATTTGGAGGTTTAGTAAATTTAAGAGAACTTGGTGATGGAGAAATTATAGCATACTGCACTTACGCCATTATAAAAATTTCACCCACATTTTTTGAGTTAAAGATAACAATTCGTAAAAGTTTTCCTTATTTCAGAATCATAGTGCACATAAAATTAAAATTAAATGGTAGCGAATTACCAACTGTTTGAATGTCGTGTTCTTTTTTAAATGCATGCAATCAGACTTTAAACTTTTCTTCCTCTGTCGTTGGCAATTCCAGGCTGAAAATAAATCCCATTTAAAGTACAAAAATTGGAGCAAAATCGAAGCTTTTAGTTTTAAGAGTTGCTCCGTTGAGATGCTGCAGAAAAGGTTAATTACCACAAAATTTGTTGTAAAGACGCATTTGACTACCTCGGTATAATCATTTTCTGGATGAAACAGTGGACTTGTTAACCGCAGTGGATTAACGATTTTGTCTGACCGTGAAACTAGCAAGCACGGATTCAGATCCTGCTTGGGACAAGTTACCTGCTTGATGTTTTCTCCGGGGTTTTCCCTCAACCCAATAAGACCAAATGCGGGTGGATTTCGGCCCTGCATTCTGTACTCATTTCATTTTCAGTTCAATGTATTCCATAATCTTACATTAGCATTGAAGCTTTAAGATATGGAATATGTCTAGATTTACGAATTTCTTGACGAGATGGAACCAGCATTATCACTTTCTTCCGACTCAAACTAGATAACTATAGCAGTTGACAGTGTCGTAAAAGAAGCAACTAAAATATTGAGCTACCTCTAAATTCCCCACGTCATCGAGAGGTTATGAGCAGCTGAAATCAAGTTCGTTGCTAATTCATGTAGATCTTTACCTTCATATAACGAATGAAGTAAATGTAATTTGTGTACTATTGTGTTACCATTGTTAAGGTACAAATTTACTTAAATTCTCGGCTTGTAGTCTAGTCAAACGTATCGTAAAAAATAAATTTAAAAAATGTATACTACTTTAAAATTACGTTACCACGTTGAGGTAGAGATTTACGTACGTATTCTTCTTCTCGTCGAGTCATATGTAATGTAAACGAAAGAAAAATTGAGTACCGACACCGAAATAAGGGTGGAAAATTTGTGTGGAATTGGTGGCAGAGGAAAAGGTGTGGGCAGATGGGATCGCTCTATCCAGGTGGAATTGGTAGGCGGCACATCTCATTTCCGTGTCTTTCCTTACTGATCACAGAGAAAAGGCGAGTTTTCGAAAGCTCGAATCAGTGATATGTTAGATTAGGTTAGTCTAGTCTTTTGCTACGGTTTGCATTATTCACAATTGTCTAAATATGTCGATATCCCATTCAAATTCCTCACCCATGCTATCCCGTAGTGTCTTTGATGGGAGGTCGTTCCTATTCGCCATTGGTAACGATATTCTAAAGATTACCTATAAGTATAGTTTATTTATTGGAGACAGTGGGATTAAAATCAATGACTATGCGTCAATTTCGAAATTTAAATGAAACGCACAAAACTATAAAGACTTAAGAAGTGGGAGTTACATTCCCCCTCCCCTAGTGTGTTAACATACCAACATAATCGCTTTAGATATTTAAAAATAAATTCCGATGTGTTATATTAAATAAAAAAACACGCGCATTAAAACTAGCATTCGAAAACCAAACTTATGGTACAGCAGAAATCGGTGAACCAGAAAATAACGTAAATTACAGTGATATTTGCCTGAAATAACCAACATAAAATAAAATCCCCCCCAAAAAGTGTAAACATAAAGTAATATCAGAAAAAGAAAAATAACTGAAGAAACCGGAAGTGACAGCAATCATTTGCACATATCGTAAAACTCTATAGAATGAATGCCGCTCGAGAGCAACTGAAACTCATCCATCAGGCGCAAATGCTTATTAGTGCAAGAAATTCCTGCATCTGTTATCAGACACACTGTAAGGCATCATTGCAGGTCCCGTCTGTAATTAAGATTGGGCTGTCCATGGCACTGGAGTAATGATTAGCATGCCTGACCGTGAAACGAGTGCCCGGGTTCAAATCCTGGTTGGGAGGAGTTACGTGGTTGAGACATTTTCCGAGATCTTCCCTCAACCCAAATGCAAATGCTGGGTAACTTTCGGCGTTGGACCCCTGGACTCATTTCGCAGGCATTATCACCATCTCATTCAGACGCTACATAACCATAGCAGTTGAAAAGAAACGTAAAATAACCAATAAATAAAGATTAGGTCCCATACTCTCAGACTTTTGGTGTCTAATGTGGGTTTCTAAGGGAGTTGAAATTCTGTCTTCACATTTTAATAATATTTCATATGGAATTTGGGAACTAAAGACGAACAGTTAAATAAGGTGAATTATAATGAACATATTGAAAATTAATTTGATAACTTGTAACTCGGTTCTTACTATGTAATATAGCACTTTTTGTTCATGGCATGTACTTCAGGGAATTCCCATCTACAAGACACTGGCAGAACTACACGGATTGCCACTAGTGCAGTTGCTGAAATGTGGTATTGGTGCAACGTACCCAGTGGAGCAGAGCTTATGGCCTGGAGTTCAGTAAGGTAAGTAACTTAAAATTCCTGTTCCATGTTTTGTATATTTAAAACCTAGATTGAAGAGTGTGAACCCAAAACTCGCTCTGTCCATTTGGCAATTTTTATGATTTGCACATAAATTTCATTGTTTAAGACCTTTATCACATTTTAAGCATGTTTTCTAACAAAACTCCAATCCTCTTCAGTCTATTCTATAGACCACAAAAACAAAATATGAAATTTATATACCATTCGGCCATTGTGTTTTTCTCATATTAATTTATCCTGTACAGTCTTGTCGGTCCACACATGTGGAGAAACGGTTAGCGCTTCTGGCCGCGAAACCATGTGGCCCGGGTTCGATTCCCGGTTGGGGTAAGTTACCTGGTTGAGGTTTTCCCTCAACCTAATATGAGCAAATGCTGGGTAATTTTCAGTGCTGGACCCCGGACTCATTTCACCGGCATTTTCACCTTCATCTCATTCAGACGCTAAATAACCTAAGATGTTGATAAAGCGTCGTAAAATAACCTACTAAAAAAGTCCTGTTTTTTAACCATTTTTTTTTATCCGGCACTTAAATTGGTTCGTAGGTTAGTCCATATACATGGAGACAGTTTATTATATATAATTTGAAATCTGTATAGCCATGATGCATTTACGTTTTGCTTAATCTAGCACAAGGAAGCACAAGATTACTGTTATTTCTAACATAATTATGAACCATATTCATAACAGATAGGCTAAGTTATGATTTTCTTTAATGTATAGCAAGCAAGTTTATATAAACTGGGTACAGTCAAAACTTTTATTTCCTGAAAATAAAACTTGCAAGAATTTGTGTCTTTTAAATTGGCATTCATCTAATTGCTTTCTTCTGCCATCTAAATAGAACTTCGACACCACTGAAGTTGCCCCAAAGTAATATTCCGTAACTGATATGAGTGAAATAGTGCATAATAGGAGTAAAGTAGCGCCTTCTCAGAAATTGTGGGTATTGAGGAAAGTTGACCACAAATTCATACTTCAATTTGTTTTTAAATTACTCGCTTACTGCTTTAAGGAATCCGCAGGTTAATTGCCGCCCTCGCATAAGTCCGCCATCGGTCCCTATCCTGTGCAAAATTAATCCAGTATCTACAATCATATCCCACCTCCCTCAAATCCATTTTAATATCCTCCCATCTATGTCTCGGCCTCCCCAAAAGTTTTTTCCCTCCGGCCTCCCAACTAACATACTATCCTACATTTCTGGATTCACCCATACATGCTACATGCCTTGCCCATCTCAAGTCTGGATTTAATGTTCCTAATTATGTTGGATGAAGAATACAATACGTGCAGTTATGCGTTATGTAACTTTCTCAATTCTTCTGTAACTTTATCGCTCTTAGCCCTAAATATTTTTCTAAGCACCTTATTCTCAAACACCCTTAACCTCCGTTCTTTCTCTCAGAGTGAGAGTCCAAGTTTCACAGCCATACAGAACAACTGGTAATATAAGTGTTTTATAAATTCTAACTTTTAGATTTTTTGACAGCAGACTAGATGACAAAAGCTTCACAACCGAATAATGAGGCATATTTATTCTGCGTTCAATTTCCTGCCGAGTGTCATTTATATATTACTGTTGTTCCAGGATATTTGAATTTTTCTACCTCTTCGAAAGATAAATTGTCAATTTATATATTCGCCTTTCGTACGATATTCAGGTCACGAGACATAAATAATATACTTTCTTTTCGGGATTTACTTTCAAACCTATCGCTTTACTTGTTTCAAGTAAAATTTCCGCGTTTTCCCTAATTTGTTTTTAAATTACTAAAAAATAAAATGAAATTTGTTAATAGTTTACATTTTCAATGGTGAAAGTGCAGTAGATTGGCCAAAAAAGTTTCGTCATGTACAGACTAATGTGGAAAAAGGTGTTTTGTTACTCGTCCAATGTCGTAATTGTTTGAGGTATGTTGTTAAAAATAGGTGTTGAAAATTATTCTGTATCTAAGAATATTTTGAAAATTAGTTGAGATGTCGTGGTGGTGCTGGTTGTGGTTGTGGTGCTGGTGGTGGTGATTGTGGTGGTGGTGGGGGTGATGGTGGTGGTGGTGGTGGTTGTTGTGGTGGTGGTGGTGGTGGTGGTGGTGGTGGTGAAAGATAGACACCCTATTGCACTTTCACCATTATGAAATGTGATCTTAAAATTTTAAATAAATTTATATGCTTAAATTAAATTTTGGTTTAAAGAAAATTGTCGTTTCATTTAAATTCTGCAGAAAAGGATGCAAATAAATAAAATTACATTGGAAATGTATTTTGAAATATTGCAAATGAAATAAAAGATTGAACGGTTTTCTTTACATTAATATTCAATATTACCTCTAACCCGTTAAAAAACACAATCGAAAATGTAGAAAAACTTGAACGTAAATTAAACCACACTGATGTATGGGTTTGTGATCAAGATGGATGCAAAGTATTAATTACAAAATTTGGTATGTTCGGTAACTTTTCCAAATTTGTTGATCTCCAATTTAATTAAGCTATTACTTCTACTTCATTTGGTGGAGATAACTGAATTATTCAAGAGTAGAGTTGCTTTTTATATAGGAAATTTATAAATGTGATGAAATGAAAAATAAATTAAATTAGAACTAGATATACTTCGCATACAAAGGAGACCATTTTCAGCTGTGTACGAAGTTCTGTTACTAAATTTATTAAACCTAATACTATTTTCGGAAATATTTAACAAAATAATATACTCTTGAATATACTCTAGCAATTCTTATTTGTATGATTAGTAAAAATAAAATTTACGATGATTGTGTGTGTGTGTGTGTGTGTGTGTGTGTATAACATATAGTTTTCATTAAATGTTAGTACATTCTTGACATCAATTGTGACAAATTATTTTTCTTTTTTGCCGAGGATTATTGCTGAGAGATTTCTTGAACTGACGAAGGGAATCAGTACCATGGAACCAGATGGCGGCATACATTTTTCTTCATTTTTTATTGGTAGTCGGTAAGTTCATTTAATATTCCACAGAATTTCTTAAATAGGTTACCATTCTTTTCTAAGAAAAATCTAGTTAAGTAATGTAAATATTCAGTGTTTGAAATAATGGATTATTTTGTTGTTACATAGATTTGCTCTATATTAGGACACAATACTTAAACTTTCAAATAAAATTACGCAAGTAATTTTTGTAACTATGATAGTAACATAATACTTTCAATTTAATTTATAATATAATATAATCGAGCCTATAAAAGAGTACAATGAGTACAATGTGAATAGCCACAAAATGTAGGCGTGTAGTTTCCTAATAATTTAAAAATCACATTGAGGTGATACTTTAATTTACTCTCAATAAATAATTCTAATTATATGCTTCCTGTGACGAGAATACTTGTAAGAGTCAGATAATGTTAACATAAATTTAACTTCACGTTACTCCACATATCTGAAAAAAAAAAAAACGGAATTTTTTAAAGATATACGAAACTTACAATTAAATAACACATACAATAATGGATACGCACATAGATAATTTTGGATTAATCTTATGGCATGGTCTCAAAACTGTTCTTTCGCTAATTGTGAAGCTCCACTCCACCATCGATTTTAGATTTTTTTCTGAAAACCCTCAATTTTTACTCCTTTTTTCAAAAGAACTTAGAAAAAAAAGTTAACGAGATAACCTAAACTAATCTAACCTAAATTTCGACTTGGACATCAATCTGACAAACACATCAATCTCTCTTACCTTAATTGTCAAATTGGTGCCTAAGTCAAAATTTAGGTTAGGTTAGGTCATCTCGTTTGGGGGTTTTAGAAAAAAAAATGAAAATGTATGGTAGAGTGGATCTTCACAATTATTCTTCTTTCATTAGGTTTATATTTTGTTCATGTACTCTGAATTCTAAAATATTTTTCTTCTTACCTCAAATCTAGGCGAGGTGTATCACTGTGCAGATAATGTGGTGCCTGAGAGGAATTTCCAGGAAGATGCATCTGGAGCAGCTCAGGAGTGAACGAAGTTAAGTATCAGACGAGAGATTTAATACTTTTCTTTGTGGTTGTGTAGACAAATTTCAATTTCTAACAGCGTTGAGATATGTTTTAAGTTTCGGACCATGAAATTCCATTATTCATCTAGTAGTGCCTAAGAAATTACTTCTAATCTGGTTCTATACTGTATGTCTGGCTAGCCAAAAAGACTGTATCAAATACAATAGAGATCTCTACAGATCTTGGGAGATAGATTATCGAAGGTGAAAACTGAAACTAATTCAGAATTTTAGAATGATACTAATTCTAGCCTGCTGTTAGAAAGCAAATATTTTGTGAAGCCAGATTAATGTTTAGAGTTAATAACGATGAATAAAATAATTTCGGGATTTGCTAAGTAATAGAAATATTTCTTCTAAATTTTAATAACCATTTCTAGGCTTCTATAAGTCATTTCGGGATTTTCTAAGTAGTACAAATATATCTTCTAAATTGTAATAACCATTTCTAAGCTTCTATTGAACATATCAGCCTACAAAAATATTAGATATTTCATTACTATTTTTAGAGAATGAGACATTACTGCCTAACGTAATTCGAATGTGTCAAAATTATTCTAAAATAATGTCGAATTAGTGACTTAAAATACTTGAGACATTTCTGTCTGGACGAATTTAACCTCAGATATTAAGTTTAGCATAATGCTTGAATATTAAGCAATTCGTAATTGTTATTAAATTTTCAAGGTCATTTAGGCCTACATTTTCGGAACTTTGTTCACTACTTCAGTACATTGCGAATTATTATTTTCTTAATGATTGCAGGGAAAATATTTTTTATATTGAATAATTATAAAATACCACATTGTGTCCAAACTACTATTTAGTTTTAAATCTCCATTTAACTCATTCTTGAGTGAACCTCATGCGATCGAATCGACAAACAAAATGAGAAAGTTTCATCATCTCTAATTCGTCTTTATCATTTTATGTAAAACCCGTTCTAAATAACTTGATATCTGGATATATATCTGAAGACTAAAACTTTTCAGTTACTAGTTGTCACGATCTGTAACAGTTCATCAAATAACCATTCAGTTTCATTTCTAGGGAATTCAAATCCGAACACAAACCGGAATTTTCTTAAAATCTTGTTGAGAAGGAATCTAGATATCAACTTGTATTAGAAATTTTACTCATCTGTCAGTATAGAACGCTGATAATGTAGATGTAAATGAATGTGCAATAATATATATTTATTTTTATTAAGTTAGACTTCAATTATTCAGTGTTTATTCATGTTTCGAATTTTTCTTTAGAGGAGGATTGTATTTTTTCTACTTGAAGTAAATTTCATTAATTTATTATGTATTTTCTTACAGGTGTACTAAGAGTAAATAGTCTAATGTGATGTTATTTAAATTAATTCTAGATTTAAGCAATATTGTTCATAATTTGTCTATTGGTGACGGGCGATGTCTCAACTGTTCTCTTAAAAGTATTAATATTTTATTACTATTTTGAAATTTCAGTAGTTTTCAGTCTTACAGATAAAAAAAAATCAGTTATGATCGTCGTCTTTTCTGTAAATGTAGTAACATTGCTATACTCTGAAACTCTAATATAATTACTTCTTGAGGATTATGTGCCATAATGAATATTAATTTTTTCTCATTGGATTTGTTTTTCTATGGTATTCTAAAGTTGTTCAGTTTACACTGTTACCCAAACTGCTGATGTTAATTTTACTATATTAATTTTAATTTATGTTAACAATTTTTACTCCGAATAAAGTAGAATCTGTATTTTAAAATAATATTTTGACAGCATTTATTTTTCTTTCAAGTTGATTTTGATAGAGTTCAATTTTCGCGCCATCTTTAGGAAAATATTCATAATTGATGCCCAGCAAATGGTACTCATTAAGATTTGTTTCCTATGCTTTGTAATATTTTCAGTTATATGAATGTTTTAATCAGCAAACCTTTTTAGAGAAAAGAAATTTAATTAACTGAATAACTTTTCTTTTGCGAAATGTTGCTAAATTATGTCTAAACTACTAGTATTCGGATCCGGATGTATGTAAATTCTTAATGCGAAAGATATCGCTTCAATTTGTTTAGAAAAGCAAAGAGGTTATCCATGAAATTAAAAAGAACAGAATTTGAATTTAAGTTATTTTCATGTACAAATATTGAAATTTGTCGTGTACTATTTATAATGATCATGCCAAATTTTGACTTCAAAATTGATTATGATTACCCAACAATTGTCCAATTCATTTTTTATATTAAAGATAATACTATTGAAGTAACTCTCCTGTGAAACTTGTACTCTTCTTCAAAAAAATCTTAGAAATGCAAAGTGAAGTGTGAAGTGTGTAGTGCGTAGTGAAGTGAAAGTGAAAATTTGAAATGAAATAATTGGAAATGAAGAAAAAATGAAGAAAACTGGAGAAATAAAGAAATGAATAAGAAATGAAGAAAGCTGAAGAAAGAAATAAGAAAACTGAAGAAAGAAATGAATAAA
The DNA here is from genome assembly GCF_040183065.1 of Periplaneta americana. Classification (NCBI taxonomy): domain Eukaryota; kingdom Metazoa; phylum Arthropoda; class Insecta; order Blattodea; family Blattidae; genus Periplaneta; species Periplaneta americana. Next base: position 96,270,536 of record NC_091128.1, read on the forward strand.
GCTGAAGAATAGAAATGAAGCAAATTGATCACAAAGAAACTAAATCATGAAGGACAGAAAAAGTCGAAGATGAAAGAAAATAAAACTAAGCTACTAAAGGAACGTAATGTTGAGAGGGGTACAAGGATTCTTTTTAAACAAACCATCTTGAAAATTTTTGGACAGTTGTTTGGGCAGTCGCATTCACAGCATTTATATCATACAAGCCTCAAGTTACTTCCACAAAGAAAAATTGAATTCAAATAGTCATGGGGGATAGTTATCAATCATTCAGACTTCTCCACGTAAATATAATTTAAATTCTGGAACGGTATTGGCATTTGCAGGCAATTCAGACAAAATAATTTCGCGGAATTAATTCAATTTATTGGTCTGACCCAATATTGAAAGTTATGTTCCTAATTAACTCTTAAATTGGCAAAACTTCATTTCTCACACTAGTTTATTAAACCGTGTCGGACTGTAAAGAAAACTATCGCAATGTCCATATTTTATATATTGTACAATATTATAGTATTGTGAAATTTTAATTTTCCTACCAATTTTCTTTTCTATTCTATTAAAACTATAGCATATAGCCTATTAACCTGTTGTATCCTATAGGATACCTTGCGAATTTAAGGGTTAAAGCACTAAAATTTAACAAAAGTTTAAAATTATTGACAAGTGGATTGCGGAATATTTTTTCCACTAGTAAATTTTTTACAGAAAATTTATTGCATGCATAAGAGAGAATGATCAAGCTCCAAGTTGCCTGGCGTCTCATTGGGACTCTTCGATTATTTAAAATGCACTAATTTGTGATTGTTACTTTATTAGGATTCAGTTGGAGTCGTGTACTAAATGTATATTACTGGGAGTCGTCTATTTCTTCAGCATGGCAAAATCTTCCTTGTCCTTAAAAATTGAGTGTTGTATCAAGAGCACATCCTTAATTTGTCTTAAATAATTCGCTGTGTCATTGTTATACTTTATATTTATTTCTGTCTTATTGCTTTATTTAGTTATATTGATAGTGTTAACAATTATTAACGTTACTAATTAAATTTATTTAATTGTGATTAATTTGCTACAAATATTATATGATGCATTGTTTTTAACGTCTGGATTATTTCTCGCATATTTACAATTTTTAAATATTAGTTTTAGTATATAATTATTTCAATGTGTATTTGTTTCCAGGAGAGACTACTACGTACTAATTTAAAGTTTTCCCTTTATATTAGGTTCTTAATAGCTGACGAAGGATGATGAAACTTTCTCACTGAAGTGTCACATTCATATCTGTAACAACAAATATTTTTATGCCGTCGTACTAAAAAATCTTATCCTCATGAAATGAAAGTTAATTTTACTATGTCGTAACAATTATTATACAATTTAGCCCGTTCACTTCCACATTCCGACATCGATGTACATTTTTATACCATGTCTCTGTATAAATTTGTTTCGAGGTGATACATTTGTAATTCTTGTACCATTTTTACCAGAAACTGCTCTTCATTGTTCGTATGTGATTGGATCGGAGTTACGTTTTATTTCTATCTTACAATTATCCTCACAGATTTAACAGAACTTTATTACAACTGTTTTTATCATGTATAACTTAATTTTGGTTATAGAGAGAATTCATCCTGGAGGAGAATGCTGATATCACAAGAGGATACAAGTGTTGGCAGATTGTTCGTCTCCTCTGTGGGAAGATCAAAATCAAAAATACATAAAATAGGTTTTGAATGTTTGAAGACAGTTTGATATGTACTTGTGGATACAAATGTAAATATGGTGAACAAGTTAGTCTTTCTGTATTCTCCAGTATAAAAATATCATTGCAAAGTAAAGATATTCAACACACAATTTAGACGAGTTGCTGGAGTATTGTATTGGTTTTGACAGTTCACTGTTGTATTACTCTTTTGGAAGTAATAATGGCACAATAAACACAATGATTCTAAACTTATTCTTTATTCATTCTAAATTCCTCATAAATTCGCTTTGTATGTATCACACTCTCATTTGGACACAATATATACATGGACATCATTTTATTTTTACTTCAATTTTTATTGTACCTGAGTTTTTGAATGTACTCCACTCCCACCCCTCTACTAGTAAACTTGAAACACAGGACCAAGGCTGGGTATGCAGTCAAAGTCGCCTTACGGTCATGGTAAGCACAGTTATTGAATATAGTACGTTCCGGAAATATGTTTGCGTTTTCCAGTGAAGAAAGAGCTTTCAATATTGAATCATATTTTCGCACAGGTACTGACGTCCGTTTGCCTACATCGCATCCCGGTTTCCCTCACACGTTTATGCTCGCCCCTATGGGCTGTCTTAGCTCTTTTCTGAAAATAATTTGTTAGGAATTGGACATCTACGTAATATTATACAACTGTTTAAAATAACCTAAATAAAAGGGTCTCGTCAAGTCACGTGATTTTCCCTCTTTCTACGAGCATGCGACAAAACCACTTGGACGGACAGTAGCTAGCATGTCTGAGTGATTTTCTTTTTTCGGATCGGGCAGAAGTGAAGAGTAAATTTGCAGTACGTAAAGTACTATTTTATAGAGTAGGTACAGAATTATTTCAACGTAAATTACTGGTACCAAGGACGAAACTGGTAATTGGAATTAAGTACAGAAAACAAAATCCAAAATATTCTTCCAAAACCTACTTCTTACGTGTGAAACTTGGACTTACCCTGTACTCTTCATGTACAAGGATCATTCATGCAATAAGTTGTTTAATAAATGAGTTACATATAATAATAATAATAATAATAATAATAATAATAATAATAATAATAATAATCCTACTTCATTACCACAACAAAGATACATACTGATTTTTTTTTTACATAAACACTAGCACCCCCAGAAATAGTAAGTAAACATTTCAATAAGCTGATGAAAGTAATGTTAAGGTGATTTAATTTCATTAAATTATTTTTCGTACAAATATTATGGATTTTGTACGATGGTTCAACATTTGAATTATCCATTGAAGAAACTGAATTTGGAATAGACAAATACAGCTGTATTTCAGTGTCAGATCACAAGGGTAATTCTCTTGTCTGCCAAGTGTACTGACTCATTGACTTAAGACTAGCACAGTCTAGTATAATACAGTCACGAAGGTTCAGTTGTTGAGGGTACTAGGAACAACAGACTGTGCAGATTCTATTTCGAATTGTCTGTAATGAGGCGATAGTAACGATTCTAATGGTTAGCAACTATCTATGGATGCATATTCCCTACGTATTGAGCTTCGTAATTATATATTAGACTGTGCTACTAGTATTGGCTTGGAAGCTAATTTATTATGTTTGAATAATTTTAAGCATTTATAAGCTTAAATCGCATTAAGCTTTAAAATTCGTACTCTTACAACAAATGCTAAAATGTATTCTGAGTAAAATTTCGAAATTCTTGTAATAAAAGAATAATTTAATTATATGTAAGTGTCAAAAAATTAGAGCGCACACAAATGTCACTTTACGTAATAAATGTGAAAAAACAAACGCCTGTAAATATTTACTTCCATGAGAATTTACTTTCATGTTAAGGAGAGGAATTTTCAAGTAATTTGTTATATTTCGATATTATTTGTTAGAGATCCATACTTAAAAATTAATTCAAAAGTGGGACGTTGGGAATACAGCTGACAGCCAACATCACGGAATTTATGGTGGGAGAAAGCGATTGAGTAGAAGATTCCTCTCAGTACTTAAATTTTCTTGTCAAATCATCACATTGTTGAACTGCTTTCATGTTTACTCTAACCTGTATAACTATGGTTCTGTGAATATAGTATTATTTTGTGTAAGTGTGAAATAATAGCTTTCTAATTTGCTAAGAAGTAACGCATATTTCAATTACACTTTGTAATTACGAATTGTGTAATGCAACTCAAATTACAAAAAAAGCATAATTAAGGTCATAAGAAATGACTGTTTTTCACATTCTTAATTTGAAAGAAAGAACTACTTGAATTGATTGTAAAGGAAAAAGTGCATCATCGCAATCAATATTTTTTACGGAAGTAAAAAATCTAGAAGAAGTTAGGCCTTAGAAAATTAACACTCAATCATTCCAATCCCTTACCACCAGAGGCGCACCCAGAAACATGGTTGAGCGGGGGCTATCTGTCAGAGCAACATGAAAGCTGTATAGCCAGGGTTGCCAGACTGTACGATAATTTTTTTTTTCGTACGATAATTTCATCCAATAAACGATAAACCATTTTGATATTAAAAATCGTCCTTAAAATGCGATAATTTCGAGTTTTTCAGATTATAATAAAATAGTTTTTTTTTCAGTTATATGTTATCACTGACCACAAAGGTTTATGTCTGATACGAACTCCATAAGCTTAATTAAAATTTAACTTAAGAAAGAAATTGACAAGGATATTGACTGCCTGCGTTTACATTAAAAATGACTAATTGTTAAGAGACAATGATTGGAAATTGAGCAAGCGGTTACTATGCCACGTGCCGAAGATGTGACTTGTTGATATCTACAAAGTAGTAATTGTTGTAATCTTTAACTGGTGTTGAATTTAATATTTGAGGAGCAACTCTTCAAAATGCATAAAGTCCTAGGGAAGTAAATTTTCAGGAGAAGTGAAAAACTGATTACTTAAGAAATATTTATTGCAATTTTTTTAAATTCACAAACACGAATAAGGAAGAGATCTTGAAAGAGGACATGTTTTTGAAAAGTGAAAAATGTTACTGTGTGTCTTACTATAAAAGTTTTTGTGATGGACTAAATGCACTTCGTTTCGTCCTAATGGACAAAATTCTATTTGATCAGTCAGTTTTGGACATTATGCATTTTGTCAATAAGTTATTAACATTATAATGATAATTCAGGTGAAACAGATTTTAATTATGAATTTATTATTTAGGAACATTTGCATTGTAACTTAATTGCAATTAAATCCTTATAAAATAATATGACAAATTTTGGGTCCAAGTAATTTGTTTACAATTTTCCAAGAACTTTTCATTATATTAACAGTCAAAAACGATTGGTAGTTACATAATCGAGAAAAATTATTTATAATATTTTCCCAAGAACAGGTTCCTAATCTGAACAGTCACAAGCAACGTCGTCTTCGTCGCCAAGGTGAATACAAGGAAGGTGGAGGCAGTTTGTGAAGAACTTCAGTCCTTCATTTTGCTTCCAATTTTCTCCAAACGTGTGTTAGCAATTGGACCGCAATTTTGACAGTGGTTGAACCTGTTGAAAATCAAATGTGAATATCTTGCTACTATTAGGAATAAGCCTAATTAATTTATGAAAGGCTTTTGCTTTCAATCTGTGTGATCCAAATTCACTCATTATTCATATTCATATTTATTGTCATCAAACGGCTTTCGGGTAGTGGTTTCCCTCACATTTCTGCATACGGTCCACCACTACCTTGCTTACATTCCATCATATATCCTTTATATTTCTCTTATCTATGTTTCCCCAAATCTTCCAGTTATCTAAAGTTTAACCCTGCTTCTGTCTATTTCTTCCTCCATCCTTTCTTCTTCTTCTTCTTCTTCACTTCAAGGATTAGGTTCATGTTAAACCTGTTCCGGCGCCCATTTCGCTCTTGGTCTTCCTACATCTCGTTTTCCTTTTGGTTTATATCCCATTGCTAAAGCTGGCAGTCTGTAATTCGGCATCCTTTGTAGATGTTCACACCACCTTCTGTTATTCCTCTTTAATTTCACCAGCAATGGTTCCACCTCTAATTTCTTCCGTATATCTATGTTCTTCTTTTTATCTTGTATTGTACATCCTAGTGTACTTCCCATAAATTTCATTTCTGCTACCTGGACTTTTGATTTATCTTTTTCTGTAATTATTCTGGTTTCACTTCCATAAGTTAGCATAGGTACTGCGATTGTATTGAAAAATTTTATCCGTGTATCTTTTCTTGTTTTGCTTTTTAAAGATCTATGGATTGTTCCACAGACATTTCGATATACCGTATTTATAACTCTTAACTTTCTTTATCTTCCCACAATATAATTCCCGAGTGCTATGCAATACTGTCCACCTTTCTCTTATATAGAAACATTCTCGTCTACATCTACTCCTCCATCTCTACTGCTATCATTGTCATCTTTCATTACTGTTATCCCTACGTTTCTGTTTATCGTTAAAACCTTTTTATCTCTGAGTAGTATTCACTAATATTTCTGCTATCTCCTCTACTTTATCTTATTATATTACTTGTCTCAATTATTATTGCAATGTTCTAACGTTTGTGATACCTCCTTGATACTTTTTCACTTTATTGGATAACTTTTACGGTTCACTCTCACTACTTGCTCTCACTTTCTACCTCCTCACTTCACATAATTTTTCCTCCCAATTACTTCAAACCCTACCTATTATTTACATACTATCTCCTCTCTTATTAGTCACACTACCATACTGCTTTTCTTCTCTCTAATTTACTCTATTCATCTTCTATTAACAATTGATTACTTGTTCCTCTATATTATTCATAGTTCCACTTCAGTTACACTAATTGATCTAATACTCCCATTTTTACCGCATCTAATGCCTCAGACGAAGTCAGATATCTCCTCTAGTTCACTTGTTATACTTCACACGTCTTAGTTTGCACTTCCTTGTTTCCTTAACTAACACATAACTCGCTGAATTTTTATACAAGTTTCATCTAGTTTTTCGCACATCTTTTTTAGTTCCCTCTCAAAATCACCCACGATTGCTGGACTTTGACCAGCTGCGCTCTCGTTGTCTGTTGTATTCTCGACTTCTTTCTTCTCTTCGTCGCAGTCCCTTTCGTAACTTACACTCGGACCTGCACTCGCAAAGACTACTTTCCTTGTACTCTCCATATTCCCCTTAGATGATTCTCCTATTATTCCCAACCCTGGACTCCTCTCCTTCTCTTTCCATCTTCTTACCTCTATTATCCGCTCACTTGATTCATAGCCATCAGTAGCTCCCCCTTCTTCACTAGACTCATTCATCATTACACAACTTAAACCTTGCTTTCTCTTATCATTCGCATAAATTCACTCATTAGCTTATTTTTTTTATTCATGTCTCTGGCAATAGTCATTTCATTTTTGCTCTGTGCAGGCTGTTTACCAGAATAGAACAACTTCGGAAACGTCCTAAACTATTTGGCATAGCAGATCAAATTTCATTAGTTGAGTTGAGGATCGTTGTCTCGAAACCTGTAATACAAAGCAACAAAACTAAATGAATGAATGAATGAATTAATTAATTAATTAATTGATAATACTTCAATTTTGTAAGCAGAGTTATGTATTTTTGATCTCCTTTAATATGTTCAGGCCCTGCAATACCATATTACATTGTTCTTACCTGTTTTCATATTCAATTTTTCTTCTTGTTTTTCTCTTCATCCGTTTCCTTGTCCCTCGATCTTTTTCTTCTCCAACTATAACACTAGAACTTTGCATCAGATGATCCATTGTTCTGATAGTGAAAAGTACAGAAACTTCCACCAGACAACTTTACTTTACAATGAGAATGAAAAATGTCTCGACAACGCATATAAATGAAAATAAAAAAAATAATTAAAGTCAACACTAACATTGTTGTATGATTACGTTGATTGTTTGAATTTAAATTCTAGTCTAACATGGTTGCCACATTATTTCGTGTCGGAGGGAAAACATTAGTTTAAAGAGAAATGGACAAAATTCTATTCGATGCATTCACACTAGAGGACAAAATGCTATTCGGTCTGTCCACTACTTTTCGAAGCTCTATTAAAAAGTGTTAAAATGTGTTTTGTTGAAATCTGAATGCAGGAGCGTGTAGGGCATGTTAAAAACTATCCGATTTCATATCAAACTCAATTTTGTCCATGGGTGGACATTATGCGTTTTGAAGAGTTGATCGTCATTTCTTGTAAACGATGACAAGGAATAATTACACATAAATGCTTACCTGTAGATGGTGGTGGTGATAGCTGATATTCGCCGCTGCTTATCATAATAAAATATACTGTAGCTGAGAAGTAAACCAACACAAATTTTAAGACAATACTTTAATCGAGACAGAGCCCACACTCCAATAGCTAACTGTTGTTACTCCTTTTCACGCTGGAACAGTACGAGGTAAGTTAAATTTACTCCATCCTTCATTGAGAACGACCTGTTCGAGCGTTACTTATCAAGTTGCCTTCTATGTTGAACTCCCTGTATATTCCAAATTACTCCTCCCAATTAGCAATTAGCGTTACGTTCAACCAGAGTTTACAATATTGACATGGATGCCTGACACAATTAATAAAAGTCTGCTACGGAATTGTTACCGTTTCTTTCACTGGCATACGTTTATCATGCTTAATTTGATTGATAAAACTTTAAATACTCTACTAGAATTGTGAACATCATAGCAGAATAACGATATTAAACGCACGATTTAGAGTATTGTTTTCTTAAGTACTTTAATGCACATACTGTTGTGTTTAGATAGCTTGGCCGGTGTTACTCGCGAACATTTGAGTAGGGGTGATGTGGAGTGAGTCAGTTTCTCAGCAAATTCAATGTTCAAGAGGGAACGGAGGAGAACTGCATGCGTACTGACGTAAGTTACAGCTATGTTCAAACACATTGGTCAAATACCTGCACTCCAAGGGCGATCACAGTTTCTCTAAACACTCGTAGTTCACACAATAAACTCTTCACTTTTCAATCTTGCACTCACAAAAGAATATACCTTAATGTCTCTATAGGTTCCATTACGATACTATTGCAAAAACAACTACGAACTTTCAAAAGGAGTAGAACTCTACAGCAAAATTCTAATTCAAACGAAAAATTCCCAAAATGTTACAATGACGCACTATAATATTATTTATTTTTTGATATATCATTGAAATTCTTTTAATGTAAGCTATAATTTTACACAGGCATATTACGTAATTTCGTACACGTACAACATTAATTTATATATTTTATTGTAAAAGCACAAGGTCCATATATTTATAGCGTTATATTAATTACATGACTACTCGTCATATAATTTTATATTTATGAATTTAAAAATATAGTGACTTAGCATTGTCCTAAAAAATTCAAATTGAAACAAAACATTAACTAAATTTCACCATGATACAGTATAATATTACACTACTTTATAACCTGTAATTACAATTTCTTCGCTTCAAACAGTTAATCACATGATAGTAGTAGATGTGTCTTGAACCTGGAATGTCATACCTAGAACGCTAGAACGCTGAAAGACAGGTGAAATAAATAAATAAATAAATAAATAAGTACGTAAGTAAGTAAGTAAATAAATAAATAAATTTAATAACATTAATAAATTTAATAAAATTAATAAAATTAAATAAATTAAATAAATTAAATTAAATAAATAAAATAAATAAATAAATAAAGAAATAAACAGAAAAATCTGCTTTCTTTTTTAATAATAATTGATCGAAGATATATCACTGAAAATCCTTTAATGTAAACTAAAATTTTACATACGCATACGCATGTTACATAATTTCGCACACGCACACCATTAACATATTTATTTTATTAGAAAAGCACAAAGTCGATATATTTATAGTGATACATTAATTACATGCCTGCTCGTCATATAATTGTATATTTATGAATTAAAATATATAGTGACGTAGAATTGACCTAAAAATTCCAAATTTAAACAAAAAAATTAACGAAACATCATCATGCCGTAATATAATATTACACTTCTTTAAAACCTGTTATTATAGTTCTCTTAACACAAGCTCTTAAGTCGCTATACGTATACTACATAGATACAACACATATTTATTTTGTTATAACAGCACAATGTTAATCTGTTTATATTAGATTAGAATATCAATTATTTGATGGTAGTAGAGGTGTCTCGAACCTGGAATGTTGTACCTAGAATACTGAAAGAGAAGTCATTTAACCACTTAAGCTACGACAGCACATCAGTCAGTTGCTTTTTCAGCCGTATATCTGCCGTGCTGGAATGTTTCTTCAGGTAGTACCTATTCGCTCTGGATGTGTCAAACTTTTATCATGGCTTTGTTGTACCGCTTCGATAGCACAGTGGTAAAGTCTTGGTGCAGGAATGTGTTGTTTAACGCATTAGCAGATCGAATCCTCGTAATAGCTTTTTTTTTTTTAATAATAATTAATTGAACAACAAGCGTCTCACAGGATATGAGGAAGATTTAGACCGTTTCTCGGCATCAGTTTCCTTAGCCGAGAGCGCTAAAGCCTCGGTTATATTCTGGATGTTGTGGTCTGAGGATCGAATCTTCGCTATGGTTGTTCTCTCCTTTTAAATAATAATTTATTATAGAACAAGCGTATCACAGGATATGAGGAAGATTTAGACCGGTGGTTGATATCGCCTTCCTTAGCCAAGAGCGCTAAGGCGTGGGTTGTATTGTGGATGTGGTGATCCAAGGATCGAATCCTTATAAAGTCGTTCTTTTTTTTTTTTAATAATAATTAATTGAAGAACACGCATCTCACAGGATATGAGGAAGATTTAGACACTCATCGGCGTTGGTTTCCTTAGCCGGGAGCGCTAAGGCGTGGGTTATATTCCGAATATTGTGGTCCGAGGATCGAATCTTTACGAAGTCTGTTTTTCTTTTAAATAATAATGAATTGTAGAAGAAGCGTATCACAGGATATGAGGAAGATTTAGACCAGTGATCGGTATCGCCTTTCTTAGCCACGAGCCCTAAGGCGTGGGCTGCATTCTGGATCTGGTGATCCTAGGCACGAATCCTCGTAAAAGCTGTTCTTTTTTTTAAAATAATAATTAATTGAAGAACACGCGTCTCACAGGATATGAGGAAGATTTAGACCGCTGATCGTCATCGGTTTTCTTAGCCGAGAGCGCTAAGGCGTGGGTTGTACTCCGGATCTTGTGGTCCGAGGGTCGAATCTTTATGAAATCTATTTTTCTTTTAAATAGTAATTAATTGTAGAACAAGCGTATCACAGGATATGAGGAAGATTTAGACAGATGGTCGGTATCGCCTTCCTTAGTCGAGAGCGCTAAGGTGTGGGTTGTATTGTGGATCTGGTGATCCCACGATCGAATCCTCGTGAAAACTGTTCTCTTTTTTTTTTATTTTTTTTTAAATAATTAATTGAAGAACAAACGTATCACAGGATATGAGGAAGATTTAGACCGGTGGTCGGTACCGCCTTTCTTAGCTGAGAGCGCTAAGGCATAGCTTGTTCTGTTTGTTTCTATTCCAGTTTCATTGGTTCGAAACCTGGTAGAAACAAGAACATTAAAGGGATGCAAAAATTTTAACAATTCTGTGTCTCACCATGTCAACTGAGCTTGGCGGCCGAAGGCCGCCAAGCTCAGTTGACATGGTAAGACACACCACCCCTGCCGGCCTTGGCCGGCAGGGGTGGTGTGTTTTTAAAAACCACGTCCGGTTGTCGCTTTTAAAAATGAGACACCCCACCCCTGCCGGCCTTCGGCCGGCAGGGGTGGGGTGTCTCATTTTTAAAAAACACAACCCTGCCGGCCTTCGGCCGGCAGGGTTGGTGTGTCTTACCATGTCAACTGAGCTTGGCGGCCTTCGGCCGCCAAGCTCAGTTGACATGGTAAGACACACAATAGTTAAAAATTTTGCATCCCTTTAATGTTCTTGTTTCTACGAGGTTTCGAACCAATGAAACTGAAATAGAAACGAACAGAACAAGCCATGCCTTAGTGCTCTCAGCTAAGAAAGGCGATACCAACCACCGGTCTAAATCTTCCTCATATCCTGTGATACGTTTGTTCTTCAATTAATTATTATTTAAAAAATAAAAAAAAAAAAGAGAACAGCTTTCACGAGGATTCGATCGTGTGATCACCACATCCACAATACAACCCACACCTTAGCGCTCTCGACTAAGAAAGGCGATACCGACCATCTGTCTAAATCTTCCTCATATCCTGTGATACGCTTGTTCTACAATTAATTACTATTTAAAAGAAAAATAGATTTAATGAAGATTCGACCCTCGGACCACAAGATCCGGAATACACCCCACGCCTTAGCGCTCTCGGCTAAGGAAACCGATGACGATCAGCGGTCTAAATCTTCCTTATATCCTGTGAGACGCGTGTTCTTCAATTAATTATTATTTTAAAAAAAAGAACAGCTTTTACGAGGATTCGTGCCTAGGATCACCAGACCCACAATACAACCCACGCCTTAGGGCTCGTGGCTAAGAAAGGCGATACCGTTCACTGGTCTAAATCTTCCTCATATCCTGTGATACGCTTGTTCTACAATTAATTATTATTTGAAAGAAAAACAGACTTCGTAAAGATTCGATCCTCGGACCACAATATTCGGAATATAACCCACGCTTTACCGCTCCCGGCTAAGGAAACCAACGCCGATGAGTGTCTAAATCTTCCTCATATCCTGTGAGATGCGTGTTCTTCAATTAATTATTATTAAAAAAATAAAAGAACGACTTTATGAGGATTCGATCCTTGGATCACCACATCCACAATACAACCCACGCCTTAGCGCTCTTGGCTAAGGAAGGCGATGTCAACCACCGGTCTAAATCTTCCTCATATCCTGTGATACGCTTGTTCTATAATTAATTATTATTTAAAAGGAGAGAACAGCCATAGCGAAGATTCGATCCTCAGACCACAACATCCAGAATATAACCGAGGCTTTAGCGCTCTCGGCTAAGGAAACTGACGCCGAGAAGCGGTCTAAATCTTCCTCATATCCTGTGAGACGCTTGTTGTTCAATTAATTATTATTTAAAAAAACCAGCTTTTACGAGGATTCGATCTGCTAATGCGTTAAACAACACATTCCTGCACCAAGACTTTACCACTGTGCTATCGAAGCGGTACAACAAAGCCATGATAAAAGTTTGACACATCCAGAGCGAATAGGTACAACCTGAAGAAACATTCCAGCACGGCAGATATACGGCTGAAAAAGCAACTGACTGATGTGCTGTCGTAGCTTAAGTGATTAAATAACTTCTCTTTCAGTATTCTAGGTACAACATTCCAGGTTCGAGACACCTCTACTACCATCAAATAATTGATATTCTAATCTAATATAAACAGATTAACATTGTGTTGTTATAACAAAATAAATATGTGTTGTATCTATGTAGTATATGTATAGCGACTTAAGAGCTTGTGTTAAGAGAACTATAATAACAGGTTTTAAAGAAGTGTAATATTATATTACGGCATGATATTTCGTTAATTTTTTTGTTTAAATTTGGAATTTTTAGGTCAATTCTACGTCACTATATATTTTAATTCATAAATATACAATTATATGACGAGCAGGCATGTAATTAATGTATCACTATAAATATATCGACTTTGTGCTTTTCTAATAAAATAAATATGTTAATGGTGTGCGTGTGCGAAATTATGTAACATGCGTATGCGTATGTAAAATTTTAGTTTACATTAAAGGATTTTCAGTGATATATCTTCGATCAATTATTATTAAAAGAGAAAGCAGATTTTTCTATTTATTTATTTATTTATTTATTTATTTTATTTATTTAATTTAATTTATTTAATTTATTTAATTTTATTAATTTTATTAAATTTATTAATTTTATTAATTTTATTAAATTTATTTATTTATTTACTTACTTACGTACTTATTTATTTATTTATTTATTTATTTATTTATTTATTTATTTATTTATTTATTTATTTATTTATTTATTTATTTATTTATTTATTTATTTATTTATTTCACCTGTCTTTCAGCGT